>NC_054471.1:153697002-154003131 GCF_017639515.1 Carcharodon carcharias
ATGCTAAACATTTTAATGGTTCTGCAACAGAATTGTCATAAGAATGGAGGCTGCACCTAATATTATTTTGCAAATCAAAAAATGGAAAAAAATAATAATCTAATGCTATCAATGAGCCCAAAATCTTTGAGGTGAAACTAAGTTTTGTTAGTGGGGTAAAACGAATGGTAGTAGATCAGACGTCTCCCCGATTTTCAGTGACTGATCTGCTACTGTCTGTTTCATGCCACTGCCAAAGTTAATTTTCAAATTCCATGTGTTAATTCAGATTTTCAGAAAACAAAGGGGATTTTATCAGTTAACTGCCCCTAATCTTAAACTCAGCATTAAGGGTCATGAGGACTCGAAACGTCAACTCTTTTCTTCTCCGCCGATGCTGCCAGACCTGCTGAGTTTTTCCAGGTAATTCTGTTTTTGTTTTAAATTTATGTGTTGTATTTATTTGAGAAATCAAGATAAAGGCCATAGTATATGGTTCAGACACCATTAAAGTTGAAAAGAATAAAAGAGGTAAGGTGAATTTGGAAGTAGTGATTAAGTAACACCAAATTTTGCCGAAAGGCTGGAAGATGGAAAGAGGAAGTAAAGACTGATGGAAGTAAAGGGTTTCAGATTTGAGCTCGAAGAGAGAAATTAAAGTCAGAGACTTTTCCTGATTTAAAAAAAGTTGCTCCAGCCAGTATTATTTGGCAGCTGGGTTGAGGAGACTTAAAGAGGTAAGTCATACTTCATTTTTTATGTGGCCAGGAGCAGCAAAAGCAACCCCTCAAGATCCACAAGGCCAGCATGGGCTGTTGTCATTCCAGCTACCCCATCAAGGAACCTACCTTCTTTGGGCCAGGAAGCTAGGGTCCTCTGATATTGGAGTGGCTTGGATCTGTCAGGTTGCCCCCAGGGTGATCAATTTCTAGTGGCAGTCTGCTGGCTTGATGCTAATATGTCTGGTGCTCAAAATGGGCTCCTGCAGTGATTATTGGATAGGTGGCTGGTGGGTTTTGCTGGTCAGCTTCCCAAAGTCCCCTCTGGGTGGAAAACACACCCTTATGATACTGATTAGTTGATTACTTTGCTGTCATTCATTGCCAAGACCAACAGTTGAATGTAGGAAAATGGGAAACTATCCCTTAATACTCTTACTAATAAAGCCAGTATCTAGCTGCCTTTTGAACACTAAAATTGACTGCTTCAGTGGTTTTATGGAGATATTCAATTTGTGTTTTTACAACACTTTATGTAAAAAAAATATATAAAAAGAAACTCCTGACTGGCCGGGTTCTAATTCCAAGATTATGAGAGTAATTTTCACCTTGAGCAGCTAAACTGATAGTTGTAGATTGAGCATGATTTAAATCCACCACTAATTTTCCCTTCCATTGGCTTCTGTCCAAATAAACATTACTCTCCATGCCTAATGGTTCTAGATTCTCCAGTTCAAGAAACTTATCCTATGTCAACTACCCTCATTATTTTATATACCTCATCAGATCCCCCTTAACTTACTCAACTCCATGGAATGCAACCCTAGTATAACTGCTTATCATGGCTAAGTCCTTTCATTGTAAGGGTGAGCGGTAGCAGATTGGTCATCTGTCCAATTTTTGGTGGCTGATCTGCTACCGTTAGTTTCATGCCATCGCCAGTTGCAACTGGATTCCTCATAAAACAAGTATACCCTTCCTAAGGTGGGACACGCAAACTGAACATAACTTTTCTAATGAAATTTTGCATGAGTGCAATAGCACGTGCTTGCATTCATATTCTATTTCTATGGTGATGATACACAGCAGTCCACTTCACTGAGGTACTGGGGGATGACTGATGTAAACTGAACACTATCTCAGGAAGGAGTCAATGCAGTTAGGACACAAGGCTGGGAGCTGATGAAATTGACAAGAGATAACATATGTAAAGAAACTAATAATATGTTTATTCATAATTAATACATTGACAATTTATATAAGAAGACTTGGTCAGAACTACATAAAGTTGTGATGGAGTTAGATATTGGCAATTATAAGCAATTAGTTTTTAAATTGGTTCCATGCTTTTAAAACTCATGAATGTAAACCCCTGCCCCCTCCATCAAAAGAAACTTTTTCCCTTAACACGACCAATGCTGCTAAAATGTTGCATGAAAGGCATTCTAACTCTGTGGCTTGCACATGAACAAGACCATGTTATATTGACTGGAGTGCAAATGGTCAAAACTATTTTGTGTTCATCTGAATGAAACCTGTTCGTGCAGGTAAATGAAATACTTTTTAAAATAACTTTTGACACTGCTAAGTCTAGAATAGCAAGAATTAGAGGTATGGCAATGCTCAGTCTGCCTGAACAATATGTTTTAACCAAAATTTAGTAGATAATCAAGATCAGCTTGTACATGCTCACCATTTCTATTTATCATTGACTGTTCTGATTTTTGAGTATACTTTCCTAATTGGGGCTAATTATCAATGTTTACTTAAGCAACCTAGTAATTAGGGCTAAGATAGTGCAGATACATTGCAATAAAATCCATAATTTCTTCTAGAATGTGCAATATCTTATTTTTTAGTAACTTGCATGAAATTAAAATCCACACTATTACAAGGCTGCACAATTCACATGCTTCAATATCACTGCAATCAGAGCAAAAAGTTACAGTATAGCATTATGCATTGGAAAATTACTGTATTTCTCTATACAGGGGGCATATATTATGTAAAATAACACATGTAAGAATGTTTCCAGTAGTTAAAATGTCTCTCAGTTTTGGTGACATTAATTAAACTTCCAAAACTTTGTTCTTACAATTTTATTTTCTATTTTGCTCCCCATAACTCCTGTAAACCATGATCTAAACAGGCGACACTTCCATAACTGTCAGCACCTTTTGACAACACACTGAAATGGCAATTCTTTATGTGTGAATCTAAGTAGAAGGGCTGGAAGGCAGGCATTTCAATAATGGAGTAAGGTCACAGCTGAGCCCAATTCAGCCTTCACGAGGCACACATTCTTAGCAGCGGTCATTGGATAGTTACCAGGAGCAGGAACTGTGGTTTATTTTTCCCTTCTGTAACCTAGGGTTACCAAGGCCCTTATCAACTTGGTGAAGTCAACTAACTCAGCTTGAATCAGGTCCCTGTGATTTCATACCAATCTTTGAAATGCTTTTTCATGCTGAAGCATGTGATTTATGTTGTTCTCTAACAATTTCTTTGCCAGGAAACAATTTCCCAGCTTAGTTTAATTATGTATCTGATTGAGGCAAAATGATCAGGACACTATTCTGTCCCTCATCACTTTAGGTCTACATGTGAGCATTCGCTCTCTATTATCTTATATGCACTACTATTAATTATTATCACAGAATTTATTACTAAGATCAATTTATTAAATCTCAGATGCTTATCATACAGTTCTTCAGTTAATATGGGCCTGAATTTTTCAGATGACGATGTCTCCCTGCCGACTCCGAGTCCCTGCAGCCAATTTGTGCTCAAATGAGCATCAATTGGCTACGATCCTAAGGTGGAGCGGGTAGGGAAGGCCTGGGAGCGCATGAAGGGGGCCAGAAGGAGGTATTCGAGGTATCGGGGGGGGTGGTGGTGAGGGGGTTCAGAGGCCATTGGACCTTAAGGGGAGATGCTCCCAGTCAGAAGGTGGCTTCTGATGGAGGCACCACCCCACCCCCCCCCGAACAACACTAGGTCTGTTGATTTTTGGGCTTCCCCCAAGCTAGGTCAATCCTCCTACCAGCCAAAATATTGAGGCTCTGTGGGAAATGCCCCTTAAGTGGCTAATAATTGGCCACTTATGGACCTCAACTGGGGCAAGGGAGGGCTTCCCACCTGGGGCTTTGTCCGGCCCAGCATAAAATTGCTGTGTGGTCGGGGTGGGCGGGAGCCCAGAGGGAACGCCATTCCTTCAATTTCATGCTCCCCACCCCCGGCCTAAAAACCTGCCAGTGGGGGAGCGTAAAATTCTGGCCATGGTCTTATATACACATTGACCAAATGCACCTGTTTAAAAATTCAATTGTGCATGCTGTACAAGCAACACTTAGTGGTAGGTTGGATGGCTGAAATTACAAAGCATTATCAAATTTGATTTGTGAATATCCTTACCTTAAAGTAAAAGCAAGGAAAGTGGGACTTAAAATTTGACTGCAATAGTATTGAAACTTCATTGTGATAAATGAACAAAACAATTAGAAATTACTAACATGAAAGCAGGAAATGCTGGAAACATCTGTAAAGAGAACAGAGATTCAAAATTCAAACATTGATTTGTGTTCTCTTTACAGATGAAGCTGAGTTGCTGAGAGCTCCTCGTGTTTTTCTGATTTTGTTCCAGGGTTCCAGTAACTGCCGTAGTTCAATTATTTTTTACCAAGAGATTACTTTTTTGAAAAAACTTGAAGTAATGCAAATTCTTTCTCATTTGAAAAGGCACAATAAGAATTTTCAATGGGTTATTCACAAGCATTTATCTAAAATAATAGTTGCTCAATAATGCATATTAAAAAAAAAACACAGGTTACAACCTCAAGTGGGGCCTTATTTGCATTTATTGGGTGCTGCCTCCTTGGAACAAATAACTGACCCAGTTCCCAGCCTGTCCCTGGGAAAGCCCTCTGGAAGTAGGAATGCATCAGAGAGCCATCCTTACATGGCACCCTCCTATTTTCCAGACTCTCCCACTTCCAATGCTGTCACCATGGGGCTGAGAAAATGTAGCCTTTTAACTCTGCTTCACTCTCTCTATAGAGGCCATCTGACCTGCTGAGTATTTTCAACATTTTTTATTTTTATTTCAGTTCTTCAGCATTTGCAACATTTTGCTTCTGTAATTAAAAATTGGACATTTGGCTTAACACCCAACACTGAATCAAATAAAAAAAGTGAATGTGAGGAGCAGATGGGTGGGAGCAAGGTCCAGGCAATAAAACATTATCTTTTAATAACTAACTTTTGAAATATTTTTGAAATGTGGGAATCAATCAAGGTCTTTTTCAGGTGCTGGTGGTGACAGTGGGGTTTATATCCCGTCACATTTTGAGATCCACACTCAGTGTCATGCGCCGCCATATGAACACACTCGACCTCTCCCTCCAGCAGCACCGCCGTACTCTTTTTCAAAGCTGCGCGTGCCCTCAGTTTCATTTTATTCTTCGTCTCATCCGGCGCCTCAACAATAAACTTTTTCTCTTTCTTTCAAGTGCTCAGGAACGCAAGTTCCAACAACTCATCGACACCAACACCCATCTAGGACCCTCCACCCCTGCCTGTCCCTCCGTCCCCACCCCATCTTCCAATCCCAGCCCCGGCCGTGTATTCACTATACCCCCTGACCTTCCCCTCTCCGACGCTGAACGTTCAGTGCTCAGCAAAGGACTTAGTTTCATACCCTTACGACCTCACCTCAATGAATTTCGGGCTCGGTATGATGCTGAACTCTTCTTCCGCCGTCTTCGTCTCCGGGCTCACTTCTTTGGGCAGGAGTCCTCTCCCCATTCAATGGACCCTTTCACCCACCTCCAATATTCTCCCTCCACCTGGACCCCTTCCTCTGGATTCTTACCTTCTCTTGATCTTTTCATTGAGAACTGTCGGCGCGACATTAGTCGTCTCAATTTCTCTGCTCCTCCCACCCACTCTAATCTCTCTCTCGCTGAACTTATTGCACTCCATTCTCTCAGGTCCAACCCTGACATTGTCATCAAACCCGCTGACAAGGGTGATGCTGTTGTTGTCTGGCGCACTGACCTCTACCTCGCGGAGGCTGAGTGTCAACTCACAGACACTTCCTCCTACCTCTCCCTGGACCATGACCCCACCACTGAACATCAAGCTATTGTTTCCAGGACTGTCACTGACCTCATCTCCTCTGGGGATCTTCCTCCCACAGCTTCCAACCTGATAGTCGCCCAACCTCGGGTGGCCCGCTTCTACCTCCTACCCAAAATTCACAAACAGAACTGTCCTGGTAGACCGATCGTGTCAGCTTGCTCCTGCCCCACGGAACTCATTTCTCGTTATCTTGACTCCCTTCTCTCTCCTCTTGTCCAGTCCCTTCCCACCTACATCCGTGATTCCTCTGACACCTTACGTCACATCAACAATTTCCAGTTCCCTGGCCCCAACCGCTTCCTCTTCACCATGGACGTCCAATCCCTCTACACCTCCATCCCCCATCAGGATGGTCTGAGGGCCCTTAGCTTCTTCCTCGAACAGAGGCCCGAACAATCCCCATCCACCACTACTCTCCTCCGTCTGGCTGAACTTGTTCTCACACTGAACAATTTCTCCTTCAACTCCTCTCACTTCCTCCAAATAAAAGGTGTGGCTATGGGTACCCACATGGGCCCTAGCTATGCCTGTCTCTTTATGGGGTACGTGGAACATCCTTGTTCCAGTCCTACTCCGGCCCCCTTCCACAACTTTTTCTCCGGTACATCGATGATTACTTCGGTGCTGCTTCATTCTCTCGTCGGGACTTGGAAAAATTTATTAACTTTGCTTCCAATCTCCACCCCTCCATCATTTTCACGTGGTCCATCTCTGACACTTCCCTTCCCTTCCTTGACCTCTCTGTCTCAATCTCTGGTGATAGACTGTCCACCAATATCCATTACAAACCTACCGACTCCCACAGCTACCTCGATTACTGCTCCTCACACCCCGCTTCCTGTAAGGACTCCATCCCTTTCTCTCAGTTCCTTCACCTCCGTCGCATCTGTTCTGATGATGCTACATTCAAAAACAGTTCCTCTGACCTGTCCTCCTTCTTCCTTAATCGAGGTTTTCCACCCACAGTCGTTGACAGGGCCCTCAACAGTGTCTGGCCCATCTCCCGCGCATCCGCCCTCATGCCTTCTCCTCCCTCCCAGAAACATGATAGGGTCTCCCTTGTCCTCACTTATCACCCCACCAGCCTCCGCGTTCAAAGGATCATCCTCCGCCATTTCCGCCAACTCCAGCATGATGCCACCACCAAACACATCTTCCCTTCACCCCTCCTGTCGGCATTCCATAGGGATCGTACCCTCCGGGACAACCTGGTCCATTCCTCCATCACCCCCTACTCCTCAAGCCCCTCCTATGGCACCACACCATGCCCACGCAAAAGATGTAACACCTGCCCCTTCATCTCCTCTCTCCTCACCGTCCAAGGGCCCAAACACTCCTTTCAAGTGAAGCAGCATTTCACTTGCATTTCCCCCAATTTAGTCAACTGCATTCGTTGCTCCCAATGCGGTCTCCTCTACATTGGAGAGACCAAACGTAAACTGGGCGACCACTTTGCAGAACACCTGTGGTCTGTCCGCAAGAATGACCCAAACCTCCCTGTCGCTTGCCATTTTTACACTCCACCCTGCTCTCTTGCCCACATGTCTGTCCTTGGCTTGCTGCATTGTTCCAGTGAAGCCCAACGCAAACTGGAGGAACAACACCTCATCTTCTGACTAGGCAATTTACAGCCTTCTGGACTGAGTATTGAATTCAACAACTTTAGGTCTTGAGCTCCCTCCTCCATCCCCACCCCCTTTCTGTTTCTTCCCCCTTCCTTTTGTTTTTTCCAATAAATTACATAGATTTTTCTTTTCCCACCTATTTCCATTATTTTTAAATATGTTAAAATCTTTTATGCTCCCCCCACCCCCACTAGAGCTATACCTTGAGTGCCCTACCATCTATTCTTAATTAGCACATTTGTTTAGATAATATCACCAACTTCAACACCTATGTGTTCTTTTGTTCTGTTGTCTGTGACATCTTTTGATGATCTACTTCTATCACTTCTAGCTTATATTTCACCCCTTCCTTGGATTCACCTAGTTCTGTTGAAGGGTCATGAGGGCTCGAAACGTCAACTCTTTTCTTCACTGCCGATGCTGCCAGATCTGCTGAGTTTTTTCAGGTAATTCTGTTTTTGTTTTGGGATTTATATCCTTTGCATCCATTTAACCTTAACTGAAGATATTAGTTTAAACTTCAAGTCATCGTTTTAATGAATGAGCTATCTAATCTTGAGCTATTTTCAATGGAACAAACAATCTGATTACAGTACATTTAGAGCAGTGGTTAAGCAATTCAATATTATCATTATGTGTTTTAAAATAAGACAATTAAGGTTATCTTTAAGCTTTGCATTCTTAGTTACGAGGACGAGCCTCACATTAAGACTTTGATTTATGAACTTGAACCAGTGGAAGAGATACTTTAATGTGTGGCTTTGTAAGGGTGAATGAAAAGATAGTACATGGACTGTACTTAGAAACTATGTGGGAACAAAATTGGGCTGCGCAGTTCAGTTAAATTTTATCTGGTGCACAATAATTCTGTCCGAACAGAATCTCTAGGCAGCTACTATGGAGTGTTAGTATTAGATGACCTAAGTACAGTAGTAGAGTGATTATTATGTTACTGAACTAGAGGACTTGTCAACACCTGCACTAATGATCCGAGGACATGAGACTAAATCCCGTCCCCCAACACACTCCCCGCTCCACCCAGCCCCCACCCAGCCACGTCCATGGTAGCTGGGGAATTTAAATTCAGTAAATTAAATAAAACTGGAATAAAATTCTAGTATCTGTGACGGTGATCCTGAAGCTCTGGATTGTTCTACTGCTTCACTGTCTACTAACTACTAATTAGAAGTTTATATTGTCCTTTGTGGAAGGAAAACTACTGCCTTTATCTGACTTAGCATAAATGCTACTCCTGACCCATAGCAATATGGCTGACTCTTAAATGTCCCCTGCAATGGCCTAGCAAACCACTTAGTTGTGTCAAACTGTTATGAAAAGTTTTCATAAGAAAAAAACCAGATGGATCACCCAGAAATGACCTTGGTCCTAATGTGACAAAGAAGCAGTCAAAGTCCTCCTCAATAACATCTAGGGACTTGTGCCAGAATGGGGAGAACTGTACCAAAGACTAGTAAAGCATTGGCTGACATAGTGATATTCACAGAATCATCTTTCAGCAAGGTCAACATTGATTCCAAATGCCATGAATTCTCATAGCATTAAGTCAAACTTGCACAAGAAAACTTTCTGCTGATTACCACTTACCACCCTCCTCCCCGCACACCCTTTCCCCAGTCTGCTTATGAATCTGTGCACCTCCATGTTGAACATCGCTTGGAAGTAGCAGTGAGGGTAGCAAGGGCACAGAGTGTATTCTGGGTGGTGTACCTCCATGTCCACTACCAAGAATGACCACTGTTTACTGAGCTGGCTAAGTCTTGAAGGACACAGCTGCTGGATTAGGCTTGTGACAGTGAGAGAACCAACATGAGGAAAAAACCTAACCAATCTCATCCTCACCAATCTGTCGCATAAGCATCTATCCACTACCATACTGATAGGAGTGACCACCGCATAACTCTTGTGGGGAAGAAGCCTCATCTTCAGATTGAGGCCACCCAGCACTGTGTTATGTGGCACTACCATTGCACTAAATTGGATAGATTCAGAGCAGATCTTGCAACTCAAAACTCAGTATTCAGTGGTCCATGGTGCTGTAGGCTATCAGCAGCAGCAGAATTGTATTCAACCATAATCTATAACATGGCCTGGGATATCCCACAATTTACCATCACCACCAAACCACTGGACCAATCCCAGTTCAATGAGATGTACAGATGAGCATATCAGAAGCAATACCACGCATACCTAAAAATGTGATGCCAACATGGTGAAGCTGCAACACAGGACTAGGTGCATGCTAAAGAGTGGAAGCAGCCACGTGATGGATAGAGCTAAGCAATCCCAAAATCAACAGATCAGATCAAAGTTCTGAAGTCCTGCCACATCCAGTCCTGAACAGTTAGCCAGAGGAGGAGGAGGCACCACAAATAACACCATCCTCAATGACGGTGTAGCCAAGCACGTGAATGTAAAAGCTAAGGCTGAAGCAGTTTCAACCATCTTCAGCCTGAAGTGCCTAGTGCATGATTCACCCTGAGGTCTGCAACATCAGAGAAGCCAAGAAATTTGGTTCACCCCACATGATACCAAAAAACGGCTGAAGGCTCTGGATACAGCAAAGGTCCTAACAACATCCCAACAATTGTACTGAGGCAAGTCCATAACCAAGCTACTCCAGAACAGCTACAACACTGGCTTCTACTGGCAATGTGGAAAAGTCCTGTCCTCAAAAAGCAGGACAAGTCCAATCTGGCCAATTACCACCTCATCAGCCTAATCTTGTTCATCAGAAAAATGACAGAAGATGTCATCCACAGTGATATCAAGTGGCATTAATACAGCAATAAGCTGCTCACAGATGCTCAGTTTGGGTTCCACCAGAGCTATCTGGCTCCTCACCTCATTTCAGCCTTGGTTCAAATATGAACAAAACAGCAGAACTTGAGATGAGGTGAGAGTGACTACCCTGACATCATTACAGTATTTGACTGAGTGTGGCATCATGGAGTCCTAGCCAAATTGAAGTCAATGGGAATCAGGGGGGAAACTCTCCACTGGTTGAAGTCAATGGGAATCAGGGGGAATCACCTCGACTGGTTGAAGTCATACTAAGCACAAAAGAAGGTGACTGTGGCTGTTGGAGACCTATCATCTCAGTCCCATGAGACCACTACAGGATTTCCTTGGGACAGTGTGCTAGGCCCAAATATCTTCAGCTGCTTCATCAATGACCATGATCTCCATGATGCGGTCAGAAGTGGGAATGTTCACTGATGATTGCACCATATTCAGCTCCATTCACAACTCTTCAGATGCTGAAGCAATATGTGTTGGATTTCAGCAAGATCTGAAAAAAATATAAATATAATGACCATTTAAAATATAAAAATAATGACCATTTTGAACAAGACAGAATCTTATCATTTCCCCTTGATATTCAACGGCATTACTATCGCCGAACATCTCACCATCAACATCCATGGGAGTCACCATTGACCAGAAACTTAACTGGACCAGCCATATAAATACTGTGGCTACAAGAGCAGGTCAGAGGCTGAATATCTTGAAGTAACTCTCCTCCTGACTTATAGGAACATAGGACTTAAGAGCACGACTAGACCATTTAGTTCTTTGAGCTTGCTCTGTCATTTGATAAGATTATGACTGATCTGGTTATGATCTCAATGCCACTTCCCTGCTTGCCCCTCGATAATCCTTAATTCCCTTGTCTATCAAATATAAAGTTAACTCAGCCTGAATAAATTCAGTGACCCAGCCTCTACTGCTTTCTAGTGAAGAGAATTTCGCAGACTAATAACGCTCTGAGAGAAAAGAAATTCACCTCATCTCCATTTTAAAATTTAGACCTCTTATTCTTAAATTATGAGCCTTGTTCTAGTTTCCCCCTTAAGAGAAAATGTCCTCCTGGAATCCACCCTATCAAGTCCCCTCAGGACCTTATATGTTTCAATAAGATCACCTCCCATTCTTCTAAACTCCAACCTCTTCAATCTTTCTTCATAAGATAAATCCTTCACCCCACGAATGGGTAGAATAAACCTTTTCTAAACCGCTTCAATGCAATTATATCCTTTTCAAATAAGGAGACCAAAGCTGTACACAGTACTCTAGATGTGGTCCCACCAAAGCTCTGTACAGCTGTTGTAAAACTCCCCAAATTTTATATTCCATTCCCTCCCTAAAACCTGTTCACCATTTCCTTGGCAATCCTGTTATAGAGTTGGTTTTCCAGGTGACTTTTCTTGGTGGACGTATTTAACTTACAAGACAGCAGCAGCAACTACAGAGTGCATCAAACTCTATAACTAAATAACTCTGTCCTAGAGGTTCCCCTGACTGCTAACTCATTGGTTTACAGAGATCATGTGATCTTACTACACAGGATTATTCTTAAAGCTACAATCCTACGTTTATCCAATCCATAATTACTACATTCCTCCCCCTTTAACTTTTCTATACATTTTGTATTTACAAGGATATTTATCTCATGACATTACAATATTTACACAGGTCATGAAATTACAAGTTCAGTCTTTCAGGTGGTTTCCTGATCCGTGTGGAACGTCGTAGCTCCACCACTTCTGATTCTTTTGCAGGAAACACATTCTCTGGAGCTGCATTAACATCAGGTACCTCATTAGGCACAGGCAGTTCAGTGTCTCCCACTCCAACAGAGACATCAGGCATGTCTATCCTTGCTGAGCAACTTCAACAGAAACCACAGGTTCAGCAATGATTACACGTGGAACATCATTTTATTGGGCATCTCCTTTCTTCTTAAATGACCCACATACTTATGGGTGATCTGGCCCTCCACTTGCAAGTGCTACAACATTGGTCCAGCCACAGAGCTTACTTTACCAGGTAACCACTTTGGTCCTCCACCAAAATTCTTTACATATACTGTAAATTGTTGTTCACGACTATGCAAATCATAAGCCGCTTTTTTGTTCCCTTGACTTTTCTCCACCTTCCCCTCCAAATTGGGAAGTCTCAGGCTTAGTCTTGTTCGAAGATGGCACCTCATCAGTAACTCTGCAGCTGTTGCTCCTGTTGTAGTGTGTGTGTGTGTGTGTGTGTGTGTTGGGTGGTGGGGGGGGGGGGCGTTACTCTGTAGTGAAATAGGAAATGAACAAGTCTATTTTCTGATGATTCACCTGTTAACTTTTTCATTTCCACTTTAAAAGTTTATACTGCTCTTTCCACCAGACGATTAGATGACATGTTGCAATGCAGTCTTCACATGGCTGATACCACTGAGGCTGCAAGTCATTGAAACTCAGTGCTCGTAAATGCAGTACCATTATCTGAGATGATTACCTCTGGCAATCCATGGGTGGCGAAGCTTTGGTGTAGTTTTTCTATAGTAGCACCTGACTTGATGACTTTACCTCATAAACATTTAACCACTTGGGATAAGCATCTATAATCAGTAGAAACATGGTTCCAAGAAAAGGACCAACATAATCTATGTGCAATCTCATCCAGGCCACTCGCATGGGTGTAATGGGGCTGCCACCGGCAACTTTTGTAGCTGTTGACATTGCACGCAGTGTTTAACGACCTTGAGATACTCAGATGGGCACTGTGTGACTCTACTAAGAGTGGTTCCCTTACTTGTGAAGGAACTACTACTTGTGCATCCCATAATAGAAAACCATCTTGACTGCTCATCTCGTGTCTTTGGTTGAAAAATGGCTTCAGTTCATCAGAGACTTGTTCCTGGGACCAACCATGTAACACTTGGTCTCTCACTCGAGACAGGACTGGATCATGATTCATCTAGTTTCCTCTCTGCCTGGCACAGGAATCTGGGAAATTCATTATTAATATGAGCTCTTGGGGAATTGGAACATGGTCATTGTTCTCTTGCAAAGGTAGGCGACCTAGGGCATTGGCATTTTTTATAGGAATCCTGGTCTATGTACAAAGGTGTATTTATATGTCACCAACATTAGGTTCTATCTTTGTATTCGTTTAGAAGCTATGGGAGGTATAACCCATTCCTCACTAAACAGACCCAAAGCTGGTTTGTGGTCTGATACTATCGTGAAATGTCACCCACGCACACATTGGTGGAATTTTTTTTACACCAAAAATAATTGACAGATCTTCCTTCTCAATCTGAGAATATCCTTTCTCGGCTGTGGTAAATGTACTGGATACATAGTCCATTGGCCTCTCTGCACATTCGTCCACCTTGTGAGATGGTACCACTCCCCACTCCATAGGGGGACTCATCACAGATTAGCACCAATTTCTTTGTAGGGCCATAATGCACTAACACATTTGAAGAATGCAAGAGCTGTCTTACTTTCATGAAGTCTTCTTCTTGAGGTGACTCCCAAACCCAAATGCTGGTTTTTCTTTAGTCGTGAATGTAGAGGGGCTAGAACCATTGATAAATTTGGTAGAAATCGGCCGTAATAATTTAACATCCCTAAATGTGATTTAAGTTCAGAGATTTTTTCTTTGTTCTTCTCCGCCAATGCTGCCAGACCTGCTGAGTTTTTCCAGGTAATTCTGTTTTTGTTAAGTTCAGAGATGTTCTTAGGTGCAGGTGCCTCTCTGATTGCTTCTCTTCAACTTGATGTAACCGTTGGGCATCTGGTGGCCCAAATAAATGACTTATTTTTCCTGAAATGTGCACTTTTCCATCTTTAGATGCTTTTCTGTTTCTAAAAGTCATTTCAGGACTTCCTCTGGAGTAGCCAAGTGTTCCTTTTCCGTGAATCCAGTTATCAGTACATCGTCCAGGTAGACCACAACTTGAGGTAATACTTGTAGCATGCTCTCCATTGTCCTCTGAAAAATGGCACAGGCCGAGTATACACCAAAGGGAAGGCATGGATATTGATATAACCCTTTGTAGGTATTTATGGTCACAAATTCTTGGGAGGCATTATCAGCTCCAGTTGCTGATGTGCGTGACTCATGTCAAGCTTTGCATACATTGCATACAACTGCTAGTTTGACAGTGAGGTCGTCAATCTTGGGAATGGGGTACTTGACCAGTTTGGCTGCTCTGTTGGCTGTTAGTTTATAGGCCCCACAGATCGGGATCGTCTGGTCTGGTTTAAGGACAGGGACTATGGGTGCTGCCCACTCTGAGAACTGAACCGCTTTTATGACTCCCAACCTCTCTAGCTGGTTCAACTCAGCGTCAACCTTCTACCATTATCACTGGTAGCTGTGCCGACTGTCTATAATAAACAATTACTCTGGTGATACCTTTTACCTGGATTTCTTCTCCTGTGTATGTTTCAACTTGGCAGATGTTTGTTCTAAATTTAATTGTTGAGCACCTTTATTTAAATATCTGAAAGTATGTTCTCCTATTACAGTGGTAGATGCACCTAGGTCTACTTCTATTTTTAAGGGTTTACCATTCACTTGCACTGTGACAATAATTGGTTCTGTTTTCCCAACTGTCACGTTGAATAATGAATAAATGTTAGAATTGGTTGCTTCTGCATCTTCTACACAATATACTTCATTGGACTTCGATTGTTGCTTGGAAGCCTGTTTAAATCTCACTTTGCAATGTTTCAATATGCACCCACTTCTGTGACAAAAATAACACTCCACCTTTTTAAATCACCAATCATTAGAAGTTTGATTGTTTCCACTTCAATAAAAATTAGTTTTTGACTTTGCTGCTGAGCTGTTTCTTCTAAATTGTGGATTAGTGGGTCTGCTCCTCCCTTCGCAGCAGAGTCTTGGCTTTTCACGCCACTTTTAGCTGACTGTCCTCAACCAACTAGAAGAACGGTGCCATTTTGCGCACCTTGAATCGCTTGTGAATCCCTTACAGTGCTTTCCATCGCAAGGGCTATTTCTAACGCTTTCTTAAAATCAAGATCCACTTCAGCAGCAATCTTCGCTGGATAGCATCCTCCTGTACGCTACATGCTAAACAATCTCTGAGCATGTCATTCAAGGTTTCACCGAAATCACAATATTCTGTTTGTTGTTTTAATTTCGCCACATAGGTAGCAGTGGTCTCATTTGGGGCTCTCTTCTGTGAATTGAACCCAAACCTTTGCATTGTTACTGAGGGCTTGGGTTGAAAATGTCCCTTAACGAAGTCTACTAATTTACTGAAGGTCTTTGAATCTGGGGTACTGGGGGTCATCAAGCTTTGAATTAAACTGTAGGTCTTCCACCCAAAAATACTCAGGAGAATTGCTCTCCTATTTTCCTTGCCCATGATTTTGTCGGTATGAAAGTAGAGTGCAAGACATTCTATATATTGAGCCCAGTCATCTGTGGCTGGCTCAAATGGATTGATTATGTCAAACTTGGCATCTCAGATGAGTATATATATCTTCCTCTCTTTGTAATTATCTTAGGTGCTCACAATCGCTGGGCCAGTACCAGATCTGATTTATCCTCATCACCAGTTTATTATAGAGTTGATTTCCCAGGCAACTTTTCTTGGTGGACACATTTTACTAACTTTATTTACAAGGCAGCAGCAGCAACTACATGTGTGCATCAAACTCTATAACTAAAGATTAACTTTCTCCTGGAGGTTCCCACACTGCAAACTCATTGGATCATGTGATCTTACAGCACAGGAATATTCTTAAAGCTATGGTCCTACATTTATCCAACCTATAATAGCTACAAATCCCAATGGCTGAATTCAGATGAATAGGATTGTTGCAGCAGCACCAAGTGTGAACAATTGCCTGTGTCATTTGGCATATTGGTAAAGCAGAAAGAGAAGCATTCAGAGCCCATGCCTTAACAGGTATTAGGGAATATGTGGTCTAACTAATGGTCTTCAAAGGGAAAATTGGAGGCTTCAAGCAAAAAGGTCAAGTTTGTTAAAAAAAATTCTTAGCCCAACCTCCCCCTCCACCAGCCCAACTCCTCCCAGGACATAGCTAAGGGCCGCTGCCAGTAATGCAGCAGTTAGAAATCTAATGCTGATTTGCCAACGAGCAGCCTGGGGCGCTTGAAATATGTTGGCAGTTCACCAGCCTTATTCAAGTACCTCAGGCCTATGTGTCCCAGTGGAGGAAATTATCCAGTTTGATTTCTAGGCCCTCATAACTATTTTTTTTCCAAATGTGTATCTAGTTTTATTTTAAATGATGTTATGGCCCCTGCTTCAATAATTACTTGTGATAAAGCATTCTGTGTTCTAATAATGTCAATGTGAAAAAAAGTCTTCTGTTTTCTCTTTTGTTTTTTCAGTGATGATCCATAAGCCTACGTCCATTTTACCAATTCAACCACCACTGGAAATAATGGCTGACATTTTCTGGTGCCTAGTGGATGTTCTTGAAGGCCAGCAAGGGTATAAAAACTTATGGGGTGGTGTCAGCAAGGACCTCCAAAGTCATCACTCTGGGTCTGCATTTTACCAGCAGCAGATGGCAAATCAAATACGAATGCCATGCAATTCTGCAAAACTGTCCATTGAAAGCTTGTTAAGCTGATTGAAGATTGAGGTCAGGATTTTTAGTATGGCAGGGTGTCACATCCCATCATTTGAAGAGTCAGCAGCGAACATATCCCCACCGACTCTGTCTGCCCAGCAGTGATTTCATGCTCCAACAAGCATTAATTGGCTGCAGGCGAGACTTCCGCCCCTTACTCAGGAGGAAGTCCCACCTTCGAATGCTGTCGACCAATCTGATTGGCCAGCAGCTCTCTCATCCCAGCAGCACCAGAAACTGCAGTGGACAGCACTGAGGTTGCAAGCACTCCTTGGAGTCTAAGTGCTGGGATTCTTGGAAGAGGTAAGTTTTGGGGGTCTTACAGTGTTGGAGTGGCAAATTTTGAGGTAAATTTGGAGGAGCTGTAAGAAAATGTAAGAGCAAAATAAAAGCAAAATACTGCAGATGCTGGAAAGCTGAAACAAAAACAAAAATAGCTGGAAAAACTCAGCAGGTCTGACAGCATCTGTGGCGAGGAATACAGTTAATGTTTTGAATCTGTATGATTCTTTATCAGAACTGAGGATAAATCCTGCTCGACCTGTCCCACCCCTCTCAACCAGCTTATATTTCACCTCATTTCTATCTTTCCTCAGTTCTGATGAATAGTCATACGGACTCGAAATGTTAACTGTGTTCCTCTCCGCAGATGCTGTCAGACCTGCTGAGTTTTTCCAGCTACTTTTGTTTTTGTAAGAAAACGTGTTGGCTATATCATTTCTAAATCTACTATTACATTGTTTTCCTATGTATTAATGATTTGAGTCCTGAAAAATCAGTAAACTGCTTTTTAAGTGAAAAATATTAGTGCCAGTAGGCGGTGAGCATTTTATTTTGAGCAGTGTGGTATTTTGAATCACTAGTCTTTAGCATAGCTAGAATTTCATTAACAGCAGTTTAATTATTTAATTCAAGCCTATTAAAAACATGAATTACTTACTTTTGACTGGGGAATGGTATATAGAGGGACCACTGTTCTTGACTTGTATTAGTAACCTAGACCTGAGTGTACGGGTCACAGTTTCAAAATGGAAGTATTGTGAACTGCAAGAATGATAGTGATAGACTTCAAGTGGATATACACAGGCTGGTGGAATGGGCAAACACATGACAGATGAAATGTAATGTAAGGAAGTGTGAAATGAAATGTTTTGGCCAGAAGAACCAGGGGAGGTGACATAAAATAAAGGGTACAAAATTATATGGAATGCAGGAGCAGTTGGACCTGGGTGTATATGTGAATAAGTTATTGAAGGTTGCAGGGCAAGTTGGGAAAGCAGTTAATAAATTATACTGAATTCTGCTTTTATAAATAGGGGCATCGAGTACAAAAGCAAGTCAATTATGAAACTTCATAAAACATTGGTTCAGCCTCAATAGGAAAGATATGAAGGTTTTAGAAAGGGTGCAGAAAAGATTTACAAGGATGGTTCCGAGGATGACTTCAGTTATGTGGTTAGATTGGTGAAGCTGGAGCTGTACTCTTTGTATAAGTGAGGTTGAGAGGCGATTTGTTAGACGCATTTAAAATCATGAAAGGCCTGGACATAATAAATGGGGAGAAACTGTTCCCATTTACAGAATGTTGAGAACCCTAAGGTGATTAACAAAAGAACCAGAGGCGGCATGAGGAAAAGCTTCTTTATGCAACAAGTGGTTTGGATCTGGAATGCACTGCCTGAGCGTGTGGTGGAGACAAATTGATTTGCGGTTTTCAGAAGGGAACTGGATAATTATCTGAAAAGAAGATTTTACAGGGCTACATGGAAAAGGCAGAGGAGTGGGACTAGCTGATATACTGTTACAAAAAACTGACACAAAGACAGTGTGCTGAATGGCCTCCTTCTGTGCTCTAAGCATTCTCTAATTCTAGTATAGATACGTTCAAGGAACTTGATAAACACATGAGGAAGAGACAAGTTGAAGGTTACCCTGATAGTATGATCAAGACGGGTAGGAGGAGGCTTGTGTGCAACATAAACTTGTGATCCTATCAGCAGCAAATTCAAGGAGGAACTAGCCTGTGATTGGATGAACAGTTTTACAGCACTTTTCAAATATAAGTCAGTTAAGTGTCTAAAAGGTTTGGCAGGACACATTGAGTTGGACAAGCCTACTTTAAATAGAAGGTGCCAGAGTGGTGCTCCAGTGTGCTGCAGCAGCACTATGCCCCTGGATGCAGCTTGATTGACAAGTTGCCGCCATTTTGAACCACCCTTCAAGGAGAGCTTCAGAGTGTCTTTGAAACATTTTCTTTGTCCTCCCCTGGAATATTGATCACTTGAATGTTGAAAAAGCAGGACCTGGCAGGGAAGATGGTTTTCAGCCATCCAGACAGGGGCCAGAATTTTCCGTGCCCACTGGTGGCGGGTGCAATCGGTTTCATGACAGCTTGAAACCAGTTTGCGATCGTCTGCTCAGCACGCTAATGGCGTGCCACGTTCTCTGTCATTGGATGTCGGGAACATCATTGTAATACATCTGCATATCATTATTAGGCTGCCCACTGGAATTGTCCCCCTCCCTGGATTGTCCGCATGTCGGCGTGTTACAACAGCACATAAGCAACGTGCATCTAGCGGGCTGCATTTCGCTCGGGACTTCAAAGTTTGTTTGCCTACCTTGCTTCAGTCAGCACTCACAGTCATCAGTGCCAGGCTTCACAAACAGCATCACATCACATTTAGGGGGGCTCATGGATAGGTCTCTACTTACCAGATCAGCCATATGTGGGTGGCTTTTCAGTTCCTGCTGGTTTGCTTGGCAAGGGGCAGAACTGGCCTTAGGCAAGGGAAGAGGCTGCAGGACGAGGGCTACACCGGGGAAGGAGGGTATCCCAGGGGCACATGTTGATCAGTGCAAGTGGCCTCAAGATGGTGAGGGCTTAGGAGGCAGTCTCCAGAGGAGAAGAGGCCAAATGGACATGAAGGTATGTGTGTGAAAATGGGTGGTGATATCCCTTGAGCTGGCGGTGAGTGAGATACCAGTGAATGTGTGATGGGCTTGAGTGTGTGAGTTTAGAGTGATGAGATGGTTGCTGTACCCTGGCTGCACGGATGAGATCATTTATCCTCTATCTGTATTTGATGGCCAAGCTCTTCTGTGCAGCATTGGCACTGATCACCACTGCCACTGCCTCCCAAGCCTGGTTGGTCACGCTGCTGCCCATCCAGCAGCCAGAGTGGGGGTAGAGAACATCACGACGAGCCTCCACGACATCCTAAAAGCATTCCAGTGACGTGTCATTAAACCAGGCAGCTGCAGTCTTTTTACCTTTTGTTAACCTCTTCCCTGCAGCAGTCGTGGACTAGAAGCACTGAGATGTGTGTGCACGGCTGGAGTTTAAATATGGCGCCCGGCTTGATGGAGCAGTGAGGTGATGGCGTGGCGGGCGAATGAGAGCCCATTCATCATCGAAATGCCATGTTTCCCCAGAATGCATAACTAATGCACAGGGCTTGAGACAATATGGCATAAAAACCCACCATTGTGGCTGACAGGTAAGTCAATAATTGGCCACTTAAGGTCTTCAACTGGGACTAGGGTGGATAGCACGTCTGAGGCCTCGTCCACCCGAGTATAAAATCGCTGTGAGATCCGGGCTAGCGGGAACCCAGTGGGAAGCCTATCCGCGATATTTCACAGTCATCCCCCCGCATACAAACCCACTGGCAGAGGAGTGGTTTTACAGGCCCACTTGAACTTTATGGAATGTGCACGGGGACTATGGGCTGTCAAAAGAGACATGGGGCCTTGTGCTGAGGTCATTGTTGCATTCAGCGATGGTGCCATCAGTTACTTCATCTTCACAGGAAGGCTAGTGCACTGCAGCCAGAGTGATTGGCATTGAGAACAGGAAGTTAAGGTTTCAGGGATTTGTGGTCAAGCCTACATTGTGCCATTTGGCTGCTGGCACATGGATCTGTTGAGAGGGGGCTGCTGGTGGGCTGTGTTGATGAGGCAACTGGCAGACTAGCAGTGCCCACTTGGCATCGTTCACTCAGGAGGTGAGTTCTCCAGTGAGGAGGAGAACCAGAGAAGGAGAGAGGGAGATTGGTGCAGGCTTAAGCATCTGGACAGCAGTAACCTTATGGTCACCTGTAGGGGAAACTTTGGGATGAGGCAATGGCAGAAGGGCGCAGAGGAGTCTGAAGCAGCCAACAGCATGGAGAAAAAGGTACCTTGTGGGCACAGTAGATAAACAGAGCATGAACAGAGCAATGTCACCAAAGACTGCGTCTCTCCTGACAGGCTGTCACAGATTTTTGTGCCATGATGACGGACAAGCTGAGCCCTATTGGTATTGGTGATCACCTGATGCCAGTGCCAGTGAAGGTCACCATGGCCCTTAATTTCTCTGCCTCCCATTCATTCCCCAAGCCCACTGGAGACATGTAAAGCATCTTCTAATCAGACACATATCACTGCATCAGGGCAGTGGCCAAGGTCTTCTTCAGGAGGGCCAGCCAATACATACAGTATCAAACTGATCCGAACAGTCAGTTCAAGAGAGCCAGAGGGTTTGGCACCATTGCAGTTGCAAGATGTGATAGACTACATGCATGTGGCCATCACGGCTCCCACAGGACAGTTGGCAGCCTTCATTAACAGGAAGGGATTTCATTCCCTCAATGTGCAACCAGTCTGTGATCACCATCAGTGGATCCTGCAGATGCATGCTGTTTATCCTGGGAGCAGCCATGATGCCTACAGTGCTCGGCACTCCAAGGTGCCCAAGCTTTTCATTTGCCCTATGCATCTTCAAAGCCGGACTTATGGCAACAAGGGAATCCCACTGAAGAAATGGCTACTGACACCAATCAAGAACCCTAGGAGGGAAGCAGACGAGCAATGGAATGTGAGCCATGTGGCAACCAGAGCCACCACTGAGCAGACCATTGGGGTCTTGAAGATGAGATTCAGGTACCTGGATCATTCAGGTGGGGCATTTCAAAAAGCCCCAGCAAGCGTCTCCTGGATCTTGGTGGTCTGCTATGCCCTGCAAAACCTGGTGCTGCAAAGTGGTGAGGCCCTGGCCAATGAGGATTTGTTGGAGCATGAGGCCTCCACAGACGAGGAGGGTGATGAGGATGATGGCCAGCCGTAGCATCCAAAAAGATACGAGGGAGGCTGGGGAAGCACTCATACATACATGATTCAGCGGACTCTTCCCACATCATCCATTCAACCAAATAAAGGTCCCACATCAAACATCCACTGCTGCCCTTAACCTTGGTTGCAACTCCCTCCAGTCTCCCTCACTCACTGGAAACTGGTGCTTCTGGAAGATCAAAAAGATAACCAGACATGCCATGGTCTCTCCCAATAGCCCTTGGGGTGAACCATTAGAGGGCCTCCATAAATAGGTGAAAATATGGAGAAAACAAATCACACATTTCTTACAAATATAAGCGAAGAAGTAATGTCTTAACTATATATTCATCCATGAAGCTCAAGTGCATCTAGTGAGCCTTCTTCATTCTTTTGTATGTGCTCTGATGTAGTTCTCCCCCTTTGCTGCTAGCTATGGTGGAGGCGTGCTGCTGACCTTGCTGCACCCCATGACCTGCACATCACCTTGGTGACCAACCTCTGGCTGCCTGATGCCTGGAGGGTCCCAGCAATCTAAAGGCCTCCTGCACAGGTACAGGGACCTCCTAAGCTATCATGACAACTTGAATAGCTGATGTTAGTAGCAGAGGGGTCAGGAACCACTGTTCACACTGAGAGCAGCCTTAGAGGAGTTCCCAGAAACAGAAGGCAGCAGCTCTTCCTCCCCTGCAAGGCACACTTGTACCTCCCTGCTCATCTGAGATGGACAAGCAGCTGGGCAGATACCAGGTGCCTCCACTTTTTTTTAATTCATTCATGGGATGTGGGCTTCGCTGGCTGGGACAGCATTTATTGCCCATTCCTACTTGCCCTTGAGAGGGTGGTGGTGAGCTGCCTTCTTGAACCACTGCAGTCCATGTAGCGTAAGGACACCCACAGTGCTCTTAGGGAGGAAGTGGCTGCTGTACCCTTGAGTTCACAGTTAAGGTGATGGAATGCAGGTCTGTGTGATTCTCTGACACCCTCTGACTGGTCTGCTTGATGTGGCTAGCCATGAGTGTCATCAATCTCTCAATGGAGGAGGCCACGCAAGCAGACTAGAGGGAGATCACAGCACTCATGGGCTGGATTGACTCCTCCATTGTCTGAGTAAAGGTATGGATACCCTCTAGAAACTCTTCCAGATCTTCACACATCTCATGCAGAACTTGCAGCATCTGCCACTACATACGACTCCAAAAGCATGTCAGCAGCCTGGGTTCAGTATGGGCTTGAGCACATACCTTCAGGTGTCAGTGGCCTCAGCTGTCCCAGCCTCCCATAGCTGGTCAGGTGTGTATGTGGTGCCTGTATCAGTTTGTGAACCTGAATTGACACAGGTCAAGCATAACCACTGAGGTGACTATCTGCATTGGTGGAGCATACAGGGGAATAATGTGCCAGTACACACTCTGAGGTCCCCTCCTCCTCCTCAAAGGCTGATGGCTCTCCCCTTGAAACAGCAGCTCATGGCTTGACCTGTGTGAGAGAACAGAAAGATCAAAGGGTTTTGCCTTTCCAAACATGAGCCTCCAGAATTGGCTGATGTTCAGGTCGATGCATTGCAGTGTTGGGGGGAGGGGGGTGGGCACAGGAACATCATCCCACCTGCTCACCTGAGTCTTCCCTCGTGGCCCAACATGAAACCTCATGCGCCCCCTTGTGACCACACTCATCATACGCGATGGAGTGGCCGCCATGCTGCTCTGCCAGCTGAAGAGCTCTCGCTTCCTTTGGTATCAGGGTGGTGAGAAGTCGGACCTTGCCGCCAGTCCAGGCCTTTCCCTTAGCATTTTAGGCCCTCCTGTGTGAGGATAGGAGAGGAATGTTCGTTGTCCCTCAAGAACAGGCACAATGCCTAAGCACCCAGAACTCTAGCTTCTGACTCTGTGGCCACTGGCATATGCATAGCATTGCACTCGAGAGTGACTTTTAAAAAATGTATTCTTTCACAGGATGTGGGCGTCGCTGGCAAGGCCAGCAAATGTTACCCACTCCTATTTGCCCTTGAACTGAGGGGCTTGCCAGGCCATTTCAGAGGGCATTTAAGTGTCAACCATATAGCTGTCAGTCTGGAGTCACATGTAGGCCAGACCAGGTAAGGATGGCAGATTTCTGTCCCCAAAGGACATGAGTGAATCAGTTGGGTTTTAATGACAATCAAAAATGGTTTCATGGTCATCATTGCTGAGATTAGCTTTTAAATTCCAGATTATTAATTGAATTTAAATTGCACCAGCTACCATGGTGGGATTTGAATCCTTGCTCCCAAAACACTAGCCTGGGCCTCTGGATTACTAGGCCTTGCAAGGTCCATCAGTGCCAGGCTCTTGCACCTTAACCAGCAGCATCCATTTCTTTCTGAGGGGATGATGCAGCCTTAAGCCACTTCCACCAACTTGGTGGACTCTCCTTCCCCAGCAGCAACACCCTTACACCATTTGCTGACCCTTAAGTGAGCTGAGGCGTGTTACAGAGCAGAAACGGTCGTTGACCTGCTTGTGGCACTACAGCCGGGTTCACCAGGTGACCCCAAGTCTGCTGACCTCCTCTGTGGCCTCTATCCAGGTTTGCTTGTTTAGGCTGGGAGGTCTGCTCCTTCAGGCCCTGGGCAAGAGGACACCTGCCTTTCCTGAGTCGCCTGGAGGGGAACATTCAGAGAGTCATCACCAAACTGTAGGGCCATATCAGTTCTTCCTTTGGACATGTCGACAAGCGCCTTGTTCCTCAGGCCTTCACTATGCCTACCATGCTGACCTCTTGATCTTCTCCAATGGCAGGGATGCACTGCCAAGTGTTGGAAATCTTGAAGAGAAAGTCTGAAGCAGTTGTATAAGGATGCCTGAAGCAGTATTCCGGCACTGATGACCCTTTAAAGATGGCACCAACACATCCACAAAGGTCAGTGGACAATGCGGCAGCCATCTTAGTTCCCAACGCCAGCTGATGACGGATTGGCCACTCCCTGCCTGCTGGCGCTTAATTGACCAGCCGTGTGAGATCGTCTGAGAACGGGAATGGAGGGGAGCGCCACTGTACCCGCTTCAGACCCCCTCTTCACCTCCTCGCCAAGTGACAGAACATTCTGGACCATCTTTCACCATTCACTGCTTTAAGACTGATATTTTAGTGGCTGTTTCCAAGCAATAGGTAAACAACTGTGCTCATGTGATTGTTTGAAAGTCACACTTCATCCCTTGGTTCTGGGCATTCTCCACTCCCCAGCCCCCCACCTCCACCTCCACCGACCCCTCGCCAGGGCTGGAAAAGGGAGAGGCTTGTACACATCAGCAATAGGGAAACCTCATGACAGATAGATTGAACCTTCAGTCTGCCCACAGCTTAAAACTACGGTAATTATCTTTTTCCTGAAGGCAATATTTATATTTGTTGTTGAGATGTTGTTGCCTCTGAGGCGCTGGTAAAGCCAACTACTCAAATCAGTCTTGATCTAGAAGTCTCTAGACAGTGGCGGATTTACCGTGAAATAAACCGTGCGGTGGCATGAGGCCCCCAAATGACAGGGTGCCCCAAATCCGACAAATGTCTGAATTTAATAAGCTTGCAAGTCGCAAAGCGGTCCAGGCTTTCTGCGTTTCTGCAAAATGTGCTCTAAACATGCTTTTCTTGAAGTAGACGGGCAAAGAATTTTGCTTCACCATTTTTTTCACTGTCTCCGCAAAAGCATAACAGCCACTAAGGGAAATCATCATTTGCAAATCCGAATCTGTCTGCTTGACCAATTAGAATTATCCAATTGAGCAAAAGGACCCCCCCCCACCTCAACACTCTGCAACAATTGCCACTAGTATGGAACGGTTCAGAATCCTGTTTTGACAGAGCCTGATAAAAAGCAGGATTAACTGCGTTACACCTAATTGGGTGGTCCACACCCATGGCTACACCCCTGCTCTTTCAAACATTTTTAATGTGCCTAAAATCCAAGGTCAGTTTTTTAGCAATAACGAAGCAACACTATGAGTCTGGCGGTCAAAAATACAAAAGAATGAAGGCGAGGCAAGAAGCCAATTCTGTGTTATCAGCTCAGTTTGAGAAGGATTGTTCTTATTGGAGGAAAGTGCTGAGACATGCTGTAGTCATGGTCAAACTTCTGTGTCCTTTGGGACTACATCTAAGAAGACATGATGAGTCATCATTGTCAAATCAAAAAGGTAATTTTTTAACCTGCCTTGAGTATCTTAAAGCATTTGAAAAATTATCAGTATTGTGGCTCAGGGAAGACCAGCTTTTTAATGTACCAAACCCACAGTGAAGTCATCACTATAATGGCAGAGCGGCTCAAAAACCAATTCATTGATGAAGTAAAGGATGCCAAGTACCATTCCATAATAGTCGATTCAATACCAGATGTGAGTCATGTAGACCAATTAACATTAATTTTAAGATAAGTGTCCAGCAATAGTGAAGTTGTAAAGTGATTTCTTTGTTTTGCCTCGCTTAAATCTCACACTTCTGAATGTCTAGAGACAACTGTTTTAGAAATCGTTGCAGATTTAGGTTTGGACATCAAAAACTGTCATGGGCAGGTCTTTGATAATGTCGCAAATATGGCAAGAAAATATTCAGGTCTACAGGCAAGACTGAACAATGCAAGCCCCTCTGCTTTATTCATATCATGTTCCAGCCATTCTTTAAATTTAATCTGCAACACTGCAGCTGAATCTTGTGAGGGAGCTACACAGATTTTTGACTTCGTTCAAAACGTGTATACCTTTTCTTTTTGGTTTCCACGCATCGGTCTACAATCATGATCTACAATCATGCTTGGAGCAGGCAATTTAAAAACATTTGACAGTCAAAAGAATTTGTGACACCAGGTGGTCTGCTCTTGCAGATGCTGTTTTGGCTTTGAAAATGAGCTATGTTGATGTAAAGAAAACCTTATTAGTCATAGCCACATCGAATTCTGAAAAACCACACGTGAAAACTGAAGCAAAATTCTTAGCAGAAAAGTGAAAAGTACAAAAAGATGTTTTTATTCCTTTGTGGAATCATTTACTTCAAAGAATTAATGCCGTCAGCAAACTGCTGAAAAAGGTTGATACAAATTTATCGAATGATGCACAATTGTTAGCCTCAGTTAAAAGTTTTGTCGTGGAAGTTCAAGATGACTATCGCTTGGTGGAAACAGAGACATTAACATTAAAAAGAAATATAGATACCTCTGATATATCTGATGAGAAGTGTAAAAAAAGCAGGAGGTTATTTTTCGATGAAACTAAAGACAATTAAATAAATTTAAAAGGGAAAAAGAAGATCATCATTGAGATTGTCAGTGTTATTTGTGACACAATAACAGTGCATTTGCAGAGTAGAGGTGAATCTCTAAAGAAAACTGATGAGTTATTTTGTGTGTTTTTTGACAGCAGTATGGATGAAAATGCTCGAAGCCACTGCAGGAAAACATTAAGTGAATTCCACCGAGAGGACATAGAGGCAAATCTTTTTGAAGATGAAGCAAAGCATTTCATTCATTTTATCAAAAACGATGGGGTTCGTGCTTCAAGATCACTAATTGATTTGTATAGTCTTGTATGTGACGTTTTGCAGGCAACCTTTCCAAATGCAGAAACCATTCTGAAAATATTTTTAATAATACCTGTCACAAATGCTCCTGGTGAGCGTTCTTTCTCTGTATTGAAATGAGTTTAAATTATTTGCTAAATACATGAGTCAGGGAAATTTGACAAGTTTGGCAATTTTGACAACTGAAAGTGCCTCTTTACAAAATATTACTTGCAATGACTTAATTGGCAATTTGATAAAGAAAAGGTGTAGGACAAAAGCTATTTGAATAAATATTACTTTTTTAAATTGAATAAGTTTCTTCAGAGTAAGTTAATTTTTATTTTTCCATTCATGCGTCATCTATTCTTTTTTACTTTTGCACATTTTTCATGTTGGCATAATGCTTTCACCTAGATCAGAAGTTTTCAAACTATGATCTGAGAACTCCATTCAGGTGGACTGGGGAAAAGTTGTTAGTTTTTTTTGATATCTAAGACACTTCACAATAGTTAACTAATGGTATAAACAAAGTTTGGAAGGATCATTAAGTGGTCTGCCGAGACGCTCAGCAATTTTCAAATGATCTGTGAAACAAAAGCTACACTACCAAAACAATCCAGGTACCTCACTTTATTTTCATTTACTTCCTATCACTTATAATATAGGAGGAAGATGAAGAAAAAAAATGAAAAATGGGAGTTGGGGCCAGGTAGATAAGGGAGAAAGTTCTTTTCCTTGGCTGGGTCCTGAGGTGGTGGTAGTGGTTGTAGGGGGCTCGAAAATGAAGCTGCACACAGGGCTCCGCTAACTCTAAATCTGCCACTGCCTCTAGAAGCAGCCACACTTCAATAGTATCATTGTTCCACTGCAAAAGTTAGTGTGACTAGCATGGCAACGCCATAGGATATCTGGGATCTAAAGAATTCTCAAATGTTTCCACCATTCTGGCTGAGGGGTAAACCACAATGAGATCAGGCAATGAGGAACTGCGTATCTTTTTTCCACAGTTTGGATTTTAGAAGCTGAGTCTGTGCAGCAGAACAGAATGAAGGGGAGAAACTGATTTTTGACCATGTACAGAAGTTACATCTGGTATTAACACTAGTGCGGCTCGGTCACAGGCATGTCTTGCATTACATTCGCTGATGAATTTGGTAGTTTTTAGTGTCTATTTGTGGTGCGTCACCACCCATTAGGGACAGGCCACATGACATTGAATAAATAGCACCTCTGCGCTGACTGGATGATCTGGAAGTGTCACATGGCGTAGCAGGTTGTGGATAAACTGACAACTTTGGATCTCTCTGACTTCTTGCTTGGAGGAAATCTGAAAAATCATGGTCCCTAAAAGATAGTGGTGGGGGCAGGGGTTGGTGGGGTGTGAACGGAAGGTGGGGAGGGTGGTGAGGGTGGTGGAAAGGAAAATGCTTATAAAGAAGATCTGCTGGTCTATTGGATCAGGGCATGTTGGTGTACACATTGTACTATGAAATGACAGGATGTTGGTTTATGCCCACAATTCCCCACATGGCAACATTTCTGGCCCCAGCTGGGCCATTAGGGCTAGGCGCCAAGTGCAGGATAACCAGTTTACCACAGGGAGGGAAGGGTACAAACTCAGCAGCCAATTTACCCCACACCACTCCCGTGCAGCAGTCAATTAAAGATCAGCTTTATTGCAGGTAACCTGTCTGTTTTTTTCAGGCAGGGGATCATGTGTGGCATTGGGGAAAGAAAACAACAGAAACAGATAATAAAACCATTTTTTTTTAAGAAAAGCAGAAATCACAGGGCCAAAAGTAAAATAGATGTATAAAAAAACATGGAATGCACGCGAAAAAAAAATGAGTTGGAAGGACAGAAGCACCATAAACTTACCACAACTGGCTAGCAAGCCACAGTTTGTGGATAAAGACAAGCGCCTGTTTTCTACGTGAAGCAATTATAGGGAATTAGGAAACTACTGTGCGGATTACAAATAACTTCAGTGCAGTCTGGCTCTGCTCCAGAGAGAAATAATAGCCAGTTCCAGCTGCATTTACATCACTCTTTAAATTCTGTTCATTCCAAATCTACAACTGTTCCAAATCAAAACACAAATGTCTAAACTTTGCAAATTACTTTGATATCAACTTGGATTTAAATCCTGCTACTTGACAGATTAAACTCAACTCTGATGTAAATGGATTTAACTCTGACGGCTGTTAACAGTCTAATCTGAGTTGCTGCTCACCTATTCCCATGTTTCCCTGACATGCATATCAGATTTGACACCTGATATCCTCCATTGTGTGTCCTTGTTTAAGGCGAAAGTAATTCCGACAGTTTGATTTTATTAGATTCAATTGGGACAACTAAATTCAAAACTGGACCCAATTGAAATAATGCATAAGGACACAAATTGCAGCCAAAAAGAAGGCACATTACCAGCCAAAACAAGGTGAGATGACAGCAGAAACTGACATCTCCTTGCAACTGACAGGCAAAAAAGGCATTAAATACTGATATCTGACAGCTGCTTCCTTGCCTAAAGGAAAATCAGAACCAGAGCGCAAAATGCTCAGTTCTGCATAAAAGGAGAAAATATCAGAGAGGAAATCAAAGGTGTAACGTTGAGCATTATCCCCCGCCCACCCACCACAACCACCCCTGAAGCCACTAATGATTTTGATTATAGTCAGTAAAAGAACTTTGGGAGACACAGAAGACCATGGCATAAAAATAGTTATGACACAATGATGCAGTATAATGCAAAATAAAAACAATGAACAAGTGAAAAAAATCACAGCTTTAGAACAGCTGCAGCCACTTTGTGGAATTTTTTTTGCTACCTCAGAAAGAAGCGGATAAACTGAAATATGTTTAAATCAATTTACGAAGATCTGTTGGTAGATAAGGCTGGCTTAGAAACAAGAAACTGCAATCTCTAGGATGGTAGAGATTGTCCCAAGACATGTATGGAGTTTGTATACTCATAGATAAGGAGATACCTAAAAGGTTGCAAATATCCATGGAATTGAGCTCATACACCAGGTAAATTGTTGTGTTCACCTGAACTTGCTCTTATCACACAGTGCTCAATGTTGGCAGTCTATCTGTGTTAATGCTTTCTTTGAAACAATGAGGGGAACATTAACCAGCCAAGGTGGATGAGTTCCTGAAACTGCTGGCATGGGAAACTATCAGAAACCCATTGACTTCCACCTTTCACCTGAGCTTATTCTTCAGCGTGCAGGATAACCCTTGGGACAGGTGGGACTGCCATTTAAATATGTTCAACACTCAATAAGTATAGTTGTAACCCAGGACTCTGACTTTAGCTGCTTGTCCAGAGGTTTCCCAGGTTTCCTTATAGCTTACCAGCCAAAACAAGGTGAGATGACAGCAGAAACTGACATCTCCTTGCAACTGACAGGCAAAAAAGGCATTAAATACTGATATCTGACAGCTGCTTCCTTGCCTAAAGGAAAGCTTTTTGCTCATGGGATTAGTTCTGAGAATGTACTTTCACTATTTTGAAGGTAATTTCTAATACTTTGGAGGTCACTTCTGCTACCTTGCAATTTTTTGCCTTTGATCTGCACTTGCCAGCTGTCAGCTTTCTCGATAGCATGGGGGTCCATTATGTAGCTCTATCGTGGACCTCTGATGAGCAGCAACCACATCACCAACAGGAGGAGCAGTACCAGCAGTCACTCTCTCTTCAACTACCTGCTGCTCCACAGGAAAAAGGAGAAAAGAAAGGAGCTGTAGCTTGCAGGAGGCACCAACTCCAACACAGGGTTTAGAGGCTGGGGATTCACTTCCTGAACATGACTGAGCACCAGTTCCTCAGGCCACTCAGACTTTCCTATCAGGTCATGCTGATGTTTACACAGCCTTCTGGAAGATGATCTCCCAAGTTGATGAGGCGGGCAAACATTGCCAGTGGTATTCTAGGTCACCTCAATCTTAATTTCTTTGCCTCTTCCAGGGATCTGCTGGTATTCTTTATTCTTTCATGGACTGTGGGCATTGCTGGCAAGGCCAGAATTTGTTGTCCAACCTTAATTGCCCTTAAACTGAGTGGCTTGCAAGGTTAAAAGCCAATCACACTGCTGTGGATCTGGAGTCACATGTAGGCCATCCAGGTCAGGGTGACAGATTCCCTTCCCTTTGGGCATTAGTGAGCCAGTTGGATTTTCATTAACAATCAGTGAAAGTTACATAATTCAGGTGCCTTGTCAGATCATGGGCTGCTCTCAGTATGTATCAGCAAAGTTCCAGAAAGGTAATGGTTTGCAGACCCTTGCATGATCTTGCACAGTAGCGAGGACTAGAATTCCAGGAGGAGGACGGTGATGATTGATCTGCACCTTCAGAGGGAGAGGATTTGGAGCAGGAGGAGGAGGAGGGGAATTACTCGATGTGGTGAGGGCACCTGCAGCAGCACACTTAGCTACCAGGGATGCCCAGGTTGGTCTGATTCAGGCACAATTCAATGAATCTGAGGAAGTGCAGCCATCTGGACCCACTGAGGCCCTTGAGCTCCCAGCTCAAAACAGCCCCACAAGCAATGATTCATCCATCTTACAGACACCCATTGCTCACCTTTAACACTTGTCATACCATTCTTCACAATGCAGAAGTTCACGTGGCAGGTGGCAGTCAAAGATGAGGAGAATGGGACAATGGGGGTGGCAAATAAAACTTTATGGATCAAAGAAATAATAAACAGAAATGTGACAATTTAGCACAGTTTTAAACACCTATCTGAAAACCATTGTGCAACTACAAATACTTTATTTCCCTCCTGTCACTACACCTATGGCTTCAGCAAAGCTGGAGCAGGCTGCTCGCACCCCAGTTCTCACTGCTCAAAGGCTCTTGACCGATGTGCTCTGAGTGACACTCCTGCCAGAGACTGACCCACCTGCACCTGTCCAGGATCAGGACAGGAGAAAATATGTGGGCTCTGACTGAGGATGCATTAGGTGAAGGTTCAGGAGTGCAAGGGCTTTGAGCAGTATCCTCCCTTCTACATCCTCTTTCTCCATCTTCACTCTCATGGCCCACCCACACTTTGCTGCTAGCCAAGAATTGGAGAGCACCTTGCCACAGTAGTCAAGGCAAAGTTTTCCTCTATCCTGCTTGAGGTAACAGCCTGAATGCTCAGGTTATTGATGAAGGGCATCATACACTTGGTTGTCTGCTGCACCTGATGCTATATGTGGCTGGACACTCTTTCCATGGACGTAGAGTCAGTGCGAAAGCCTGAGACATCATGGCACTAATGCTAGAATTGGATGCAATGTGTCTGTAAAGGCTGACAGAGCCTAACACATTTTTTGTTGTGCTCCAGAATTGTCCACTTTATTAATGGCCCCCGACATCCAGAATCTGTGTTCAGCAGAGTAGAACTTGAAGGTTCATGTGGCCTTCTGCAGTGACTATCTGCTCTTGTACCTGTCCCCGGTTCCTGATCCAGTGTTACATACGTTTCACCTGTGACAATACAATCACCTGTTCCACGTGTGTCCTTCTGAGCTGGTGTAGGTGGGTATCCTCAGAATGCACCCTCCCGTCCCGAAGATTGTTTCTCTTTCTCTAGCATCACCTTATGAAGGGCAATTGCAGGACCTGTCGCATCAAGGGGCTCTAGCAAAACTGAATGGGAATCAGGGGGAAATCACTCCACTGTTTGGAGTCATACTTAGCACGAAGGAAGATGGCTGTGTTTGTTGGTGGCCAATCACCCTCATTCCCTGGACATTGCTGCAGGAGTTCCTCTGGATAGTGTCCTCAGCCCAATCACCTTCGGCTGCTTCATCAATGACCTTCCCTCCATTATAAAGTCAGAAGTGGGGATGTTCACTGATGATTGCACAATGTTCAGCACCATTTGCAACTCCTCAGATAATGAAGCCGTCTGCGTCTATATGCAGCTAGACTTGGGCAATATTTAGGCTTGGGCTGACAAGTAGCAAGTAACATTCATGCCACACAAGTGCCAGGCAATGACCATTTCTAACAAGAGAGAATCTAATCATCTGCCCATGGCATTCAATGGCATTACCATCACTGAATCCCCCACTATAAATATCCTGGGGGTTACCATTGACCAGAAACTGAATTGGACCATATAAATACTGTGGCTACAAAAGCAAGTCAGAGGCTGGGAATTCTGTGAAGTGTAGCCCACTTACTGACTCCCCAAAGCCTGTCCACCATTAACAAGGCACAAGTCACACCATCCAGGACAAAGCAGCCCACTTGATTGGCACACAATCGACCACCTTAAACATTCACCCAGTGACTGCTGACATCAATTTAATTTGAACATTGAATACCATGTGGTTACAATTAATTCTGTCACCAGTTTTCTGGGAGATCCCCAACTCTCCATCACCAGTGGAAGCTGAGACCTGGCTTATCTCCATTCCCTTTTCTTCTGCAGTTGTCAGGGTGAAGATGTCTGTAGGGTCACCTCTGCTTCTCTGCCTCACCCTCGTGTTCTGTGCTCTCTCCTCCTGCAAGGAAAGAAAGGCAAGGAAAGAAAGAAAGAAAGATGAGACCTTTGAGTTTGAGCTACGGAACATTTTGAGAGGACGGAAGGACCAACATGTGTGGAGAGCTCACTGTGGGGGGTGAGTGTGAGATTGCTAAAAGATAGCAATGAGCATCAGTGGGCGTTGATCTGGTGGGGATGTGAAGAGGTGGCTTGAAAGAAAGGGCTGAGTGCACCTACAAGATTTGTTGGTATGAGGAATGATATGCAGGCATCCTGCTGCCCAATTAAATGCAACCCCAACTCCAAACTCACCTCAGGGGAGGGCATTAAATTCCACCCACCAATACCATATTTTTAAATCATTAGTGTAACATCACTGACTAAGTAACATCAAATTTGCAATATTTTCATGTTACAATTTCTGCTAAAAGCACAAGGCAGCAAATACTATTTGTTTGCTTTAATGTTGAAGTAAAGAGTGTTCTTTGCAGAACACCTGCGGTCTGTGCGCAAGAATGACCCAAACCTCCCTGTCGCTTGCCATTTTAACACTCCACCCTGCTCTCTTGCCCACATGTCTGTCCTTGGCTTGCTGCATTGTTCCAGTGAAGCCCAACGCAAACTGGAGGAACAACACCTCATCTTCCGACTAGGTACTTTACAGCCTTCTGGTCTGAATATTGAATTCAACAACTTTAGGTCGTGAGCTCCCTCCCCCATCCCCACCCCCTTTCTGTTTCCCCCTTCCTTTTTTTTCCAATAAATTATAAAGATTTTCCTTTTCCCACCTATTTCCATTATTGAAAAAAAAACCCCACTAGAGCTATACCTTGAGTGCCCTACCATCCATTCTTAATTAGCACATTTGTTTAGATAATATCACCAACTTTAACTTTAACACCTATGATTTCTATTGTACTATTGTCGTTGACATCTTTTGATGATCTGCTTCTATCACTGCTTGTTTGTCCCTACAACCACACCCCCCCCCCACCTCTCTCTCTCTATCTCTCCGCCCCCCCACACACACACCTTAAACCAGCTTATATTTCAACTCTTGGACTCGAACTCAAGTTCTGTCGAAGGGTCATGAGGACTCGAAACGTCAACTCTTTTCTTCTCCGCCGATGCTGCCAGACCTGCTGAGTTTTTCCAGGTAATTCTGTTTTTGTACCAGGGATAACTCCCCTGCTCTTCTTTATGGTGCCATGGGATGTTTCACATCTACCTAAGACAGCAACTGAGGGCCTCAGCTTAATACCACATCTGAAAGGCAACACTCTGATAGTTCAACACATTCTCAGTACTGCACTGAAGTATCAGTCTCAAATTGGTGCTATAGATCCTGGCTTGGAACTCAAACACACAGCCTTCTGACTTAGAAGTGAGTGTGCTATCAACTGAGCCAAACTCACACTTAAAGCTAAGGATATGGGATATCTGAGCTTGTATAAAACTTGCCATTTTTCACACTACCATTCTCATTCCTGCTTGTTAACTGGTATCTACAGGGATTAGCCTTCTCTAAATATACTCAATAATCAACAATATACCAAAACACAATCTATGAATGAACACAAAATAAACTTCAATTTTCAAACTATAATTGTGAAATAATTATATATTTGATTACAGACTTCGTGTATGCCTGAATACTTTTAACCTTTTGACTTTACACATTGCAACATAACACAGAAAGTTCTGTAAACCTTTTGGACAACTGTTAGTGCTACAGTTTCAACTCTAGTTTATAGATATATAACATAACACATCCAACTAGTCATGGTTAAATGATACTGACGGTAAGGTTAGGCCACAGTTATACAGTCACTTTCATGGTCTATCAAAAATGGTATTGGGTGCATATTGATACAAAGATGACATCAGAATTCAAGAGCTAGGGTCCAATATAACCTGTAAATTTTCTAAAGCTAAGTGAAATCATTTATCTTTCAAGCGGCCATGCTATAATATCCAAACTTTGTATTAGGTGGACAATCATTGAAGATCTTGCAAATTTCAAGTTTTTTTTAACATTATGTGAATACTGACACTATCATTTCCACTCTCCTGATTTTAGAAATTAACCACCAGGAGCAGAGTTCTGTGCAAAAGCTGGCAGGAAGAATGTGAAGTGCAGCTCATAGTATAGCTCAGGTCTTGCCAGCCACACACAATTTGCTGTAGTTAACATTCCCATGTTGAGAGCGCTGTATAAATACAGCTTTTCATTCATATCCTTGTGTTTTTGCTTGATTAACTTTAAGAGCCAGGTAAAAGAATTGCTGAGCTTTCACTTGAACTTTTACTTATAGTTATTCATTTATTTCCAGAAATTAAGTAAAATAGGGACAGTCTGTGATACTGTAAACCATACACTGTCTATTGAAGAGAATCAGACAAATTCTAAATGTGACCCTGGAAGTTATTGTCAATATTTGCATATCAAACCACAATGCATTTATATGATATTCCTTGCTTTACTACTTAACATCAGTGTTTATCCATTTGCTTTGGATTAGCATCTCTGCTATAACAGAAGACAAATTAATGTCATGTAAACAGATCAAGTGTTTGTCTATTAATATTGGCAACAGTAATTTCAAGACTATGCCTATTCCTTATTCCACACATTCGCTCTGCCATTGAAATAATAGTAGTATTCACGATCTGCCTAAGGGGAGTTCCTCTGCTCATTTCTCACAGTCTTGCACTCGCATTTTCAGTTGTTGGTAAGTTTCCTCCCATATTTAATTTCAAGTTGTCTAACGTCACAATTCTCTTTCTCCCCCTTGATCTACATCCCTCTAAACTTCCATCAATTACCTCCTTTAGCAAGGCACATGCCTTAGAAAATAGTCAATCCAACATTGTTGCCTTTTGTTGATGATCTTCACTAATGATGTTTCCTTCTCCACTATCCTGAAAACTTTTTCGTTGCTTTGTGTTCTCTCCAACTGACCTGCTCCATCCACCTCCAGCACTGCTTTCTAATATTTGGATGTTTGCTTATGTTAGGGTCCAGATTTCAGCTCCGTACAACAATCCAAATCACAGTCTTGATGATTCTTTTCTTAAGTATATGGTAAAATGTCTCAGGGCATTAATAAGTGAAGTAGAATAATAGGCCAGGTTGCATATTTTATGCAATGGCAGAACTTAATGGGGTAAAAAGCTTGTTCATATGTTTTGCTTTGTGTTTTTATTAATTATATTAAGATGCAAGATGGAAATGCATGAAAATACTGCAGTTAGGTTTTAACTGAAGACAGGCAACTTAACTGAAAGATAAGATCATAAATCAAGTCGTTCTGTTGATGCACTGTCACTTGAACACCTTAACAAAATTACCTTCTTGTGATTACATATTGAAATGTGTTGCTTTTAAAAATTAAAGTTTTCCTTGACATCTTCCCTAATTGGAGTCTATTTTTCACCTCTCAATCTAAAGGATTGTCACATAAACAGAGCAGAAAGGTAAGCATCGAGTGCATTGTAAGGGCACATTGCAAATGATGAATGGATGTATTGTTGACCTAGCAGCCACATTGCTGGGCCATTGTACTCCTAATATCCCAACACTGCAGTTTTGACTGATGTCCTTATGTGATGGTCCCCCGGGTGGGCGAACGTTTAGTCAGGATTCTGCCAAATCATCTGAGGAACAGTAGGAAAACTGACCAGAAATTACCCACTTTCTTCCAGTTCAAGTGCACCTCCTGGTGGATAACTATTGGATAAAATTAATATTTTCCATGTAGGGTGAGTGCATGCTGATTTCCTATCTTCACTACCCACAATAAAATAGCCTGAAAGCTAAATAAATATGTTGAACTGTGCAGTATATTATGAAGTCCATCATGTTTTTTCCCCCATTTTACCATTACATCACGAGTGATTTAGATTAGATATGCTATGATTTGCATGAAATTATTATTGATATATAGTTGGCCATGTGGCAAGGGTTGAATATAGGACACAATGTGACCAGTATACCAGAGTTCATAAGTCACCACACATTATTAGTTTTAACAATTACAGAAAAGAAAGTTAGATAGACAGACAGACAGCTAAAAAGACAAGTAAGAGTCCTACAGAAGGAATATTATCTTCTAATTTATGAAGTAATTTGCCCTTCATGGACCATAATTTAAGCCACTATTCTGCATTCTGGCATGAAATGGGCTGTAAAATGGTCCTCCAGTGCAGCAGACAGCCAACTGCTCTTTCAGTGTAATTCCTGCCTTGGGCGCTTTGCCGGAGGGGAGGCAAGCGTGTGCTAGAACTGATCAACCTGGATCTTTCATTCTTCATTAATTTACCGTTTAACAAATCCCAGTCATTATCAGGGTAAACGGTTGACAGAGCTCAGCAAACGGGAGCAGTTGGTGTCAGGCGTGGAGAATTGAGCTATTTGATACTGGGGCTTGTTTTATTCAACAACACTCACAGACATACACAGATCTATGAATAAAAAAAAACACACGTGTTTGAACTGAGAAACACAACATATCTGCTTTAACCACTTAAGCGATTAAAGAGAAATGGCACAATGATTGCTTTGCGACGGGCCATCTCTCTTTGGCCACGACTCCTTTTGGAGTATCAGAAAAAAGGCAGTATCAAAGTGATTCTGTTTGCGGTTTTAATTAATCAAGAATCTATTGTTGAGCAAAATCACAATGCTTGGTTGCTTTCATCCGTTAACTAAATCTAACGTTTTGCTTAATCGAAATTGAAATTTTCCACTGCTCAACACAGTTACATGGGTGAAATGGTTTGAAAGGAGATATTACATTTATTGCAATGGTGATTTTAGGCAGACAATTGTGGTAGGAAAAATTAAATATGCATAATGATTGCAATTATTTTTAAAGAGACCGCTGATCATTTCTGTCCTAGAACAAGGATATATAGTGACGTTTTGATTTTAAACACGTTAATTGCTGCTAAATCGATTCCTGATTGTTCTGGTCAGGTTTTAGGGTCAATTGCGAGATATAAGATGAAAATGTCGAAATCTACTTAAACATTAAAGCTAACTGAAAGTAAGTTCTGTGAGTTTGTTGTGTTCAATCGTACCCCGATTGAATTGAATTCTGTTCAACAAAAACCCTACTTTGTGCTCGGCCTCAATTTCAAATATTGTAAATGCTAGTTTAATCTCGAGTAAAGTCTTGTCTTTTTGGTTATCTTTACAGTAAAGCTGATTCATTGCTTCTGCTGGCTGGAGGTGCAATGAAAGCAATAGATCTATTTTTGTGTTCTATTTAAAAGGTCTGTCCACTAATTGCAGAGAAATCACTTAGAAACACATCAGAATTAAAATATTGCAACCTTTCGCTGCTGATAATATTTGCAAATATCACATCAATTTAAAAATAAAACAGATGTGATTAACTTAAATTGTTTTTAGTTTAGTAACTTTTAGGATGAATTCATCACAATGGAAAATGCCGTTTTAAATGTAGCAATGTATTCATCGCTTACATAATACTGAATTATACATTTTTGTGAAAGGGAAAAAAAAGGTTGCTTTTTACTCTTGCGGTTTGAGATTAATGCTGGACTATCTAACCTCACGAAGATCTGAGTAAAAGGTTAATGAAAAGGCTGAACTTCAGCATTCCCAGTTGAACCTAGTAGCAGGAGACCTGGGAGAACGGTTCACTAAAAGCAGCTCTCCAAATCTCAGGCAGGCAAGAATTTGAAGGGATAATTTGACTCAAGAATCCCGGGACAGATTCTAACCCAGCTCAAATCCAAATCTTAAGGGATGCCCGTGCTTTAAAATAAACCTTACGGTGCGCTCTGAATATTAATTTTAAAGTTTTAAACTGCACCAATCGCCCAGGGTCAGCGTTTAATGTGATAAAAGGAGGTCAATTATTATTCACTTTCCGAGTTGAGACACTCCAATGGCTTTTTACAGCAAATCTGGTTTTTACCTGTCAACTTGAGCAGGCACGTGATTGTATATTTTATCCTTCAAATGCTTTTTGAGCAATATCACCTGAGGGGGAAAAATGTGCAACAACATTTTGGAAGATGTGATTTGGATTTTTTAAAACAGTTTTGTATTTTCATTCTAATTTCTCTCCAAATGTTTATGTGACCAATGCATACTGGGCATTTGTTATTGTTTTTTGTGGATTCTACAGGCCATGCAAAGGCTTCCATTGAGAGACTGGGACTGCAAGCTGCAGCTGGGCATTGGGCAATGCTGCCACAGAAAGCTACTGAGAATCTGAGAATGGCTTTGCATGACTCTACCCCTTGTTCTCATTACTGCACACACCTCTTTCTCTGCTCGGTGTATCCTGACAAAGACACTGTGGAAGATCATTTCACCAGCAGGAACAGACTTGCATTCTACCATGCCACATCCTCCGCAACCCCTTGCATCATGTGAAATTATATTTCCTTAATGTCGCTACGATCCTATACACTTGAAAATAAATTTAAAGAAATAAGGGGAAGGAGGAAAGAGAAGGAATTCGGGCAGATAGCTCCAGTTGAAAAGTCAGCACCAGAGAGCACAATGAGCTAAATTGCCTGCTGTACTGATATTCCTGATGCTAACCTGGCTATTCTTAGGTCAGAATGTACAGATTTAGTCATTCTTCAATCTCTGCTCTGAGATGCCATTGGCACTCTGTGCCAGTTACATTACTGATTGAGAAAACGACGAATTTGATGTTGTTGGCCAAATACGCAAATGAAAATATAGCTACATTCAATGCATAAGATAGTGTATGATGAAGGAATGATTCAGAGACAAGTATGGGAATGAATCCTTTGCTAGGTTTTAGTTTGTATCTGCATGAGTAGCAATAATTTAGGAATTATTTCCTGGCTACCTTTTCTTCAATGTTATTAATAGAGGGAACATTAGAGTGCACAGGACTGGGAAAGGGCACTTGAGTTCCAATCAACTAAATTGGCTATCTTTGCATATTGGATCAATAGCTTAAATTGATTTTAAAAGTAACATGAAGAAGAAATGTGTTAAGGAGAAAATATATATTTCACCCTGAGCTGACAGAATGTAAAGGAGTAGAAGTATGCTACAGTTGTATCAAACTCTGGTTAGATCACACCTGGAGTTTTGTCTTCCAGTCAGTTTATCCAGGGAAGGATATATTGACCTTGGAGAGGATGTGGTGGAGATTTACATGATGATACCGGGGCAAAAAAGTTAACACTTGGACAGGCTGTATAGATTAGGTTTATATTCCCTTGTGACTAGAAGATTAAGGCACTTACCATTAAAAAGGATTTTAAAACATTTCAAATACATTTTATTTATCAGAGATACATGAGATGTATTTCTGTGCACCTTACAGAATTTTACAGAGAATTAGTGGACTCACCTGTGACAATTTGCATATCATCTCAATATCATGAAAGAGTTCCTGTAATTAATACTTCCTAATTGAAATTTGAGTGTGTGAAAAGCACTTGTCCCCATGCAGGGCTTCTTCTTGGTTTCATAAACAACAACCAGTCCCTTAGACATGGAAAACGGAGACCTCAGATTTAAATCTACTTACTAGGATCCTGTCCATTAACAATCTTTAGCCACCTGGTATGTCTTCAAGAGTGTTACATTTTGTTTTTATAAATCATTTCAGGATTAATAAAGCCCTTATCCTCCTACATTAAAGATTTATGCTGTTATTGCTTATACCAAACAAGCCTTCAGATTGCAAAGAAACTACCTTTTCTTCTGCTAAATATTAGCATCTGTCAGCCACTGTCCACTTCCTTGACACAATGGGTTCTCTTGTACATTAGTTTGACTGAAACACACATTATATTTTCTTGGTTTATCCAATACTGCTGATTATTCCATAATCTATTTCCTCTATCTATCCATCAATTTTCTCCCCATCTTGCCTGAAGGCTTTTAATTCTTGCCTGGATATGGCCTCACAGACAGCAGCCTCCTTCAACCATTTTGACCAAGTGGGACACTGTTCATGCGTGAGTTGAGGGAATGAAGTGCTGGCAAGTTATTCAGCCATGGGAAGCATCATAGTATATTCCAATCAACCACACATATGCTTTTACATTCTTGTTAAATGAGAGACCAAAGTGAAAGGGCATAGCCCAGAGTGCAGAACACCAACAAGGCTTAAAAACATAAACAAGCTTGAGATATTTCAGGAAATAGTGATTAGGTGATAGCAAGCTAGAGTTTTAAAAGCTTGTAAATTGTATAAGAAAGAACTGAGGGAGGCAAGGATCCCTGCAGCTTCAAGATGTAGGGAAAGGATGAGTTTTAGTCAGAGACTGTGGGATGAATCCTAATTTCAGCACAGCGAGGATGTAATAAATCTTAAGGACTGCCTAAATTGTTAAGCTGTCTTTATAAAATAACAAATATGTGCCCTGATACAGTTTGAAGCTATAGATTCAGCGTGATTCCAAAGTTGTTTTGCAAGGGTTGTGTCAGGAACCTATCAACAAAGCTAAGAATTCTCTGGACTTAAGGCCATGTCAAATATATGAGATCTCAATCGAAAAGTATTGATTTGAGTCAGTGGTTAGGAAACTGCCTCTTGATCTCATTGAGCTAGGTTTGAATTCACCCAGACTGAGGGGACGAAGGTTTGCTGCCTATTGCTTATGGAGAACCAAAGTAAAATAATTGGACATCAATCCAGAGCAAAACAGTTACCCTAATTCAACAAAATTGACACTAAGTTAATAATAGACTGGTAATCTCACTCAGGGTAGTAATGATAGGTCACTCTTCTGAAGTTCAGATGCAAACATATTAGAAATTGGTATGTGTTGCACCCAGTTATTGGACTTGTTTTGGAACAGGGAACAAGGAACACCATGTGGGCGGGGATTACACTGGACAAGGACACCAAGGAGGCTGGCATCACCAGGCAGCAGTGCATTTGAGTACACAGGGTTCTTCAGGTGAATTGTCAACTTCAGACTCTGAACATTAAGTGACTCTATTGTATAATCCTCTCCATAAGCTAACAGGCCTGTTATGTTGAACCAAAAATAGCCATGCAATGAGATTTTCATTTGTACAAAAATACAATGGTCCTGATTTTGCATTGAGTATAACACTGAGGCTATCAGTGCTCACCATCCTTCCAGAGTCCACACACTTGCTTTGAAAGGTGGAAAGCCAGATGTTACAGTCTAAGTTACCCTGCCACTCCACAGATTGTTCTTCATCAGTAACTTCTCAATAGATTCAGCATTTAAATCAATGTAACAGTGTGAAGTTGTGTACTTACCCACTTGTTATGTGCTAAGAAAAAGTTAGGGGTTGTGAATTAATTACTGCCAAATAACTTCTTTGGCACTGATAAATTAATTTTACAAGGGTGCAATTTACTTTCTTCAGGACTTAATTAATGTTGGAGATTTAAAAAGAAAGTTATTTTTTCTTTCTGTCTATCTTTTTTTATTTCTGTCCCTTAATCCTTTCTTTCCCAAACTTTATTTTGCTTTCTGTACGTGATTTCTACTGAAACATAAGAACCGAACAAATAGGTGCAGGAGAGGCCATTTGACCATCTGAGCTCGCTCTGCCATTTAATATGATTGTGACTGTTCTGATTCTGAATTTAACCCAACTTTTCTACCCTTCCCCCCCACCGCATAACCCTATCTCAGCCTTGAGTATATTCCAAGACCAAACCTCCACTGCTCTCTGGAGTAGCGAATTCCAGAGATCAACAATCCTCTGTAAGAAGAAATTGCTCCTCATCTCAGACTTAAATGGGGGACCCTTATTTTTAAACTGTCCCCCAGGTTCTAGAATCCCCCCACAAGGGGAAATATAGTCTCAGCATCTGTCAAGCCCCTCAGAATTTTATTTGTTTCAATAAGGTCACATCTTATCTTTCTAAACTCCAATATAGGCCCAACCCAGCTCAACCTTTCTTCATAATACAATGGGTTGAATTTTGCATGTCACTGGCGAGCATGTTTCCTAGTGAAGGGTAATGTAAACTTGTGTGGGTGCCCATCCCATCAACTTCCTGTCCACCCCTGTGCTGTTCCCCATAATACAGGGCAGAGGACAGGTGCCAAATTTGGTAGCCCACCTGTTATATTTAAATGACCAATTAAGGGTCAATATGGCTTGTTACTAAGCCTATTGACCTGAATAATATGCTGCCCACACCATAATATGTTTGGTTTGGGCAGAGGACAGGAGTGGGAAGCCCAATTTTTAACCTGAAATGGTTAAAGGGTGGGAAGGAGGTGGGGTGGGGTGGGATGGGGAGGGGTGTCGATCTCTGGGGGCTGCCATTTGCCAATTGTGAGGCAGTCCCCCCTTAGACTGAAAAACCCTCTTCCTTCCTACCTGGTCCCTCTCTTAACACCCTGCTCTTCCCACTGCTGCCCCTGTTCCTAAACTAACCAAACCCTCCCGGGCCAAGACCCTGGACTTACCTTTTCCAGCGATTCTAGGCCTTGGGTTCCTTACTTCATTTGCAGTCCCAGCAGCTGCCACTGATGTCTTCCAGGTGCTGCCAGGACTGATGGAGTTGCCGGCCAATCCGATTGGCAGGATGGGGCAGAAGACCCACTGAGATTCGATCCCTTACCATAAACGTTAACATTCCATTTGTCTTCCTAATTAATTTCTGTATCTGCATTCTAGTGTTTTGTGATTCATGTCCAAGGACACCGCTGAACCACAACATTCTGCAGAATCCCTCCATTTAAATAATATTCTACTGTATTCTTACCACCTCAGTGTACAACCTAAAATTTTCCCATTTTATGTACTGCATCCTCCATCTGCCAAATTTTTGCCAACTTATTTAACCTTCCTCTATCCATTTGCAGACTCTGTGTGTCCTCTTCAGAACTTGTTTTCCTATCTATCTTTGTATCTGATTTATATTTCCTGGTTTATACTTACTGGTTTAGGCTCTGTGCCTGATTTTAACTCACTCAAAATCCAGGGTTAAAATTGGGCCCTCGGTGTCCTAGTTCTTCAATCTGATTGGTTGAGAAACCCCACTGCTGATTGCCTGACTCACATATGCCACAGAATTGCCGAGGAAGGTGCCACACTGGATCAGACATTCAATGGAGTAAATCTCCATTGAGAAGACCATAAGAACTCTGTGGGCAGCTGTCAGCATAGTGAATGGCTGGTGCTGTTCCGTTGCCATCATCCTTAGAATCCAAGCTAATGAAAATTACTCAAACCATTCACAAGATTATATAATCATTGTGAAACACCAGACAAAGCCATTAATTAAAGAAAAGCCTAGCTGCTTTAATTCAAACTGCGGCGAGATATTAAGTTAAGTATCCATATCAATTGATATAACTGCATAGTTATTTGGTAAAATCCAGTTTAAAAGCTATAATAAATTTTATCTGATTTATAGTTGAAATGAAGAAGTGGATAGTATTAAGCGGGTTTTGAGAAATGGTTGGTGGAACAAGTCTTTAGAGACATCGATCTGTCGAATGTTGGAGCAGGATCATTACATTTTGAGCTGTAGGAGTTGGGTTATTAAAACTAGGATCTAGAAGATAGTAAATGAGCTGTACTCATTGAGCTGTGATAATTGGGCTGTAGGGAATGTGATATAAATGTTGAGTTGAATTGTAAGAGCTGGCTTTATAAACGTGTTAGAATTGGGCAGAAAAGATATGTTTTTTGAAATTGGACTATGAAAGATTGAATTCTCATAGCCTCAATCCAGATGCTCAGTTTTAGTAGTTTGGCTACAATAAATAATTTATTATGCAGATTGATCTCGAAGAATTCTGTTTACAGAAACTGAGTATTATCATGCTGTAGATTACTGCTAATCAGTATTGAGATTTACCTCAGCAGGGCCAGAGATAACCATAATATTTGGTACATAATATGTACTTCATCCATTTTATGGTGTTGAACCATGCATGGTTTATGTAAGGATCTCTTTGACATCTATTTTCATCAAAATGCTTGCTAATAAGGATAATTTTTATATGTGCTCAATTCCAGCATGTGCCTCACACGCCAGATCCAACCATGAGGAAGTCATGAGCCTGCCCCCTATAATTTTTCACTCATGGTGTGCGAGGTGCCATACTGATAACATGCATTCGTAAAACGCATCATATGATTTGCATCACATATAGCTGCACCCATCTTTCAGCACAGTCTTCTGGCTCAAGCCACAAGTAGAAGAATAAATGCCCTATGGAGCAAGCTTAGCCAAGGAGAAACCAAATCTTACATTAAGGGTCCCATCTACTAAACGGATGACAAAAACTCAACTGGTGGCAAAAATAATTGTTTTCATTTAGTTAAAAATAGAGACTTGAAATTTAATTGTTAAGAGTTGGATAAATTGGAAATAATGTAAAAGTAAAGTTAGAGTGCCAAAAATGTAGAAAAGAAGAAGGGAAAAATTGAATGAAGAAAATGGATAGCAAGGGAAGCAGAAAAAATAAATAAATTTGTAGTTGAAATTGGTATGACATGTTTACTTTGGTTATTAATGATTGATATTAGGGCAATAAAGTTGAATATCTTTGTTACTGTAATATTAATGTATGTTTCAGTGGCCCAGAATTTCTGAGAAGCATATGTTGAAACAGCAGCGTAAGTTGGGCATAATACCAATTTTAAACACAAAAGATTAAGGAAATTTGCATGAGTGATTTGTACCATTTTAACTACATCTAAGGTTAATCAATCATTTGTGTCAATTCAGCAAAATTTCCACCAAAATTCAACAACATAGCCATGAAAAAGACCGAGAATGTGTTTCCTGCATTATGTTAGTTCTGAACAGATCCAAAATTTTGGACGCAGCAGGACAATAAAAGTCATATTTCTGGTGTTTTTATGGTGATGTTTTAAGCAATTTTTTTTCGTTTCTCCTCACTGAGACTAGTGATGTATTTGCAGCTCCTGTGAATGCATTTTTATCAAAAGCAGCCATAATTGCAAATTCTTAAAGAAGCTACGCTTAATGTGCTTAAATGATGGTTTGATGGTGGGCCCTGATGGGTTACAATGGTTTTAGCTTTTTTACTCTGGTTCTTATGCTCCTGGCATATGCGAATAAGATTTATTGCAAATTTTGTGTTAAGTACTAATTGGTAATGTCGGTGTAGAAACCAATATAAATGTTGGTAGTTTCCCAGATAAATTGCTCTCGGAAACTCAAGACCACATGTCACAGCACAAGTTAAAAATATAGGTGGGCCATGGGATATCCTCAAACAACTGGAAATCAAAATGTTAAGGGTGCAATGTGCATAAATTTGCTTGGCATTGTTAGCAGACAATTCAATCCTATAGCTGTTAGAAATGGTGGTTGTAATGTATCTGGTAGTATATTGTCTGTGTCTGGGGAAGGAGAAGGAGAAGGGAGGGTATTTACATGCTCCCTGGTGGAATTATATGTTTGCATTTCAACTAGCAGGGTAGTTTTGCATCTACCAGACCACTATGGATGAAACCAAAATTAATATAATGAGGCCAAGTTCAACTCCCTAGGATAATAGAAAGTATGGATACCTCATAAAGTCATCACAGCTGTACACCTGTGTAGAGAAAGCAAGGAAGGGGTTTCCGTTTGAGTCAGAGATTGGAACATGGAAGTTAGCTTACAGAGGCTGTGTTGCAGATGCTGAACTAGGTACTGGTCAGAGTCTGTCTACCCTGCTGGGATGGTTTAGAATAAGACCCAGGCTGTCCTTTATTCAAATGGAGACTCACGCAGCAGGAGAGCTGGAACTCTGTCTCAGCCTCAGGCACAACATATGCTGCTTCCCATCACTTTAATAGAAATTTGTTCCAGAGAAAGAACTGGTCTAATGTATGTTATGCAAAACCACCTTAATAAAAATGCAACAGACTGAAAAGGGAACATATTACAAAAAGGACAGAAATAAATATGTTTAAGGAGTGAAACAAACATTTATCTAATATTCAGTGAAAAGCAGGGAATTATTAATATTTAGTTTACATTTTCAAGTGATATAGGATTCAAAGTAATTTTTCAAGATCTGTGAAACAAGAGTGGAATAAATATTTGACATGAGAAAAATGTCTAGTTATTGTGATTCATTAATCAGTGTCTACCTCTTACAACAAAACATAGAGAAATTCTTCAGTGTATACTAAACATATGCTTCAGTGACACCTGGGAATTGAGAAAATACACATGCACAATAAACCAACCTGTTCCTTTCCAGTGACTTATGACTTTTTTCTACTCCTATTGAAGATGTTACAGAATGCTGGGATTGACATGTGAGTTTTATCTCTTCACTTGCTTCTGATAGACATTCCACTTAGTAGCTTAGTTCAAAATGGATTGTATGGATAGCAGAAAAACTCAGTTAGTTGTTAGCCCACCGTGGAACTCAGGCATGTAACTGTCTTCCTTGTGAAGCCAATGTAGCTTTCAGCTGAACCGCAGTGTATCAGGATTTTAACCTGTACAGTTCATACACATTTATTTGCCAGCTGAAGTAACAGTTATTCAAAGCATATTTGAGCTAGAAAACATCAAAAACTCTTACTTAGATTTTGCTATGCAATATGATAAAAGCAAAATACTGCATTTGCTGGAAAAGCTGAAATAAAAACAGAAAATGCTGGAAAAACTCAACAGGTCTGGCAGCGTCTGTGGAGAGAGAAACAGAGTTAACATTTTGAGTCTGTATAAAGAATAGTTAGATGGACTTGAAACATTAACTCTGTTTCTCTCCACAGATGCTGCCAGACCTGCTGAGTTTTTGCAGCATTTTCTGTTTTTATTTCATTATACAATGGTTTGCATTCATGCAAGTCAGTTTTAGCCTCATTGTGGCATAAACTGCATAGAGTAATTCAAATGTGAAGTTGCATAAAGGATGCTTAGCCAAGCCTAAATATACCTGCAAAACAGTCTGACTTTGTTTCAGCTCCATGCTTACTGTAAAATATATATTGACTTGGATTTTGCAGCAAAATTAATGGTGAAGCTAACAGTGCTCACAGTTACTAAAGATTAAATTTGACAGCAATGTCCAATGATTGTATTTGGGCAGTTATATACAGATATTAGGAAGTTGCTGTCCAAATTATCCTGTTAGTCCACAAGCTGCACTGTAACAGTATCTCACCGAGCATTACAACACATGGAATGGCATAATTTGCAGTGTTTACCCGCTAAATACACTAAACCATGTCAGCAAAAATTAGGGCTTGTCCATTCAAGTGTAAATGCATTATTGCCGAACAACCTCTCTAATACTGAAAATTAACTTTTATAAGTGTGGAGTGTCATTCCTTCAGATTTTAATTATTGTTAGGGATTTAAAAAATAAAATCAGGGGCAGAATTTTACACCCCATGGGCTGGGTGTGTGCCCAACCTGATTAGGTGTAAAATGACATCAGGCGAGTGCCCCTACGTCATCAAGCACTTATGTGATATTTCACTTGGTGGGTGCGCTTCCAACTTTTGCGTGCTCCCGCCGACAATTAAGTGGACAATTAAGCCCATTGGTGGTGCAATTGTTTGTGATTTTCCATGGCCCATCCAACCTTGTGGTTGGCGGATGGATGAATCGGCCAGGCGGCCTTTACATTGTTCATCAAACCTCATCCAAGGGCGAGATGAAATTTTCGTTAGGAACCAAACTAACAATAAATATCTGGGGACAACATTTTTATGAGGTATCCTTTCAGGTGCTTCATTGTGATGCATGGATATTTTTCTGCAGCTTTTTACAGCTTTATTTCATGATTTGCAGGTCTGCAGCTCCCTAAGGCAACTTTCTGCCTTCAGGGAGCTCACTCGCAGCACTCATCAGCGCCCATCATGAAGTCATCGCCTGCCCTCTTCCTGCCCCCACCCCTGCAGCACTGAGCTTTTCAGCATGCATTTCACACTTGCTGGCTGTTAATTGGCCAGCCAGTGTGAACTCGCGGTTGGGTGTCCGGTTCCCAGCCATTCCCAGGCCCACTGATCGCGTGGGCCCAATGACTGAAAAAGTCAGGCCCTATTTTTGTATAAAACATTTTTATCTCTTTTACTTCTTCCTTAATCCTATTTTTTCCCTCTCTATTTTTCCCTTTCTGTATATGATTTGGCATTGAATTAATTATCCTAATTTATTCTTCCTGGTTCAGACTCTGCATGGTTTATTAAGAATTCTTCAATCTGATTGGTTGAGGAAACATACAGTTAATTGTCCTATCAAAATATTACTCAGACCCCCTGCAGAAGACAGCATACTGAATTCCTAATCACCACAAGTTCTCTTGTAAAAACCCATGGTAGGTTTGTGGGAAAGTGCAAGTGGATGTGTTCATTAAGGATTACAAAACCTGGGCCAGTTTTACTGGATTGTATAGGAACAGTGGATGTTAATCTTCAATTTATAATTCTCAGAAGTTGATATTCACATTGACTTCTCTATGTAGTGCTTTGCATGTAATCAGGGGCAGAATTTTCCCGCTGGTGTGAGGTGGCGGGCCCCGCACGCCTGTGCGTAAAATGACACGCGGTGATGTCGGGCGAGCTTCCTGACGTCACTGCACGCCATTGTGATATTTCATTGAGTGGGCGCAAGTTGATCTCCAATGCGCGTCCACCATTAGTTAACGGGCCACCTAAGGCCCTTGAGGCACCAATCGACTGCGATTTTTCAGCACCCTTGCGATCATTGGGTTGCCGCATGGGCATAACGGGCAGGCGGATAGGACACATTTGTATAAACCTCATCTACTGGCAGGATAAAAGGGCTCAGTGGGGTCGCAAGTGTGCTCTGTCAAATATTGATGTTTCAAAGTTACTGATAGTTGCCTGTGTGATCTGCAATACTTTGAAACACATACCAGCTGCTTGGACTGGAGTCACAATCTTCAGGTCAGTACTCTGCAGTGAGGAATCTTTTTTGGGCCTGCAGGTTTCAGGAAGCCTTCCCTTTGCCTGGGGAATGGGAGCTGAATTCTCCACTGGAGGCACCTCCTCTGAGGAGGAAGGGAGGGCAAGAAGAGGGAGCAGACAAGGACTGCACATTCAGCCTCCAGGGGAGCCACCTTTGGGAGGACAGGCACAGGCACAAGGGGCACAGGGCCAAGAGGTTGTCCAAGGTGGAAGACACCACTATGCTGCTGCCAGGGTATACAGGCGGCAAAGCAGCTACCTCAATATGTCTGAGCTGTAGTGCTGAAGGAGGCTCTGTCTCTCAAGGGAGACATTCAACTATATCTGTCAGATGATTGGCCCTGAGATCTCCCCTAACTGTGTGGGTGGACACCCCATAGCTATAACGGTGACAGCTGCCCTCAACCTCTATGCCTGAGGCTCCTTCCTTGGTTTGGTCGGTGATCTTTGCGGTGTCTCCCAATCAGCTATCCACACTTGTGTCAAGCAGGTTACAGACGCTCTTCAGGCATGTATTGATCTTCATCCACTTCCGCTGGGACCAGGCAAGCAATTCTCGTGTTTGCTACATCGCGGATGACTCCAGAGGCACATCATCAGGCACCGACTGCGCATATGCCTGGTACCCTACAGGCCTCCAACTGCTGGTGCCATGGGCACCCTCTGTCTCTGCCAGCTCCTCCAGTGACTGTGAAGTGCCCTCACCACTGTGCCCTGGGACACTAGCCGATGATCTAATTCCCACCGAGGTACTAATACCTGCACTGGTGCCTGCCTGGCAGAGATGGTGTGACACTGGTGAGGCTTCAGGCCCCTCAGGAGTGCGAGGGGGCCTCTGCTGCTCCTCCTCCCATCCCTGCTCCAATGATGCTGAAAGGAAGAACAAGGACATTTGATTAGTTAACGTGGAGACAATGTCAATGTAGAACCCTGTTCCCCAGATCATTATGCGCTCATCCTTCCATAAGCAATGGTCAAGCCATATTGCAAACTTCAATCACTGAACATTCAGCACTGCCATGACTGTTGGGAGAACAATGGTGACCTCACTGCTGGGCAAACATGCATGCCCATGGCATCCCAGCCTCACCGACACCGGCGGACCTGGGCGCATGATGTCTCTTCAAATCTAGGGCCTCCTGCTCTACACTGCTGAGAATCGCCAACTGTGCTGAGCTGCCGCCAGTTCTCACCTGCTTGGCTGTATTATGTGCATTCTTCTCCTGAAAAGGAGAGACAAGCATTGATTAGTGCAACTTGTACCTGGACTCTCTTCACAGACGGCCCACCCCAAACAGTGTGGGACATTGCAGGGCCCCAGAGTCTCTTCACCCCGCTGTCGAACACTCACACAAAGTTGCCCTACCCTCCTGCCTGGCCTGCTCACCAGCAGCACTCTAGGGACCCCTTCCACTGGCCGTGATTCACAGCCTTTGAAAGGCTGCAGCAGCTTTTTAAAACAGGCCACCAGGTTACCATTGGACCCGGCAGTCATTGCAGTTCCTCGGCTGCCCACCCAGTCCCACTGTCCTCAGGAGCTGTGATTCATGCTGGGAGGGCATTAACTGGCCCGTCTGTGTAAAATCAGGTCCACACCTGCCTGCACCTGCTCCCACCCCTCCCCACCGACAGGCAGAAAATTCTGCCCCAGGACATCCCAAACGCTTTGCAACGAAAGAAGTATTTTTGAAATGTAATCACTATCATGATGAGGGAACACTGCAGCCAAATTGGGCACAGCAGGGTCCCGTGAACAGCAGTGAAATAAATGACCAGATAATTTGTATTAGGTGTTGGTGGAGGAAGTTCTCCTGCCATTCTTCAAAGAATGTCATGTGATCTTTTACATTCATTAAAAAGGCAGTTGGGCACTCATTTTAACATCTCATTCAAAAGACAACATAAGCTAAGATGTTTGGAGTGAGATCTGAACCAGTAGCCTTTCAACTCAAAAAGCAAAAGCACACCACTGAGCCAAGGCTCACAACTGGGACTCAGACAGTCAACACTCCACCATTAGTGTAAGTTGCAACCCATTCTTTTAACACACTTCTGGTTTAATTTATAACCCATTTTTACCTCATCTGTTGCCCTCAGTAGATGTGCTGAATATACCTCTGAATCTTGATTCATTACCTGCCAGCTTTGGGATATTGCACACCTTAGTTTTGCAAAATTGTCTTTTTTCCCTCTCTTACAGCTCCAGTACTCCCTAGTGTTGTGCATGTTTTACAGTGCCTCCCAGTTGCATGCTCACACCCTCACTCCTAGCTGCTAGCTGACTCTATCAACACAACTGTGGCAAGAAAATTTGACCAAAAATGCTAACTTATCAGCTAATTGTGTGAAAGGCTTCAGAACACCTCACACACATACACACTCACACACACACACACATTTGTACAAACAGTAAATATGGAAAATAAACTTGATGTTTCTTGCTGGAACCAAATAACTTTATTTACAGAGCTCTTGTAGAAGCTACATGCTAGAACAAGGTCCACGACTAGAAACCTCTGCTCCTGAGATTACAGCGCTTAGGCTGATTCGTCAGTACAGTCACATGACCCCTAAAAGCAGAAGGAAAGGTTTTATTCACAATCGCTACATTCCTCGCCCTTTAATTTTTTTTTACATTTCTTATTTACAAGAATGTCTTAATCCATAACATATACATATATACCCCAGTCATGCGATTAATGATAAAGTTTCTGAGGTGGCTTTCTAATTCGGTTAGAGCGACATAGCTCTATGACTTCAGATTCTCCTACTAGATCAACATGATCTGGAACTGCAGCATTAGGGACATCCTTAGACAATGGCAGTTCAGAATTAGGTAATTGCACAGAGACATCAGGTATGTCTATTCTAGGTCAATCTGCCACCTTGGGGCTAAAGGTTTGACATCAATTACAGATTGAATTACTGGTTATTGGAGTGTGTCTCTACTCCTTAGATGGTCCACATGTTTTCGAACAATCCAGCCTTATACTTCTACCTGGTATGACAAAAGTGTAGTTTCAGAGATGATTATGCCAAGAACCCAATTAGGTCCATTTCCAAAATTTCGCACAAAAACTGTTTATCCCACAGTAACTTTTCAAAATAAAAACAAAAATTGCTGGAAAAACTCAGCAGGTCTGAAAGCATCTGTGGAGAGGAAGAGACAGTTAATGTTTCGAGTCCATATGACTCTTCTTCAGTACTGATAATTCTGATGAAGAGTCATATGGACTCAAAACGTTAACTCTGTATTCCTCTCCACAGATGCTGTCAGACCTGCTGAGTTTTTCCAGCAATTTTTGTTTTTGTTTCAGATTTCCAGCATCTGCAGTATTTTGCTTTTACCTTCGTAAATTTTCAAGCTTTGCTATGAATATCATGATTCAATTTCTAACTACTTTGGTTTTTCGCTACCTTCCCCTCTAAGTTTGGAAACATCAGACTTAACCTTGGTACGAAGGCAGCATTTTATCAGTAATTCAGACAGTATTGAAACCATAGTTGCATGAGGAATTGTACAATAATTGAGAAGAAGTGTGAAATTTGAGTTTCTAATGTTCCTTCATTCTGATTTGAAACTTTGCACTGCTCTTTCTGCTAACACATTGGATGAGAGATGATATGGTATTGTTTTAATGTTTAATTCCAATAACTAGTCTCGGAATTTTGACAAAAGTGTATCCCTGTTTGTCCAATTCCACATTTGTTCTGCACAGACCAGTGCAGAATCCAAGAAATTCAGCACAAGTACAACTTCTTGTGGCACTGGAGCATGCACAATTCTATCTGGTAATGGCAGATGATTGAGTGTATCTGCATTTGTCATATGCATACCCAGACAGTGCATAAAGGTGTCCTCATAGGCTGATAAAATCAAAGTCCAACGTTGAATTCTGGCTGAGGCTATCGGCAAAACTGTTTTATCTTCATTAAATAAACCTATCAGTGGCTTCTGATCAGACACTATAGTGAAATGTTGTCTATGCAGATATTGATGGAATTTCTTTACTCCAAATATTATGGATAAACCTCCTTTTTCAAGTTGTAAATAACCCGTGTTGGTTGCAGAGAGGGTTCTGGAGACATAGCCAATCGGCCTTACAGAACCACCTTCAATCCTGTGTGACAACACTGCTCCCACAGCACAGGGAGATGCATCAAAGGTTAATATTAATTCTTTTGATGGGTCATAGTGTACTTGTAGACAGATGAGTGTAATAGCCTCTTGACTTCTACAAAGGCTTCTTCTTGTTGCACCTCCCATGACCACCGATGGTTCTTTTTCAGTAATAACTGTAAAGGGGCTAAGACTGTTGAAAAGTTTGGTGAGAAGCAACCGTAATAATTTATCATGCTAAAAAAGGACTTGAGTTCAGTGACACTGGTAGGAAAGGACACCTCCTTGATTGCTCTGACTCTCTTCTCTACTGGATGCAAACCCTGGGCATCCACTTGATGATCCAGGTAAGTGACTTCAGTCGGTTCTCTTTCTTCAAATGTACACCAACTTCCAAAATCTGCTTAAAACCTCTTCCAGGTCGGCCAAATGTTTGGCTTCTGTTGATCCTGTGATCAGGATGTCACCCATGTACAGTACTACTCAGGGAAGTCATTGCAATAGGCTTTCCATGGTCCTTTGGAAGATTGCACAGACAGATGATACACCAAAGGGTAGGTGTGTATATTGGTACAGGTCCCTCTGCGTGTTGATTATTACAAACCCTCTAGAGGTGCTGTCCAGCTCTAGCTGTTGGTAAGCATGGCTCATTTCCAGTTTGGTGTAGGATTTTCCTTTGTCTAGCTTAGCGTACAAATCTTCAATCCTCGGAATAGGGTATTTATCTAATTTAGCAGCCAGGTTCACAGTTAATTTTTAGTCTCTCCATATGTGAATAGTTTGATCTAGTTTCATCACGGGGACTATGGGAGCTGCCCATTCTGAAAATTGGACTGGTTGAATGATGCCTAGCTTCTCTAAATGGCACAATTCTACATCCACCTTCTCCTTTAGTGCATAAGGCACAGGTCTGGCCTTAAAGAACCAGAGTGTTGCCTCTGAATCTACATATATTTTTGCTTGTAGGCCTTTTATCTTTCCCAATTCATCATGAAATACACTGTTGTACTTCCTTAACAATTCAGGAATTCCTCCTGCTCTTACTTGAAAGATTTCTGACCGGTTGAACTTAATTTTTTGTAACCAATCACAGCCCAGAAGACTGGGTCCTTCTCCTGTTACAATGATTACTGGTAGCTGGGCTGCCTGTTGCCTATAGGACACAGGTACATTGGCAATGCCTTTACCTTTATTGACTCTCCAATGTACGTCTTCAGCTGAGCCGTGGTTTGCTCCAGATTCAGTGGCTGGGTACCTTCTCTTAGGTATTTAAATGTGTGCTGTCCAACCACTATGGCAATGCTCCTGTATCCACCTCCATGACGAGAGGCTTCCCATTCACTTGAAGGGTGATGATGATTCGTTCAGTTTTTATTGCTTTGACATTTTATAAGGAATAGATATCAGTATCAGCAGTTTCTGGTTCAGTTATATTGTGCACTTTAATCACCTTGGCCTGATATCTGATTGGCTGTCTCAATTTCACCCTCCATTGCTTTATTACATACCCTCTTTTGTGACAGTAAAGGCACTCTGCCTCTTTAAATCTGCAGGTTTCTAGTACATGGTTACCCTCACATTGGTAACAGGTTAATTTCTGAGTCTCTGGTGAGGTGTTTCCAGGATTCCTTTTAAATTTTTGAGGAGTAGAGACTGTCTACTGCTTCACAACTGTCTGGTTTTCGCACCATGCTCAATGGTAGGTTCCCACCCCAACTGAAGAACAGCACCATGTTGCATACTCTGCAAAGCCTGTGAGTCCCTCTCAACACCCTCCATTGCTAGCGTTATTTCCATGCTGCGCTTCAGATCAATGTTAACTTCTGCAAGTAAATGGCACTGAATGGCATCGTCGTGAACGCCACAAACCAAACAATCCTGCAACATGTCACTGAGTGTTTCTCTGAAGTCGCAGTGCTCAGTCAACTGTTTCAACTTCACATATAAGTTGCGATTGACTCACCTAGGGCCCTTACTCTGGAGTTGAACTGAAACCCCTACATAATAGCAGATGGCTTCAGCTGAAAATGTGTCTTCATGAGGTCCACCAACTCATCAAAAGATTTAGAATTGGGTGCATTCGGGGCCACCAGACTGTAGATGAGGTTATATGTCTTGCTCCCACAGACACTTAAAATAATTCCTTTCTGCTTCTCCTCCGCTGTTATTTCACTCACCACGAAATAAAAACCTAAGCGCTCCATGTACTGGCTCCAGTCTTCCATGGATGAGTCATAACAGTCGATTCTGCCGAAGAGTGGCATGACTGGTGAATATACTTTCCTTTCTTTCCTTAAGAATTGATGTATTCACTTTCATGAGGCGAGGTGCAGCGTCGGAGCTATTTATCCTTGTCGCCAGTTATACTTGATGCATCGGGCAGGTTTCTGACTTGAAACAGATAACTTTATTTCCAGGGCTCTTGTAGAAGCAACATACTTGAACCAGGTCCATGACTAGAAAGCTCTGCCCCTAAGATTACCTGTGATTAGGAATGATTCGTTAGTACAATCACTTGACCCTTAACAGCAGTAGGAAAGGTTTTATCCACAATCACTACAATATGCTTCATAATTTTACTATTTTAGGCAAAGTTTTACTATTAAATTTTTGTGTGGGATTAAGTTATCATCCTCTGCTTTATTGATGTTTATCTTGGCTGGGATTTTGCAGTCAGTGGTGAAGGAAGGGCGCTTGCCACTGACCTTGAAGAAAGCTGCCTACAGAGATTTAGCAATATCTGGCTTGGTTTTTCACTTTCCCAACGATGGTTTAAATCTGGCACCAAATCAAAGGGATGGTCTTAGCATGCAGCCTTAGTGATGGCAGCAAGCAGGTAAGCAATGAACCATGGAATATCCACACACAGTAAACAAGACTTTAAAAGGACTTAAAATTCTTCATCTTTAATTTCAATTTTCAGAAATTTAACTGAATAGGTGACTACTATGATTGAAGCTAAATTAAACGCAAACAGACTTCTAAAAAACAGAAAACTATCCCCACGATAAGCCCCCAAGCACAATTTCACACTGGCTGGCCAATTAAGGCTCGCCCTGCGTGAAACGTATCTTCTCAATGGTTGGGAAGGGCTGGGCAGGGGCGGGGGCCTGTCAGCCACCAGGTCCAATGGCATCCAGCAGGCGGTTTACAAACAGCACAGGCAGCCCCTTGAAGGCAGCCAGGGAAGAAAATATCTTCTGCATTATGAAGGTCAAAGCCATGGCCTCAAATATGGCTTGTGATGCCAGGCAGGAGAGCAGGTCAGGTGGGCATTAAGCCCCCTGGTTTTTGGGCGAGTGCCTTGTGGTCCTCCTGGAGGAGGTGCTGCCAGGAGGGACACCCTCATTCCCAGAGATGGAAAGAGGAGGCCATCGCACCTAACAAAAAGAGCTTGGGAGGAGGTGGCAGTGCAGGTCAGCAGCCATGACATTGTGGGGCGCACATGGGTGCAGTGCCGCAAAAGATTTAATGACCTGCTGCACTCAGCAAGGGTGAGTACCGCATTGACATGGATCAGTGTGTTGAAGTGTTAAGGTCTGGCCGTCCCCTGTGGAGCTCAGGGGTGTTTGAGTCTAAGTGCCAGCTGTCAATGACACTGGAGCTGGCCAAGAGGGTGAGCCCTGGCTCCTCGGACTGCATGCTTTGTGCCTTGAGGGTCACAACTCGGTTGTGTACTGCAAGATATTTCTCATGTGGAGTTGGCCAGGCTGCAATGGTGCTGCAGGTAGAGTGTGGACTAATCAATGCTCCTCTGTCCTTTCAGAAGTCGACCCATAACAACATTGAGAGGTCGTGGACAGGCAGAGGCCATCCAAACCTTCTAATCCTAACCATATTTGAGCAGGAGCTGGAGAGGCACCATGCACCTAGGTCAACCGGCCGTGAAGAGACTGGGATGTCAGACGACGGTAAGAGTGCAATGCACAGAGGTGAGATGGCACCCTGAATGTGGAGGAACCCAGCAATCGCTGCGAAGCCTCTGGCTTGCTCAGCCTGGCTGGCCTCGTCCATGTGGAAATAAATAAATGTCATTATCTGCCTGAACAGAGCTTCTGTCACCATCTTGGCACAACTGTGGAAAGCTGATTGGGGCACTCCACACAGATCCCCCACTGACCCCTGGAAAGAGCCGGAGTTGAGAGCCACTATGACCTTCAGAGCCACTGACATGGGGTTTCCACCCACACAGTTGGAACTGATCTCAGGCCCAATCATCTGTCAAATGGAGGCCATGGTCTCCCTGGAGAGGTGAAGTTTCCTTTTCCATTGCACCTCAGACATATTGAGGTAGCTGCATAGCTGCCTGTAAACCCTGGGCAACAGGATAGTGATGATCCAGCAGCCGTTTCCACCTTGGACTACCTGCTGGCCCCTGCATCCCTTGTGCCTGCGCCTCTCCCTCCATAGGTCCCTCACTCGGAAGCTGTATTGGAACACTTGGGCTTCTCTTCCTGCTGCCCCTCTCTTACACCTCAGAGGGAGTGCCTCCAGCAGAGACCTCAATGCCCCATACCAGGGTAACAGAAGGTTGTCTGATACCTGGAAGGGTTCACACAGTCAAAATCCTCTGGGCCTTGGAGACACCAATGAGTCCTGGAATGAAGCCTGGAGATGCTCAGAATAAGCTGAGGACAGAACTGTCATGTTCAAATAAGAAATCAGAAGCAAACTATCTCCTAAACACTTCACTACTCACAGTGGCAATGCTGCTGACCCTTTTTACCCAACCCTGTCTGAGGTTTTGCAAAACGTGGGCTGTCCATCTGCAAGTTTTGCCTGAGCGCAAAATTGCATGGGAAATGTAAAATTGTGTTCAATTGAGTTTTTAAAGGCCTTAAGTGGCCTTTTAATTGATGGTGGGTGTGGCTCTGAGACCCCCGCATCCCCGCCGAACTGAACATTGCGCGCGTGCGAGATGACGTTGGGATGTTGTCTGACGTCTTCTCACCCTATTTTGCACCCAATCGGCTCGTCTGCCCATGAGGTGTAAAATTCTGCCCTATGTATTTAAAAATTGAAATTTTTAATCATTGTAAAGAAATTTGACATTGCATAGATATAAAATTAGCTTTTCAGTGTCAGTAAAGGCACTTAGCAGCAAATATGAAGTTAGTGCATTGTTAAAACTCAGTTACACCTCATACCAGAAGCTGTAACATTTTCAGGGGTTTGTGCAATGTGACTTAGTAGCATTAGAGTGGAAGTTCTTGTCAATTCATGATTGCAAGGGAGATAGCAGTCTGTGTGAACCTCTACACTGCACTTATGGAGGAGCATAGGTTCACTGACAGTAACTTCTTGATTTTCGCATTATTCTGCACCTTCCAAACTCCTGCAGTTGCTGCCAATTTCAGTCGTGTAATGATGTTGAACTCTGAAATTTCACCATCAATACCAGAGCAAAATTGGGACCATTATTTGTTACACAGGGGTTAGCAATGCATTTGATTCAAAATAGATCAAGCAGCTCAAAACTGGGCATCTATGAGGTGCTGTAGACCATCAGCAGCGGCATAACCATATTCAACCACAACTGGTAAATTCATGGTACCGCATAAGAACATAAGAACATAAGAAATAGGAGAAGGTGTAGGCCATTCAGCCCCTCAAGCCTGCTCCGCCATTCAATAAGATCATTGCTGATCTGCCCCAGGCCTCAACTCCTCTTTTGTGCCTGCTCCTCATAGCCCTCAACTCCTCACATATCCCTCACTCTACATTTGCTATCATGCCAAAGGATCAGCCCTGCAATGGAGATTGCAGGAAGGCATGCCAGGAGCAGTGCCTGGCATGCCTAAAAATGAGGTGTCAACTGGTTAAAGATACAACACATGACTATTTGCATGATAAACAATGGAAACAGTATGTGATAGATGGAGCTAAGTGACCCCACAACCAACTGATCAGATCAAAGCTCTGCAGTCCTGCCATATCCAGCTGTGAATGGTGGTGGACAATTAACTAAAGAAGGAGGAGGCTCCACAAATATCTCCATCATCAAAGATGAGGGAACACAGCACATCAGTGCCAAAGAAAAGGCTGAAACATTTGCAGCCACCTTCATTCAGAAGTGCCATCCACTTCAGTCTGTTCCTGAGGCCCCCAGCCTCACAGATGTCAGTCTTCAGCCAATTTGATTCACTCCAAATGATATCAAGAAACAGCTGAAAGCATTGGATATTGCAAAATCTATGGGCCCTCATAACATTCCAATAATAGTACTGAAGACTTGTACTCCAGAACTAGTCATGCCCCTAGACCAGCTGTTCCAATACAGCTACAACACCGGCATCTAACTGACAATGTAGAAAACTGCCCAGGTTTGACCTGTCCACAAAAAGCAGTACAAATCCAACTGGTCAGCTGCTGCCCCAGCAGTCTATTGTCAATCGTTAGCAAAGGGATGGAAGATGTCGTCACAGTGCTTTCAAAAACACTTACACAGCACTAATCTGCTCACTATTGCTCAGTTTGGTTTAGCCAAGACCACTCAGCTCCTGACCTCATTACAGCCTTCATCCAAACATGTACAAAAGAACTGAACTCAAGAGGTGAAGTGACATTTGACCAGCCATGGCATCAAGGAGCCCTAGCAAAACTGGAGTCAATGGGAATCAGGGTGAAAACTCTCCACTGGTTGAAGTCACAGCAGGCATAAAGGAAGATGGTTGTGGTTATTGGAGGTCAAAACCCTCAGTCCCAGAACATCGCTGCAGAAGTTCCTCAGGGTGGTGTCCTCAACCTAAACATCTTCAGCTGCTTCATCAATGACCTTCCCTCCATCATAAAGTCAGAAGTGGGGATGTTCGCTGATGATTGCACAATATTCATTACCTCAGATACTGAAGCAGTTGGTGTCCATGTATAGCAGGACCCGGACTACATTCAGGCTTGGGCCAGGCAACGATAACATCCTGGGGTCTACCACTGACCGGAAACTTAACTAGACCAGCCATGTGAACATTGTGGCTACAAGAGCAGATCAGAGGCTGGGGATTCTCCGGCAAGTAACCCACCTCCCAAAGCCTGTCCACCATCTACAAGGCACAAGTCAGATGAAAACTCTCCAATTGCTTGTTTGAGTGTGTCCAACAGCACTCAAGAATCTTGACACAATTCAGGACAAAGCAGCCCACTTGACTGGAACAACATCCACCACCTTATAAATCCACCCTCTCCACTACCGACACACAGTGGCAGCAGTGTGAACCACATGCAAGATGCACTGCAGCAACTCACTTAGAGTTTTTTAACAGTACCTTCCAAACCTGCAACCTCTACCACTTAGAAGGACATGGTCAGCAGATGCCTGGGAACACCACCAACTGCCAGTTCCCCTCACACCATCCTGATTTGGAACTATGTCATTGTTCCTTCGCTGTCACTGGATCAAAGTCCTGGAACTCCCTCCCTAATATCACTGTGGCTGTACCTGCATCACAAGGGCTGCAGCAGTTCAAGAAGGCACTTGTCACCACCTTCTCAAGGGCAATTAGGGATAAGCAACAAATGCTGGCCATGCCAGCGATGCCACATCCCATAAAATCACACAGCATAGGAGACTATTCAGCCCATCATGCCTGTGCCGGTTCTTTGAATGATCTGTCCAGCTAGCCCTATGTTCCTGCTCTTTCCTCATATGTGGACATTTTTTTTTCTTTATCAAAGGGCAATTAAAACAATATTGTATCAGTATGAAGGCTAATTGTAATGTAATTCATGAAAACACAAATCAAGTCCGAAGTCATTCATATCCATGCTCAGCATTTTTGCATTAATAAGCATTCAAACCAGGTCACATTGATGCCACAATATTGCTGCACCCTTAGATAAGACAGGAAGAAGACACTAGTGAGTGAGAAATTAGCCCTAATCCAGGATTGTCTAATCTTCACTTTAAAGGAATGCTGCATTCGTGTTATAAGCTGATGGCAAACTTTCTCTTTGGGGAGGGAGCAAGGGCATTCACAATAATTTTACAAGCAAATGGTCTAACATTTCAACACAATTTACAGAGGCATGATGTGAAAACCCAAAATATTAATCTTTCTTGCCAATCAATAGACTTATTTATGGTACCGGGGTCTTAATTACTAACTGATTCCTTGTACTTAAACAATGAACAAGTAGATATTCTCTGGTAGATTTGACTTAAATAGTCAAAGTAATTGCTTTGTTCCAATAGAAACAATATTGTTGCTATTTATTGTAAAATTGATTGCTAATTCTTCTAATAGAACACATGCAATAGGGTTCAAGTACCAACTACATGGCAGTAAGTTGAGTGAGAAGGTTGGTTTAGCAGTTCCTTGCTAATGTCAAGGAATTAACATAATTTTCATAATATTATTATAGGATATGTTAAGGCAGTTTATGTTTGTGTGTGTGCATGGTTCTGTGTGTGTATGGCTAATTTAAATTAAACTAGGGAAGGGTAGACTTCCATGTGTGCAGGGTGGAGCAGGCAAAGATGTTAAAATCTTAAGGGATACAGGTTGCCAGTTAAAGTTATGGGATAGTACTATTTGTTGTCTAGAGGGGCTATTGCAGGAAAGAGTGGTAATAAGTGGAATTCATGGAGGTGTTAAACCTCTTCCACTGTGGAAGGTAAATTTAAAAAGTGAGTTGAAAACAAGTGAGGTGTTGGAGTAGTGGAAAAATCGCCCATTGCAGGGGTTCAATTTAACTTAGGCAATGATGTAGCTGGGTCACAAATGTTGGCAATGCCTACTGCGGTTGATTGGCTGGCAGAGTGTACTCAACAGAGATGTTGCAGAAAGAGCATCCTGGATTATTTCCAGATTATGTTGTAATGAGATCACAATCTCACGGGTTGAAACAGGAGGAGGATTCTAAAAGGCAGGGGAAGGATGCTGACAACCAATTAGCTGGATCTGTTTTTGAAAAGATTGTGTAAGAAGAGAAGGTTGAAGAGAATGAGGCAGAAATGTTTAGCTTAGTGAAGTTGGTAGGGTTACAGCAGAAGGATTCACTAATAAAGAAGTTATATCAGACAGCTTATTCGGAAACAGGGGCAGAATGTATTCCAGAGTGTTATTACCTTAAAGGTAATGTATTAATGAGGAAATGGAGGTCATCTCATATCCCAGCTGATGAGAAGTGGGTGGTAGTACACCAAATACTTATACCATTTGGATGCAGAAATGAAATTCAAATAGTTGGACATTTAGGAATTAGGAAAACTCGGGCAAAAATACAAAAACCTTTTATTGGGCTGGACTGCATAAAGGTGTAGTCAAATTCTGTAGAACATGTCACACATGTCAGGTGACAGGAAAACCTCAAGCAGTGATTAAACCTGCACCTCTAATCCCAATTCAAGCATTTGAGGAACCTTACACCAGGGTCCTGATTGATTGTGTAGGGCCCCTTCCTAAGACTAAAAGTGGAAACCATCTGACAATTATGGATGTGTCTACAAGGTTTCCGGAAGCGAAAGCTTTACAAAATATTATAGCAAAGACAAATATAGAGGAGTTGACCAAATTTTTTACAAGATTTGGGTCACCAAAAGAAATACAGTCAGATCAGTGTTCGATTTTCATGCCACAGCTGTTCAAGGAAGTAATAAGCAGCATGGGAATAAAGCAGTTTAAGTCATTAGTTTATCATCCTGAATAACAAGGTACTTTAGAGAGATGGCATCAAACTTTAAAAACTGCTTATAGTCAAGACTACCCAAGGACTGGAATTTGGGGATTCTGTTCTTGTTATTTGCTATTAGAGATGCCCCTAATGAATTAACAGGACTTAGTCCTTTTGAATTAGTATATGGTCATGAAGTAACTTAATGAAGTAACTTGAATCAACTTAAGTTGATTCAAGAGAAACTAATGGGTCAGAGTTCAGAAACTACTCTTCTGGATCATGTGACAAAATTTAAAGAAGGATTGAACAGACCATGTGAGTTAGCTAAGGAACATTTAAAGATATCACAGCAGGTAATGAAGACAAATGCAGATAAGAAGGCTAAAGCTTGTAGTTTTGTTGTTGTGGAAAAGGTGTTAGGTTTGTTACTAGAGTCAGATGAACCATTAAAGGCAAGTTTAATGGGTCTTCCAGGATTGAAAAGAGGCTGAATGAAGTAAATTATTTAATAAATATTCCAGATAGAAGAAAGAAGCAGGGGGTGTGTCATGTAAATAAGCTTAAAAAGTACTGTGACAGGGAAAAGGACCAAAAGGAGGCATTAGCAGTGGTAGATAAAGAGAAAGAAGCAGAAATTATGGATTCTGAGATTGATTTTCCTCTAATCAAATTGGATAATGAGGCAGTGTTTAAAAATTTAAATGTAATATTGAGTACCTTCCAGACAAGTGTCAAAGTGATTTAGAAAAGCTATTGCAGTCACACAAAGTTATTTGTGGGAATAAACTGGGGAAAACAAATTTAGCTACACATGATGTAGATGTGACAGATTCAGTTTCAATAAGGCAACATCCTTATAGATTAAATCTGGTAAAATTAGCTCAAGTGCAAATAGAAATCAAATACGTGCTTCAGAATAACATCATAGAGTTTAGTTGTAGTAGACTATTGTGATGGTGCCAAAACGAAATGGAACACAGACTGTGTGTATATTATCGAAAAGTAAACACAGTGACAAAAGTGGATTCATATCCTATTCCATGGTTGGAAGATTATACTGAGAAAGTGGGACAATCTGAGTTTATCACAAAGATTGAAATGCCGTGAGGATATTGACAAGTATAGTTATCAGAAAGAGAAAAAGAGCTATTGGCTTTTGTAACGCCAGATGGACTATATCAGTTTCATGCTATGCAATTTTGTTTGAAGAACGTACCAGCGAAATTTCAAAGACTGACAAAGTAATCGCAGGACTGAGCAATTGTGCTGTTATATTGACGACTTGACGACTTGGTAGTTTTCAGTCAAACGTGGGAGGAGCATTTACAACATCTGAAAGAACTCTTTGATTGACTGCAAGAAGCAAATTTGGTGATGTACTTGGCTAAGAGTGAATTTGCAAAACTGCAAGTCACATAACTAGGCCATACCGTTAAACATAGCCAGATGGCTCCAAGACATGTGAACGTAAAAGCCATCATGAATTTCCCAGTGCCAGCAACAAAATGAGAAGTTTTGAGATTTCTGGGAATGAATGGATTTTACTGGAAGCTTGTACCAAACCTTTAGGATTGTGGTTGCTCCATTGACTGAACTACTAAAAAAGAACAAGAAATTTCAATGGACAAAGGAGTGTCAGAATGCATTTGACAGTTTGAAAACTGTGCTGACTACTACATCAGTTTTGGCAGCACCCAATTATGTCAAGCTGTTTAAGTTGGCAATGGATGCAAGTAATTTGGGTATTGGTGATGTGCTGTTACAAGATGAAACAGGAATTAAAAAGCTGGTAGGATATTTTTCACAGAAGCTGAATGAACATCAAAAAAGATACTCAGCCATCAAAAAAGAGACTCTAGGTCTCGTGATAGCATTGCAACATTTCAAAGTTTGTGCTGCTGCAAGCAATTCTTCAGAAACAATTGTTTACACAGACCTTTAAAATTTCTGGACAAATTTCAAGACCAAAGTGCAAGAATGTTCAAATGGGGTTTATTACTGCAACCATTTACTTTACAAATTAAATATGTGGCTGGACAAGAAAAATTTAATTGCAGATGCATTGTCAAGAGTTTAAAACTCAAAGGAAATTGGGCCTTTGAAACATGGACACTGGACTGAAATTACGTCTGTTGATACAAAGGTTTTGTATATGTTGTTATGTTAGTGCATGTACCTGGTAATGTAAAAGTTTTGTGTATATAGATAAGTATAGTAAGCAATGTAAGATAGGTTGACAAAATGAAACTGTCGTATAAAATTATGATGGTTCATTTTTCCAAAAGGATGGCGGTGTTAAGGAATTGACATATTTTTCCTAATATTATGTGGGATATTTTAATGTAGGTTTATATTTGTGGGTGTTTGTATGGTTCTGTGCATGTGGCTAATTTAATTAAACTAGAAAGAGGTAGAGTGTAAGGTTTAAATTATCAAAGAAGTGAAGTGTAAAAAGGCCTTTGAAATGGAGATGAGTAAAGCTAGCGTGAGGTCAACTGGTATGGTGTGAATGAAATTTGCATTTTTAGATAAGTGGGAAGATGTTTGATTTTGAAAGCAACATGATAAGATTTTTACAACTGGCAAGATAAATAAGGCACTTTCTCAAAAGTGCTGGCCCTAATGATAACATGAAAGATTGTTATATTCTGGGAAAATCAACTTCTAAAGACAAGTGGAAACAATGGGATTTACAGATCAAAAATGGAGAAATGTATTTGAAGAAGGATGGAAGGTTGTATGAGGTGTGGCTGTGTGAAATCTTCAAAGGCGACTGTGTGAAGAAGACTTGGGGGGAAAAGGCCTTTAGCTACCCTGAAGAAGTTTGCTATTCCAATAACCAAAGTTGTGTTGAAAGCCTTTGGAAGTCGATTGTCCAGTGAGTGCTTGTGGTAAAATTGCTGATGACTTTATAAGTTTGGAATTTCTTTAGACTGTTTCCTTAAAGAGGGTGTGTAGTTGGAAGTCTAGTTAAGTAGAAATTTAGTGAATTGTTATAACAGTGCAACTGTAATCTTGTGTTTGCGTTTAAGTTTTTTTACTCCTTTTGTTAATAAATATTTTAATTTAATCTTTAAAATCTCTAAAGGTGGTAGTGGACTCATTACTTCTGACTTCAATGTACAAGCCTTCTTGTAATAAATACAAATTGCAAAATTGTGACAGTGTGGCCAAATTTACCTTGTGGATTTGGTCAGTCTGGAAAATACCACCTGCAATACAGTAATAGGCTACAAGAGTAAGGAAATAATCATACATTTGTAAAACAAAAAAAATACATTGGTTCATCCACAGTTAGAGCAATGTGTGCAGTTTACATTTTTAAAAGTCTTTCATGGGTTATGGGTGACACTGGCAAGGCAAGCATTTATTCCCCATCCTTAATTGCTATTGAGAAGGTAATGGCAAGCCATCTTTTTGAACTGCTGCAGTCCATGTGGTGTTGCTACACCCACAGCGCTGTTAAGTAGGGAGTCCCAGTGAGGATGAAAAAATCATGATAAATTTCCAAGTCAGAGTGGTATATGACTTGGAGGAGAATTAATGAACATAAGAAACAGAAGCAGAAGTCAACCATATGACCCCTTGAGGCTACTCAGCCATTCAGTAAGAACATGGTTGAACTGATCTTGGCCTCAACTCCACTTTCCTGCCTGTCTTGCATAATCCTTGACTCCAAGTTCAAAATTAAGTCTATCTCAGCCTTGAATATATTCAAAGACCCAGCCTTTGTAGCTCTCAGGGGTAGAGAATTCCAATAATTCATGACATTCTGAGAGAAGAAGTTTCTCCTCATCTCCTAAAGAAATGGATAACCTCTTATTCTGAAACTATGCCCTAGAACTAAGCTCTCCCATGAGGGGAAACATTCTGTCAGCACCTATCCTGTCAAGCCCCTTCAGAATCTTATATGTTTCAATAAGATCACCTCCCATTTTTCTGAACTCCATTGATTACAAGCCCAGTTTACTCAACCTTTCCTCTTAAGACAGCCCTTCATCCAGAAATCAGCCCAGTGAACCTTCTCAGAAATGCCTGCAATGCAAGCTCTTCTTAATTAAAGAGACTACAATTGTATGCAGTATACCAATGCTCTGCATAGATGTGACAAAACTTCTCTACTTTTATTCTCCACCCCTCTTGCAATAAAAGCAAATATTCTATTCGCCTTTCTAATTTCTTGCTGTACTGGCATAACTTTTTTTATGATTTATGTACAAAGACAACCAGATCCATCTATACCACCGCATTCTGTGATACGTCTCCATTTAAATAATATTCTACTTTTCTATTCTTCCCATAAAAATAGATAATTTCACATTTTTCCACATTATACTCCATTAGCCAAATCTTTGCCTGCCCACTTAACCTATTTATATCCCTTTCCAGACACTTTGCGTCCTCCTCGCAACTTACTTTCCTGCCTATCATTGTATTGTCAGCAAATTTGGCTACAATTCACTCTGCCCCTTCATTGAAGTTGGTAACATATTTGTAAATCATTGAGGGCCCAATGCTGATCCCTGTGATACTCCACGTTTGTCAATCTGAGAATAGCCCATTTATCCGGACTCTCCGTTTCCTGTTATTTAGCTAACCCTCTATCAATCCCCAACACTGTGAGCTCTTGCCTTGGGTAATAACTTTTATGTGGCACTTTATTAAATGTGTTTTGTACATCCAAATACAGTGCATTACTGGTTCCCCTTTATCCAGCCTGCTCATTGCATCCTTAATGATTCTGATAAGTTTGTTAAACACGATTCCCCTTTCATAAAACCATGTTGATTATTCCAGGTTGTGTTATGATTTTCTAAATGTCCTGCAACTATTTCTTTAAGCATTTATCATTTTCCCAATGAAAAATGTTAGGCTAACTGGCCTATAGTTTCCTGCTTTCTCTCTCCCTCCTTTCCTGAATAGTGGTATTACATTTGCAGTTTTCCAATCCACAATTTAGGAAATTTTGAAAGATTACAAATAATGCATCCAATACGCTAGATATTTGTCTGAGATCATGATCCCAATATCTGGGCCCTGACCTTGTATCTTATCAGCCTGAAGCCCAATGTGGCCTTTGAGCAGCTGGCCAAGTAATGGCCAGAGTGCCTGCTCACCATACAAATAAGGATAGTGGTTAATCCCTCCAGCCTGGAGGGCCAATAGGAGGTCCTCCAGCAATGATAGATCAAAAGCCCCAGCAGAAGGTGGGAACTACTGATTTAGATAGGAGAGAGAGGCACTTCAAAATGGGAGTCACCCTCTAAAGGCTCTTTAAACAGATAAAAATAAAACTGACTACAACTTCCAGACTGCGCCAGAGAAGGGGTAATCATTACACAGGATGGCCCACGTTTGCAGCTATGGCCATCTCACTGTCATGGCCGTGGGGTCAGGTGAGTGTGGGATGCTTAAAAAAATTTATATGCAGGGCTGGGTCCCCTGTCGGCTAGTGGGAGACTGCCTTTCTTCAACAACTGGGGGTGGGGGGGGGGGGTGGGTGGCGACGGCAGCTGACTGCAAAATTCTAGCCGACGTCTGCACTGTGCTCTTAATTGGCTCTTTAAGGGCCTTAATTAGCTACCTGTTGCTTTCAGGCAGGAAGGTATCACTCCTGCACCCCCCCCCCCCCCCCCGTGTTCTCCCTTCCCCTTGCCACCAAATCATCTGTTACTCAAATGGCCTGGAGCCGGGAACATGCTGGCAAACCGGCCTGCTGGCTGCAGCAGGGAATTTGCAGGCCTATCTGTCTTCGATCCCCCTCTGCAAACCGTTAAAGTTTCAGCCTACCAACTCTGCAGCCACTTCTTGCAGGACCCAGGGTAAGTTTCAGCCTTTACTCCCATTAATTTGCTTAGTACTTTTTCTCTAGTGATAATTGTTCCTCCCCCACTTTTGCCTCTTGATTTTCTACCGTAATTGGGAGACTTTTAGTGTTTTCTACCATGAAGACAGATACCAAATATTTGTTCAAAACTCTGCTATTTCCTTGTTTCCCATTATTAATTCCCAGGTCTCACCCTCTAAGGCAACACCATTTGCTTTAGCTACGCTCTGCTTATTTATATTCTTGTAGAAGCTCTTACTGTCTGTTTGTATGTTTCTTGCTTAAAATCCATTTTCTTCCTCTTTATTTTTTTAGTCATTCTTTGCTGGTTTCTAAAATGTTCCTAATTTCCTGGCCCTGCACTAATCTTTGCCACATTGTGTGCCTTTTCTTTAATTTTGGTTCTATCCTTAACTTCCTTAGTTAGCCACAGATAGTTCATGTTTCTTGTGTAGTCTTCAGGCTGCATTTAATCCAGGTGATGAGGCATTGTCAGCCAGCGAGAGCCCTGTGTTGCCTCCTTTAGGGAAGGCCTGCAATATTAAGTGCCAGGCACTTAAATGACCACAATCAGGCCTTCCCAGTGATATGTACGAACATACAAATTAGGAGCAAGAGTGGGCCACTCAGTCCTTCGAGCCGACTCCACCATTCAATGAGATAATGGCTGATCTGATTGTAACCTAAAATCCACATTCCCATCTACCCCTGATAACCTTTCACCCCCTTGCTTAACAAGAATCTATTTACTTCTGCCTTAAAAATATTTAAAGATTCTGCTTCCATCACCTTTTGAGGAAGAGAGCCCCAAAGACTCACAACACGATGAGAGAAAAAAAATTCTCCTCATCTCTCTGCTAAATGGGTGACCCCTTATTTTTAAACAGTGGCTCCTAGTTCTAGATTCTCCCACAATAGGACGCAGCCTCTCCACATCAACCATGTCAAGACCCTCAGAATCTTATACGTTTCAATCAAGTCACTTCTTATTCTTTTAAACTCCAGCGAATACAAGCCCAGCTTGTCCACCTTTCCTCATAAGACAACCTGCCTAATCCAGATATTAGCTTAGTAAACCTTCTCTGAACTGCTTCTAATGCATTTACATCCTTCTTTAAATAAAGAGACCAATACTATACACAATACTCCAGATGTAGTCTTGCTAGTGCTCTGAATAACTGAAACATAAACTCCCTACATTTGTATTTAATTCCCCTTGCAATAAATGATAACATTCTATTAGCTTTCCTAATTTCTTGTTGTACCTGCATATTAGCCTTTTGTGATTCATGCGCCAGGACCCCCAGATACCTCAGCATCTCAAAGCTCTACAATATCTCATCATTTAGATCATATGCTTCTTTTTTATTTTTCTTGCCAAAATGGACAATTTCACACTTTCCCACATTAGACTCTAATTGCCGGATCTTTGCCCACTCAATTAATCTATTTATATCCCTTTATAGCCTCCTCTTCACTTTTTACTTTCTTACCTATCCTTGTATCATCAGCAAAGTTAGCAAACATACTTCGATCCCTTCATCCAAGTCATTTATATCCATTGTAAAAAGTTGAGGCCCCAGCAGTGATCCCTGCGGCACAACACTCGTTACATCTTGTCAATCAGATAAAGGCCAATATGTGGCTACCCTTTGTTTCCTGTTAGCTCGACAATCGCTATCCATGCCAGTGTGACCAAGGACCTGAGGGGAGGGTGGGTAGGTGGGGGTTGGTGGTGGTGGTAAACCCCATCCCTCGAGAACTGCGGGCCAGTCAGAGGCTCACATTCTCCACTGCAGGCGGCACCACTGGGGCAGTGATGGTAGTTGCCAGCGATGTGCCTATCAGTGCCCCAGGATTGGTGAGGGATCCAGGCCGCATGTGAGTGAGGGCGGGTTGGGGGGTAGCAGAGATATGGTCACTGGCTGGCGAGGCGGTGGGCCAGGAGTGTCGGAAGAAAAGGCAGGGGATTGGCTATCAGTGGGCCCCCTCTTCCCAATGCTAGGCCCCTCTATCAGGCACCGATTGCCTTTGAATGGGGGAGATTGCACTCCCTGAGCCAGCAAGTGAACTTGACTGGATATACTTTTCAGGCTTCCTGCTTGACAACTACCCACCCCTTGTGAAATATCAGTGTTGATGGCTTAAGTCCCTCAATAGGGCATTAATTGCCCATTTAAGTGCCACAATTGGCATCAGAATAGGAGGGACGGCCACAAGCCTTCCCACCTGGACTTAATGGTGCAGAGGTGGGAAGGCAGCAGGGCCCCCACATCACATCCTCTAGCTGGATTAAATGTCCCTCCAGCCTCCAAGTTCACCTCAGGCAAGGGCATTAATTTACGCCCATTCTTTCTTAATGAAATATATCTCTGTCAAAAATTATGAAACATCTCCTTAAATGTCTGACATTTCTTATTGACCATCTTACCTTTTAGCTTACTTTAATCTTTAAAATTTGCAGGTAGTATTGTTCCCATGCACCTGCTGTTCTTGTTCTTCTAGGTGTTAGAAAAGTTTTGGGAGATGCTGACAAAGAAGCCTTAATGAGTTGCTGCATTGTATCTCATAGATGGTCTACATTGCAGCCACGGTGCACTGTTAGTGGAGGGAGTGAAGATTTAAGGTGGTGAAGCGGTGTCAATCAAATAAGTTGCTATGCCTTGTATGGTGTTGAACTTCTCGAGTGATGTTGGAAACAAACTTAACTAGGCAAGTAGAAAGTATTGCATTACACTCCTGACTTGTGCCTTGTAAGTGGTGGAGAGCCTTTGGGTAGTCAGGAGTTGAGATGAGCCACTCGCTACAAGCCTCTCACCTGCTTTTCTAGCCAAAATATGTGGCTGGTCCAGTTAAGTTTCTGATCAATGGTGACCCCCAGGATGTTGATGGCTGGGCATTTGACAGTGGCAAAGCACTGAATTTCAAGGGGAAGTGATTAAGCTCTCACTTTTTGGAGATAGCATTGCTGGGCACTTGTGTGGCATGAATGTTACTTGCCACTTATCACCCCAAACCATAACGTTGTTCAAGTCTTGCTGTATGCAGGATGGGTATAATTTTAGAATGGACCTTCAAACTAAAGGGAACATATAGATTCACCAGGATGATATGAGGGGTGAGAAACTCATGTTATGAGTAGAGACTTACAATGTATTGGAACACAGAATGATGAGAGGAGATTTAATAAAATTGTCTAACATTTTGAGTGGTTGATATTCAATAGATGCTTGTGGAGTTACTAATCAGAGTTCATCAATATGAAATTTTCACAGGGAGATTTGGAGAAATTTCTTCACATAGGATTGTTAGCACATGGAATGTTTTGCCTTAAGAATGATTGAGGTAGCGACCATTGCATTATTTAAGGGAAACTGGATAAATATTTGAGGTTGACAGATATACAGAACTGGAGGGAAAGAGTGGGACAGTGATATTAGTTTTGGGTTGTTCTTACATACAATAGATAGACTGGGCCTATAACCTCCTCCTGTGCCATTAATTTCTGTGCCTGTAACCAATAGTTATATTTCTGCAATGCTTCAGAGTAAAATCTTAAATAGAAATAAATATTTGCAGAAAAGTGTCTGAATTTCAACAGGTTCTCAAAAACTGTTTAACCCAGGAGAATGCTTAATAAGAACACATTCTTTTTGGCAGTTAAATGAAATCTTAATGGAATAGATTTTCATTTTCACCTCCTGAGTGGTATTCTGATAGAAAAGTTTGTGAATTAGAATCTGATTTTCCAATTCTGTATGGGTTGTGCACCACACTGCATCAGTTTACTGCCCAGATGAAAATTTGCCCTAATGAGTTTTTCCCTCAAGGATTCTTTTCTCTTTTCTTTCATTCTTTTCTGAAAGTATTTATTCTTGTTAGGAACCATCCCATGGCTGTTTGTAGGTGTCTGTGATCTTGCCCAACTGGTCACTCCACGCATGTGAGCGTAGATAAAAATTGTTGGCAAGCTTTCATACCAAGGAGACTATCATGACTAATTTTCATCCTGTTATCAACCAAGATATGTACTACATGAACACTTCCTTTTAAAAATCACTACACAGAAATCTGTAACTGCAACTATGGAAGATTTTTTCTTCCTTGTTCGGGGAAACCGAGGCACCACTCCACTCTCATACAGCCTCTATCACCGAGTAGAACAAAAGAGCAATGTTGTAGGAACTTAGGAACATAGGAGCAGCAGTAGGTTGTTCAGCCAATCAAGCTGGCTCTGTCTTTCAAACAACTGAAAGCTGATCATCTGCCTCTTATACCATTCTTCCCCACTATCCCCATATCCTTTGGTGTCATTGGTAGAATCTTATCAATTTCTTTCTTGAACATGCTCAGTGATTGAGCTTCCATAGCCCTCTGGATTAGAGAATTCCAAAGATTCACCATCCTCTGAGTGAAGAAATTCCCTCTCAGCTCAATCTTACATGGGCTGTGCCTTATTCTGAGTCTGTGTCCCCTGGTTCTAGATTCACCAGCCAGGGGAAACATTCTATTTACATCTACCCTGTCATGCCCCGTAACAATTTCACAAGTTTCAGTGAGATCACCTCTCCTTCTTACAAACTCTAGAGAATACAGACCCAGTTTCCTCAATCTCCCTTCATAAAACAATCCCTCCATCTCAGGGATTAGTCTTGTGAACCTCTATTACACTCCCTCTATTGAAAATATATCCTTCCTTGGGTAAGGAGACCTAAACTGTACACAATACTCATGGAAACACAATCACCTCCAAGTTTCCTTCCAAGTCAAACACTAAGTAAGATGGGTATGTAACCCCTTTCCTTCATTGTTGCTGGGTCAGAATCCTGGAACTCCCTACCTGACACCATTGTGGGAGCATCATCACCACAAAGACTGTGGTTCAAGAAGGGCCCCACCAGCATCTCCTCAGAGCAACTCGAGATGAACAATAAATGTGGACTTGCCAGCATTACTTATTTTTCAAGAACAAAAAATGACACAAATAAATGTCCCTGAGACCATTACCATTGTATATGTTGAGATCAGAAAATGAGTTGGGGACTGAATATTGCATCTTCTTTTTATTTATAACCTTGAATCTCACAAATGGCTCATTTGCTTGGAAGTGTATCAGGGAGCTGCTCTGGTGGGCTATCCTTAATTAAAATGATTTTTTGAATTCATCATGTCTTATAAATGTGAAAAGCAAAATACTCTTAACTGTTTCCCAGTAAAAGCTAAAAAATACATTTTGATAATAAAACAGCATTAACCCCTATAAAAGTTCACCCTATAAAGGATATGAAAGCGGATGAGGGTCAATAATACTGCGGATTATATTTAAAGGACCATAACATGCTGCCTAAGAATGGGTTTGATGACAGACTAGCATTACCTTTTTGCAATATACTGCTGGAAAAACAAACTCCCACTTGAACCTTGTATTTTAAAAGGAAGTCCCATGCTGGGCAGACCTCGATCAGAGGAAGTACAAGTAATTTTCCCCTGGATCCCTGCCCACCATCATCAGGCTAATTAAAACCAGAAACCACATTGGCATGGATCACAGTGTTTGGCTTTTTAAAAATAACAGGCTTGCAAAGTGGAGGTACTTCTAATGAACATGGTTGAAGTACTTATTTTTGGCCTCTTCCTTTGTGTCAATTATAGGAAGCCCAGATCTCTGCCAGCACTCATGCTGAGGAACTGAAATAATGTTTTAACAGTACAAATTGAACTGCTGTTATACCAGGACAGGACAGATTTCCGTAATACATATTTCAGCAGCAGCACAAACCCCTTATGCATTCTTTCACTCAGGGCTCATATCTCAAATCTGTCATCAGAGAGAATATTTGAGTAGAAAGGGCAGTGTGGAAAGGTTACTGACTGGGGACAGTTAGCTGCTCTTTTTATGTATTTCTAATGTCACAAAGCTACCTAGAGCAGGAAATACAATATTTGGAACTTACTGTTGACAACAATAACTTACATTTCTATAGCACATTTAATGCAATAGAACATCCCTAGGTCTTTCACAGGAATATCATCATAGTAATACCTGCATTTTAAAGACATTTTTGATAAGTACTTTATACGCTTTGCAATGCAGAGAGAGATAGTAGGTTATGCATATCCACAATTGATAGCAATTCAGTAATCTCACAGAGATCCAATAACATCATAAGCCTTCAGATCATTTTACAGCCACCTTATCCTCCAGTTTATGTCGTTGTTTAATAATAATTTTCAAAATAATAAATAGTGTATGTGGTTCAACTGTAGTAAGGATCTTTTTTTGCCAGTAGAAGGTGTCACCCAGGCAACGCTGCTTGTGTATCCTCTGTTGGTGTGCAATCACAAATGGCCTGGCAGTTAAAATGGTGACATAGAGTGGAATTTTCCATGCCTGCTGGTGTCAGGTGTGTTCGGCAACGTGAGCAGACAAAATGGCGAAAAAGCCAAAAATCGGTTTCATGACGTTATGAAACCAATTTGCAATCCTCCACTCTGCAGGCCACGTTTCACGCCATCAGATGTCGAGAACCTCAATGTAATAAATCTGCATATCAATATAAGGCCAGCCTGCCAGAATCACCCACACACGCTGGGTCATCCTAGCACCATGCCATGTGTTTCACAACAGCATATATAAGGTATGCGCTTGATGGGCTGTACTTTGAGGGGTACGTGGAGGTGAGTGCGCAGGATCATTGCGCAGTACTTGCGAGGGTTGCCTGTTGGACTTCAAGGTTGAGGCGGGTTGGGTGGGGGGGTGCAGGGACAAGGGCTACCCTGCAGTTGATGTGAATTGGGGGGGTGTGGGGGCCAAGTGCTGCCCTGTGGCTGGTGGTGGTGCACAAGCACGTGCAGGGTGGGGAGAATGGAAGCAGCCACGCATGAGGGAAACCTTGTATAAAACCACTATTCCTCTGCAGCTGAGACAGTTCAGACTCAGAAACATTGTCATGCTTCAGGTTGGACCTCTAGCCTATCTACCTGAAAGTGCCACCAAATGCTCCAGAGCTCTTCACATCTCGGGCACAGACTGCAAACTAATGAGTGTTTTCATGGACTGCAGAACAATTGGATGACTGTGCACATTGTACAATCTCCTTACTAAAGCTGGCCATGGAGCAGTCACTGGTGGAGTGGTTCACAGCCTCTTGCAATGTGATCATCCCATTTTGGACTAGTCTCCCCCATGGTTCAAGCTAACAGCGCAGCCTTGCAGCACGGGTTAGGAGAATGTCTGCGCCTGAGCTAAGAGCACAGCATCCAGTCCAATGGGCAAAGCTGTCTTCAGTTGGTCAGATGGAGTGGGGCAAAGGAGGGTGGGGTTTCAGGCAGCCATGCAACGCAATAAATTATGGCCATCCAAGTGGTGGCCAGCACTCTCCGGGATGCGTTAAGGGGCCTTCAGACTTAACCAAGACAGGTGCTTAGACCACTCAAGCCAACCCACATGTCTCTCTCTTTCATCCTGCAGGAGGAGTACATCAGGGTCATGGAGCCTGGTGACCTAACTGTATGCCTCATGGCATAGAGAGAGCAAAGATGCCAGAGAAGAGAGCAACTGAGGTGCCTGGCTGCGCAGAGGGAGGGGCAGCTTCTCAGGAAATAGGGGCAGCTGGGGCTCCTGCGCAGGCAGCTGAAGAGCCATGTGAGCCGTCGCTGGTTGGCACCTAGCTAGACCCAGGGACTATAGATGCCGCCTTTAATTCCTGCAGTTGACTGACAATCAGTGTCGCTAAAGACTGCGCATTTCTATGGAGCTGGTCGGTGACATCTGCCAGCTGCTGCTGGATTTTCCACCACGGGGTCATGGATGGCATCCACAACTAGTGCCCATGAAAGTGACAGCGGCGCTAAATTTTTACGCCAGTGGCTCCACAGGTGACCTCTGTGGGATATCACAAGCCTCCACCCACAAATGCACCCATGAGGCCATGGATGCCATCTTCTCAAGGGCACACAACTTTGTACATTTCACCTGGGACCAGGACAGCCAGGATGCATGATGAACGATTGGATTTTTTCAAATTTCGGCTTCCCACACTTGCAGGGTGCCATTGACTGCACTCACATCAGATGAGAGGCACCCTCTACATGGTCATATACCTACACCCAGCCGCCTAAAGTCAAGGAAGAGCTTCATGAACAGTGTTGTTCCGTAACAATCAACCCCATCTGAAGCCTGCATCGCCTTGTGGAAAGATTGGCTCGCCAGTCTCGAAGAACCCCAGCGATGGAAATTCTACCGAATGAAAGCCTTATCCCAGGAACTAATTGCAACTGGGCAACCTGGAAGTGCCTTAACAGGCTTAGGACTGGTGTAGGTCATTCAAAGGTGTCACTAAGCAAAGGGGATATACAACCTGCCCAACAACTTGTGAATGTGGAACTAAGCCACAGACTATGCAACATCTCCTGCAATGCCTATCGCTGGAGGAACCCTGCACTGCTGCAGATCTTGCCAAATTCAACAACAAGGTGCAAAAATGTGTCCGGTTCTGGCTGGGCCATGTATAGACTGTCTGTGGACATGATAAGAAGACATAGGCCTCAGATCTCCATCGCAACAAGAGGTCAACTACATCAGCTGCAAGGGCTTCCATCTGCCGAATGTGCAGCTAATGTGCAACCATCACAATTGCATCCTGCAGGTCTGCGCTCAGTTTCCAGGTAGTGTCCATGATTCCTACGTTTACAGTCGGTCACAGGTTCCAGACATCTTCCAGAGTCCAAAGAGGCTGCAGGAGTGATTCCTCAGGGACAAGGGCTACCCACAGAGGATGTGGCTGACAGGCCGTGGCCTCAGACTGCAGCAGAGTGAAGCTATAATGGGGCTCATGCTGTAGCTCGCAACTTGTTGGAGCAAACTACTGGAATGTTGAAAATGAGGTTCCAGTGCCTGGACCGGCCTGGTTGGGCCTTGCAATACAGTCTGCAGAGAGTGGCAGACATCATCGTTGCCTGCCGCGCCCTTTACCACCTGGTGCTGCAACGGGAGAGGACCTGGCTGAGGAGGAGATGGAGGAGCCAGATGTCTCCTCTGACAAGGAGGACATTGATGGTGATGACGGTGAGGAGGTCCTCAAAGACGACAATGATGGCGATGAGGCCCTCGCATTGGCTAGAAGAGGCAACCGCACTTGGGAGATCCACATAGCTGCCAGGTTTTTGGAGAATGATGACGACATGCAGTGAGGAGATCCCATGGATCCTAACATTGCACCTGTGAACTTCTGATTCCAGCCTGGCTTATGACAGCGCATGTACCCTCTGTGTTAAGGCTCCTGTCATGGAGATGCAGCAGAGGCCCTAATAGTCGCCCGACTGCAGGAGGACGATGACGACATGCAGCAAGGACACTCCATAGATCTTCACATAATCTCTGAGAACGTCTGACTCTTGTCTGGCTGAGAGCAGCTTGCTTGCGCTCCATGATCAAGACCACCTCAGTGACGCAGCCATGAAACTTTAAATGCACTTAATCCTTTTTCAGCCTTCAGCATCTGACCCCTTCAGGTGCACAATGTCACCAGTCACCAATACTGAAGAAATGGGGGCCAGCCCCACCTTAAAGGTGCTGAGAGCACACAGGGAGAATGATGGAACTCTGTGACGCCTGCCCACAACATTCTGGCAGCAATGACAAGCACCATCGAGGTTTAGGCATCAGTAATGTGTCCAGGGAGTGTGAGGCCGAACCATCACTTTTATCTGAAGATTGCACAGAGCATAGGAAGGAGGCCCTGGACTGAGACAACTGCCTTTATCTTATGCTGAAAGGTTTCACATCTGAGTGACATGAAGACTGCCCATCAGAACAAGGAGCCATAGGCAAGGAGACATTCTTGGGAGTTTATTGACAATAATGAATAGTATGTACAAGTGATTGACTCCCATACCCAAGCTGTGCAGCTACATCTCCTTAGCATTTCTAACTCAGCCGCTATGTCTTGGTGCTCGCCGTCCATGATGGAGGTGGAGGCAGCCTGCTGACTGCTGCACCCTGTCTAAGATGACCCTCACGGGTGTCCTCTGGAGGACCGAGACCCCACGGGCCCCAACCTGCTTTCGGGGTCCTCCTGTGTGGCAGGGGCACCCACCTTGGCCTGCAGAGCTGGAGCAGCTGGGATCACACAAGAGGGGATTTCGATGGGCTAGACACTCCCGGAGTCACTTGGGTGGATGGCCCCAGCGTGTGCACCTGCTGATCCTCCTTCTTATGGGAGCCCAAAGGCTCCTGACTGATTCACTGAGGAGCAGGGGTAGCTGGAGTGAGATCGAGCTGCCCCGCACCCCTTTCACGTACATACCGCTGGAGGCCAACTATGGCATCAGTGATGGATTCAGCCCATGCAGCAGTGCAGGGATGATGTCCTGGACCAAGGTCTCCATGGCGGCTGCCATCCTACCAGTGTTGACCTCAGTGCATTGGCATGCTGGCGCTATCACCTCAGCCTGAAAGCGGACGGACTCCTCATTGTGCTTTGCAAACTGATGAGTGCAGTGGACATCCCTTCCTGATGTTCCCGAACTTGCTTTTGCAGCTCCAGCAACTGTGACATGACTGAGTCCAGAGGCTCGTTATCTGACTCGGACTCAGCAACATTCTGGCCTCCAGCAGTCCTCTAAGTGCCAGGGATCTGGGAAGTCCCTGCCACCGCCTGCTGTGGATCAGATAGTATGATGTGCTCACCAGATTGTGACCCCGAGGCTACTCTAAACCTAGGCCCCACCGAGGTGTGTGTTTCTGTGCTGGTGGAGGATGTGGGTCAGCGCTGTGACGGGACTTCAGATCCCTCTTCACAGCTTCCTCCGGAGCTTGATTGGAGGCTGTGTGTTGTGGATTCTGTCGATTGTTTCCCAGATGTGCCTGCGAAAGCAAAAGGAAATAATTAGTGCGTGACAGTGGCCTGTGAAACAGGACACATCACTCGCAGCATGGTTGTCTGATGGATGTTGCATTTTCTGGACCCTCGCTTGGTAGAGCAGCGCCGACCTCACTGTCAGCACGGGACAAGTCCAGATCCTCACCGGCCAGCTGGATAGCTCTGTTTTCAAAGTCCACGAGGACCTTGATTTCAGGCATTCCTGCACCAGTCTGCGACCTCACCCTCTTGTGTGCCAGATTGTCCTGCATGAATAGAGATGGAGAGAGTGTAAGCAGGGCGCCTGCCAGGCCAGATGATATGTATGCCGGGATTGAGGACAATGAAGGTGTGTATGTGACAGTGAATGGCGATGTCCCTTGAACTGGCAGTGAAGAAGATCCCTGTGGAGGTGTGATGTGTTTGTGAGTGTGTGCGTTGAGAGTGATGAGAAGAGTGACTTACCCTGGTGGAACGGAAGAGATCATTCATCCTATTGTGGCACTGGGTGGTTGTCCTCTTTTGTAGCGTATTGGTGCTGATCATTGTTGCCACTGCCTCCCATGCTGGATTAGTGATGTTGCTGCCCATCCTGTAGCCAGAGTGGGGATAGAGGTCAGCACGATGGGCCTCCACATGTCCAAAACGTGCTCGAGGGATGTGTCATTAAATGTTGGGGCTGCAGACTTCTTTCCTTTCCATGTCTTCTGTGCAGCAGCCCTGGGCTGGAAGCACTGAGAGGTGTACGCACAGCTGCACTTTAAATTTGGTGCTCAATGTGATGAAGCGGTGAGGTGATGGGGTGGCGGACGAATGAGGGCCCACCCACCAACAAAACGGCGTGTTTCCCAGGAATGAAAAATTAATGCAGTGGGAATGGGACAATGCAGTATGAAAAGCCACCATTGCAGCCGGCAGGTAAAATGCCGTTTCTCCCACCCGCTACCGCACTTAGTGCAAATCTGGGACATTTCCACCCATAATCACTTTAAGATTATTGTGACAGAAAGGGACAGAATTTCAGATTACCCCAGCAATGGTGGGGGCCCAAAAAATTCCCCGGGTGGCCCTTCCGTTGGGATGGGCTTGGCTAGGATGCCTTCGCCCCAGTTGAGACCCTTAAGTGGCCAATTATTTAAGGATAACTTAAGGACCACTTCCTGAAGGTTGGTGGGAGGAATTCAGAGGTGGGGAGGGAAGAATTTCACAGGCCTCCCTGCTCGGATCTCAGGAGAGAAGGGGATGCACCTCCTTCAAGGACACCTTTTCTGCATTGGGCACTCCCCCAAGGTCTTTCCCCCATCGCACCCCTGGTGTCTCCATCAGGACTTCCCACGCACCCCTCCTGCAACCCCTCCCTGCCCCCACCCCCCCAACTCTCCACCCCTCAAAGGCTTCATCTCCTCTCTGCAGCATGTGACCACCCTGCACTTTGCTTACACTCTGGGGCCTGTGTGCATCCTGCTGTTCACTGCTGCCACTGGCTCTGTTCAGACTACAAAGCTGCAGGCAAACCAGACTGAGGTGGAACTTTACACCCCTAATTGCCCTTGAGAAGCTGCCTTCTTGAACCGCTGCAGTCCATGGTGTAGGTACGGCCACAGTGCTCCTAGGAAGAGAGTCCCAGGCTATTCTTCTTAGCAATAGTAAAGGAATGGCGATGTATTTCCAAGTCAGGATGGTGAATGGCTTGGAGGGGTATTTGCAGATTGTGGTTTTCCATATGTCTGCTGCCCTTGTCCTTTTAGGTGGTAGAGTTCATGGCTGTGGAAGGTGCTTTTGAAGGAGCCTTGCTGTCATGCATCTTGTATCTGATACACACTGCTGCCACTGTGCTTTGGTGGTGGAGGGATTGGATTTGAAGATTTTGGATTGGGTGCCAAGTGAGCTGATTTGTTCTGGATGGTGTTGAGCTTTTTGAGTGTTGTTAGAACTTCATTCATCCAGGCAAGCAGAGAATATTCCATCACACCCCTGACTTGTCAATGGTTGACAGGCTTTGGGGAGTCAGGAGATGAGTTACTCTCCTCAGGATTCCTAGCCTCTGACCTGCTCTTGTAGCCACAGTATTTATATGGCTAGTCCAGTGTAGCTTCTGGTGAATGTAACCCCCAGGAAGTTGGTAGTATTTCCATGATGGTAACGTCATTGAATATCGTGGGGAGATGATTGGATTCTCTCTTGTTGGAGATGGTCATTGCCTGGCACTTGTGTGTCATGAGTGTTACTTGCCACTTATCAGCCCAAACCTGAATGTTATCCAGATCTTGCTGCATATGGGCACAGACCCCTTCAGTATCTGAGGAGTTGTGAATGGTGCTGAACATTATGCAATCATCAGTGAACATCCCCAGTTATGACTCTATATTGAGTGAAGGTTATTGATGAAGCAGCTGAAGATGGTTGGGCCTAGGACACTATCATGAGGAAGTCCTGGACTGATGTCTTGGAACTGAGGTGATTGACCTCCAACAACCACAACCATCTTCCTTTGTGTTAGGCATAATTCCAACCAGTGGAGTTTTCCCCCGATTCCCATTGACTCCAGTTTTGTTCAGGATCCTTGATGCTACACTCTGTCAAGTGCTGCCTTTATGCCACTCTCACCTCACTTATTGAGTTCAGTTCTCTTGTCCATGTTGGGGTTCTGCTGAGGGAGTATGAGCAGCTAGCTGCTAAATTGGAAAGGCAGAACCTCAAAGGCAATAATCTCTTGATTATTACCTGAGCCACAAGCAAATTGGCATAGGGTAAATAAGATTAGAGAGTTAAATGTGTGGCTCAAAAATTTGTGTGGCAGAAGTGGGTTTTAGTTGATGGGTGTGAGTACTGTGGAAATGGGATCTGTACAATTGGGACAGTCTTCGCCTGAACCGTGCTGGGTGCAGTGTTCTGGTAAGTCATATAGCTCGCATGGTGGAGAAGACTTTGAACAAAATAGTGGGGCAATGAATCATGTGAGTGTGATGTGATAAATTAAAGAGAGAAAACAAGGCAAGAGAGCAAATTACCAATAAGGGAATTGAGCATGGCAGGAAGGGACAGGCGTACAAATTAAGAGTGTACAGGCAGATAAGGTGAGAGGTTGCAAAAATATTAAAAGACAGGATTAAAGGCACTCTATTTGAATGCACACAGCATTTGCATCAAGGTAGATGAATTGACAGCACAAATGGAAGTAAACAGGTATGATCTAATTGCTGTTACAAAGATGTGGTTGCAGGGTGACCAAGGCTGGGAACTGAATGTTCGGAAGTATTTGACATTTGAGAAGGATAGGCACAAAGGAAAGAGAGGTTGGGTAGCACTGTTAATGAAGGATGAGATCAGTACATTAGTGAGAGAGGATCTGAGATCAGAAGATCAAAATTTAGAATACGTTTGGGTGGAGCTAAGAAACAACAAGGGCAGCAAACATTAGTAGGAGCTGTTTATAGGCCACCAAACAGTAGTGGTAATATAGAGTACAGTATAAATCAGGAAATTAGAGATGCAAGTAATAAGGGTAATACAGTAATCTTTGGAGACTTCAATCTACCTACAGACTGGGTAAACCTAATTAGCAGTAATGTTGTAGAGGATGGATTCCTGGAACGCTTCAGAAAATAAAGCGGTCCATGTCCAAATGCAGCAAGACCTGGACAATATCCAAACTTGGGCTGACAAGTGGCAAGAAGATTCCTGCCACAAAATGCCAGGCAATGACCATCGCCTACAATGGAGGATCTAACCATCGCCCCTTGACATTCATTGGCATTACCATTGCTGAATCTCCCACTGTCAACGTTCTGGGGATTACCATTGACCAGAGCCTGAACTGGACATGCCTTGTGGGACAGAATTTTTTGCTCATCGGGCGGGCGCATGTCCGACCCGAACAAGCATAAGATGGCGCACGATGACGTTGGGCAAGTGCCCCGACATCATTGCGCACTGGCACAATATTTTGGTTGGCGGGCATGCACAGGTGTCAGCAGCGTGCCCACCGACAATTAACTTGCCTATTAAGGCCATTTAAGTACCAATTAAATTAAATTTTTCGCTGCCCACCCAGCTTTATGGTTGGCAGGCAGGTGAGAAGGCCAAGCGGCCTTTGGATTTTTTTAGGAAACCTCATCCACGGGTGGGATGAGGTTTCCAACAGCAATTAAAAATTAAATAAAAATTTTAACATTTCATTAATAAAATGTTTTTAACATTTTAAAATTCTTTATTTTTCATTTTTTGGTCAGGATTTGGGGGCGGGGCCCGGTCGCCAAGGGGAAGCTGACGCGGGCTGACGTTGGGAGGAATCCCCAACATCATCCCAGGCCATTTAAGTTTTTAGGAAGGCGGGTGGACAGTGCAATCAGCTGTCCACCCGCCGACCTGTCAATGGCCAATTGAGGCCATTGACAGGCTAGTAAAAGTAATTAAAGACCTGCCCGTCCAACCTTAAGGCTGGTGGGCAGGCCATATTGTAAAAAATTAATAAAGTTTATGTGTTCTTTATTAGCATGTCAATGTGTGACATTGTAACATGAGGGGGACATGTTAATAATTTTTTTATGTTTCTATTTTTAATGTTTTTGACACTGTCAGTATTCTCCCTGTGACAGGACTTTGCCTCAGTGAGAAGTGTGCTTCCCTCCAGACCAACCCCCCCCCCCCAACACCCCCCCACCGCACAGGAAGCACATGGCGCTTCCCGTCGGGCAGGCTGCTGGGTGGGCCTTAATTGGCCTGCCCACTTAAAATGACGGCGGGCCCTGTTTCAGTGCCGGGGGTGGGCTGCCTGTCCGCTGCTGAGCTGGTGGGGCCGCACACCATCCATGGGCAAAATTCTGCCCTTTAAATCTTCAGCTCCCTGAGATAGCTCTGTGCCTCAGGGAGCTTTTATTGTGCACACTCATGCACAAGTATGAACTTGCACGCTCAACCTCCTCCCATCCCGACCCAGGCAGAGCTGAGCCCTGCAAAGCGTGTTTCATGATGTGCGTGCGTTCTTTGGCCCACCAGTGTGAAATCGCTGTCGGGTACCGATCACAGGCAGTGGTTGCTTTTGCAGCCACTCCCGCTTGCCCTTGCCGACCCCGGCCAACAAGGGCAAAATCCTGGCCATAAATACTGTGGCTACAAGACCATGCCAGAGGCTAGGAATCCTGCAGTGAGTAACTCACCTCCTGACTCCCCAAAGTCTGTCCACCAAATATAAGGCACAAGTCAGGAATGTGATGGAATACTCCCCAGTTGCCTGGATGAGTGCAGTTCCAACAACACTCAAGAAGCTTGATACCATCCAGGACAAAGCAACCCACTTGATTGCCACCCCTTCCACAAACATTCCACAAACTCTCTTCCTAACAACAATGTGGGTGCACATATACCACATGGACTGCAGTGGTTCAAGAAGGCAGCTCACCACCACCTTCTCAAGGACAATTAGGGATAGGCAATAAGTGCTGGCATAGCCATCAACACCCACAACCCTTAAATGAATTTTTAAAAAATGTATACAAGATGATTTTCTAGGAGAGTATGTTGAGGAAACAACTAGAGAATGGGCTGCATTCGATCTAATATTGTGCAATAATAATCACACTGTAAAGGTGCCTCTAGGGAAAAGTGACCATAATGTGATAGAATTTTATATTAAGTTTGAGAGTAATGTAGTTCAATCTGAAGCTAGGGTCTTAAATCTAAACAAAGGAAACTACGATGTCATGAGGGACAAATTGGCTGTGAAAGATTGAGAAACTATGTTAAAAGGTATGACTGTAAACAGGCAATGGCTAACATTTAAATAATTAATACATGGTTTACAACAAATTTACCTTCCTTTGGGGCACAAAAACCCAGCAAGAAAGGTGATCTAACCATGACTAACAAGAGAAGTTAAAGATTACATTAAAGCTCAAATGAAGAGGCTTAAAATGTTGCCAAGGAAGTAGATTGTGAGCACTCTAGAATTCAGCAAAGGAGGACCAAAAAACTGATAAAGGAAGAGAAAATGGAATATGAAAGTAAAAAAGTGAGAAACATAAAAATGGACTGTAAAAGCTTCAATAGGTATGTAAAAAGGAAAAGATTTGCAGAGATAAATGTGTGCCCACTACTGACAGAGGCAGGAGATTTTATAATAGGGAATAAGGAAATGGCAGAGAAACTAAACAAATACTTTGTGCCTGTCTTCATGGAAGATGCAAAAAAATTCCCAGAAATACTAGGGAACCAAGGGATTAGTGAGAATTAGGAACTGGAAGATATTACTATTAATAAAAGAAGCGCTGGGGAAATTAATGGGGCTGCTCTTAATCTCAGAGTTGAAAAATGTGGCTGCAGAGATACTGAATGCGCTGGAGGTCATCGTTCAAAATTCTATAGATTCTGGAATGGTTCTTGCAGACTTGAATGTAGCAAATGTAACCACATTATTAAGGAAAGGAGGGAGAGAGAAAATGGAGAACTACTGTTAGTCTGACATAAGTAGCAGTAGGGAAAATGTTAGAATCTATTATAAAGGGTGTGATAACCGGACACTTAGAAAATAATGGTGGGATTGGGTGAACTCAACCTGGATTTATGAAGGGGAGATCATGACAAACCTGTTGGAGTTTTTTGAGGATGTAACAGGCATAAGGGGGATAAGGGGGAACCAGTGGATATGGTGTATTTGGATTTTCAGAAGGCTTTCGATAAGGCCCCACACAGGGGGCAGAATTTTCTGGCTGATGTGCGGGTGGCAGAGCCCGCACGTCAGCACTTAAACTGTCGCTGGCTGACGTCGCACGAGCGTCCCAACGTCAGCGCGCGGCAACGCGATATTTAGTTAGGCGGGCATGCTATGAAGCGGGACACGCACCCGTCATTAATTAAAGGCCTCATTAAGGCCCTTAACTTGCCAATTGTCAACGATTTTGAGGGGCCCGTGCGAACCATGGCTCGGCGCATGGGCCCAACGGGCATACAGGTAGGAGATTTTTTATTAAAACCCATGCACTGGCGGGATATGTGGACTCAGAGGGGTTGCTCATGTTTTCCATGAAGTATTTAATGCAGAAAGTGTTTTAACGTTGCTTGCTTGATTGTTAGCAGTTCACATTGATTTCCAGAGAGCTTCTTGTGTACTTTCAAAAAAAGTCTGCAGGCAGTTATCTTTGTCAGGCCTGCAGCTTTCCGGAGGCCTCCATTTAGCTTGGGGATATGGGTTCTGACATCTCCACTGGAGGCAGCTCCTCTGAGGAGGAAGGGAGGCTTAGAATAAGGAGGAGGCCAGGACTGGACAATCAGGCTCCAGGGGAGTCATCTTTGGGAGGCCAGGCGCAGGCCCAAGGGGTGCAGGGCCAAGAGGTTGTCCAAGGTGGAAGGGGCCGCAGAAGATGCCACTATCCTGCTGCCAGAGTATACAGGCGGCAAAGCAGCTACCTCAATATGACTGAGGTGCAGTGCTGAAGGAGGCTCCGACTGTCAAGGGAGACAGTCAACTATATCTGTCAGATGATTGCGCCTGCGATATCTCCTCACTGTATGGGTGGACACCCTATGCCAGCGGCTCTGAAGCTCACAGTTGCCCGCAACTTCTATGCCTCTGGCTCCTTCTAGGGCTCGGTGGATGATCTTTGCGGTGTCTCCCAATCAGCTGTCCACACTTGTGTCAAGCAGGTTACAGACACTCCGTTCAAAAGGGTATTGACCTTCATCCACTTCCGCTGCGACCAGGCAAGTCAGGCACAGTGGGCAAGAGGCTTTGCGGCCATTACTGGCTTCCCCCGCGTCCAGGGTGCAATAGACTGCACACATGTGGCCATCGAAGTGCCAGCGGGTGAGCCTGGTGCCTTCATCAACAGGAGAGGCTTCCACTCCATGGACATGCAGATAGTGTGTGATCACAGGATGCTGATTCTACAAGTTTGTGCAAGCTACCCAGGCAACTCCCATGACGTCTACATCTTCAGATACTCCCAGGTGCCAGGGCTCTTCAGTGCTCCAGCCTGGCCGGATGGATGGCTGCTGGGTGACAAAGGCTATCCCCTCAGCAGGTGAATCATGACACCTCTCTGCCACCCAAGAACAGAGGCTGAGCAGCGCTACAATAGGAGCCATGGCACCACAAGGGCTGTGGTGGAGAAAGTCATCGGTCTTCTCAAGATGCGCTTCCATTGCCAGGACTGCTCAGGTGGCGCACTCCATAACTCCCCAGATTGCGTCTCTGTGATAGTGGTAACATGCTGCGCTCTGCAGAATCTTGTGCTGGAAAGGGGGGATGCAGTTGATGATGAAGACCTTGATGCAGTGGATGAGGCTGCACATGATGAATCCAGCAGTGGCTCAGAGGATGAGGAAGCACAGACCGATGATGAGGGGCAGCATGCTGAACCGCTATTACACCAAGGAGGCAGGGACACCTGGGACAATTTAATCCAACGAATCTTCAGCTAGCTCCACACACATGGATCAGCAGGACCAGCATTGCCTGGCGCATGTGGCATTTAGGTGCTACATCTTCCATCTAATCAGCTGCAACTAAAGGCTTAGTACAGAAACATCAATGTCCACTGAAACACTCATGAGATGTCTGTGAAACATACAAATGCAGCACAAAGGAAACACCCTCAGCCATGGTCTGAAAAGTGGGCTTTATTCTGTCCAACGTAAAACAGAAACGTCTCTATGGCAAACATAAGTATATTTTCACTAATCTAAGGCCAACACAAAATCACCAGTGACAAACCCGTGGAGTGCCTAACGTGCCTTATGCTTTCATTTACGGGTGCTACGTCTAGGTGCCGCCCCATCGCTCAGAGTGGCTTGTGAGACAGCCTGCTGACTCTGCTGTCCTGTTGGCCTCGATGACCTTGGCGGCCGTCCTCTGGCCCGTGGAGCCTGTGCTGGCCCCTATTGGGACGGAGTGGCCAGTTCCAGAACTGGCACCTCCCCGGTTGCTGCAGCCTCAATGGATGCAACAGTCACTGACAGAGAGGCGGAAAAGCTGCTGCCCTCATCTGGAGCACCCTGAGAGGAGCTCGCAGTGATGACAGGCAGCTGCTGTGCCAATTTGAGGTCACATTGGACCTTCCTGCTCACTGCAGATGCATGGGCACCAAGTGCCGACACTTGGTGCCCACATCATCTCCCTGGTTGTGAATGACCACCCGTGGCCATTAGCACTGTGAGGGCTTGAAAGTCAGAGCGTAACCCAATCAGAGGACTCTCAATCTGATTGAACCACCTCTCCAAGAGAGCCACCGATCCCTCAGTGGAGGAAGCGTGAAGCTGTGCCCTGAGGTTCATGCCATCACTTGCACTCTGCCTGGACTCTTCCATCGCAGAGACCAATGAAAGCACACCCTCATGCAACCCTGCCAGATGCAAAGAGGATTCCTGCCGCTTGTCCTGCAGCTGCTGTATTACTGACATCTCCAGAGGCACATCATCACTGCCGGACTCAGCATGTGCCTGATCCCCTGCAGTCCTCTGGCTGCTGGCACCATCGGCACTCCCTGTCCGTGCCATCTCCTCCAGTCATTGTGAAGTGCCCTCTCCACTGTGCCCCGGGACACTAGCCAACGGTAAATTCCCCACCAAAATGTTTGTGTCTGCGCTGGTGCCTGGTTGCTGAAATGATGTGCCGCAAGTTGCACGTCTTGGCCCTCAGGTGTGGAGGGGGATGCTGAAATTAACAACAAGGACAGTGCATCAGTTAGTGTTTAGTCAGTTAATCCTTTCATCCCTTTCCCTCCCAGCCTCATAAGTCACTCACCCTTCAAGACCCTAAGGAGACGAACATTGGTGGGGTGGAAAAGAGTCAAGAGGAGGCCCAAACATTAGACGCGCATACTGACAGGCTGGTTAGATGGCCTCAGGAATGCCACATGGCATGTTATGTGCCATTGGAGTTGGGGGGAGTGCAGAGGTACCTGACCTGGATGCATTCTGGCCTGGGGAGTTGTGGTGCTGAGGAAACATTACAGACACTAGCTACATTTGCCGTCGATCACAGGAGATTGACCTTCATACCGTTAGGAGGGGCATAGAACAGGTGGGCAGAAGGCAACATTTCCCCTTGGTGCAGAAATGGGTAATGTTGTGGCATTTATTTAAGTTGAGTGCTATGAGGTTGACAGCTGAGGTGCTGAGGACCTTTTGGACAGAGTAATGTGGGGCTCACTGGCTGAAAGGGTGGTGGATGTTCCAACCCCTCTAAGATGCAATAAGTCTTTGGCTGTGCAGCAGCGATGCCATGGCATGTTAGGCCATGGGGATAGTGGTCACAAATGGGATAAGGTGACATTGGAGGGTGGTGGAGACGTGATTCCTCAAGGGGACAAGGGACCTTTGTATATGACCCATATGTTTGACTGTGTCAGTCTGTGAATGAGCAGTGTTGCAGCATTAACGATTGCAGCAGCCATCAGTGCTTTGGATGGTAGGCAGACAGAGTAGATGGGACTGTGGACCTCAAATGCTTGGCCGCTGGACCCCAACCTCGCCACCCTAGCCGCCTGCCTCCTCCCCAGCTCCATGGCCTGCTCATCAAACGTGGTGAGGCACTGGAGCAGGGCGTGCCCACCTCCAGTCCTCTGGTGCTCCCTCTGATTGTGCTCAGTTTTTGCCTGCAGAACAGAGAAGAGGATTTATTGGGGCTGATCGCTCATGTTCCCACGCCGCACCCCAACCACAGTGGCCCATCTGAGGCCTCCAGCGGCTCCTGTCCACACTACTGGTGATCAGTCCCCAGAAGATATTACGGCTGGTCCCAACTCCCTCCCGCAATGGACACCTTGGACACATTCGGCGTCCATCACTTTAAATAGCACACGGGTCTTAGCGCCCATGGCAAGGAGGTGCAATTAGGTGCGGCGCCGATGCCAGTAGATGGCTCTTGGCCACGACACCTTGAGGCTCCCCTTCCACCATCTCATCATCATCAATATGACATGTGTTGGAGTTCTGAGTATGTGTCTAGTGGCCTCCCCTTCAGGTTGCCCCCAGACTTCTCAAATGTGACAAACACCAACATATGCTGCGGGGAGAACCCATCTTCTCCTCAACCACTAAGGCTGATGTAAGCATAGTCACTACCTGTTTGCCCACCCAGCGGGCGCCAAATGCCCAATGCAGTAATGACAGCAAGACATAGGGGGGGCGCAGGGTGGGGTTGGTGGGGGCTCAAAGGCTAAGGCTATCTGCTGGGTTAAATGGCCAAGGCCGACATGGTACTCACCCTCCCAGAGTGCAACAAATCATTGAATCTCTTGCGGCACGGCATATCATCGCGGGCACTGACAGCGTCACCCACCTCCTCCCACGCCTACCTGGTGACATTGGGGGCCCTCCTCCTCCCATCCTCTGGATACAAATATCCCAACGGCTGGACACCTCTTGAAGGAGGACAGTAAGGCAGGCATCAGAGAAGCGAGGGGCACACAGGCCCCCCTCTGATTTCTCCTGCAGCCTGCCCCCCTCCTCCTGCCCCTGTTCTTGTCCTGTGACAGTTGCCCCTCCCTTTCATCGAGTGGCCATGGTGCACTGCCTTAACAAGGCTGCCTGGCAACTCTTTATATAGGCTGCTGGTTCCCATTGGAACCAGTGGTCTGAGCACACCCGCCTCCGCGACTATTTTCCTGTTCTCCATGGGAGTCGCAAAGCCGCTGGGCAGCCCTTAATTGACCTGCCTGCCTGTCAAGGGCAAAATTCTGCCCAGGATGTTAGTAAGCAAAATTGGAGCACATGGGATTGGGGGTAATATGCTGCTATCGATTGAGAATTGATTAACAGACAGAAAACAGAGTGTGGGAATAAACAGGCCATTTTCAGACTGGCAGGCTGTGACTGGTGGGGTACTGTGAGGTTCAGTGCTTGGGCCCCAGATATTCACAATCTATATCAATGATTTGGATGTTGGGGCCATAGGTAATATTTCCAAGTTTGCTGATGAGACAAAACTAAGTGGCAATGTGAGTTGTGAGGAGGATATAAAGAGGATTCAAGGCGATTTAGCCAGGCTAAGTGAGTGGGCAAGAACATAGTAGATGAAATATAATGTGAAAAAATGTAAAGTTTTCCACTTTGGTAGGAAAAACTGAAATACAGAGTATTTCTTAAATGGTGGGAGATTGGGAAATGTTGATGCCCAAAGGGACCTGGATGTCTTTGTTCATAAGTCACTGAAAGCAAGCATGTAGGCATAGCAAGCAATTAGAAAGACAGATATTTGTTGGCCTTTATTGCAAGAAGATTTGAGTACAGGAATAAAATAAATCTTGTCGCAATTGTATAGAGCCTTGGTGAGACTGTACCTGGAATATTGCGTACAGTTTTGGTCTCCTTGCCTAAGGAAGGATACACTTGCCATAGAGGGAGTATAATGAAGTTTTACCAGACTGGTACCTGGGATGGCAGGATTGTCCTGTGAGGACAGATTGAGGAGACTGGGCCTGTATTCTCTAGAATTTAGAAGAATGAGGACTGATCTCATTGAAGCATACAAAATTCTTGCCCGACAGGGTAGATGCAGAAAGGATGTTTCCACTGGCTGGGAGCTCTAGAACCAGGGGACACAGACTCAAATAAGAGGTAGGCCATTTGGGACTGAGATGAGGAGGAACTTCTTTGCTCAGAGAATGGTGAATCTTTGGAATTCTGTACCCCAGAGGGCCGTGGAGGCTCAGTCATTGAGTGTATTCAAGACAGCGACTGATAGATTTCGAGATTTCAAAGATATCAACAGATAGAGGGATAATGCAGGAAAATGGCATTGAGATGCAAGATCAGCCATGAGCTAATTAAATGGTAGTGCAGTCTTGAGGGGATGAATGGCCTACTCCTGCTCCTAAGTCCAAAATTTCTTTCTGAATCATGGCACTTACACTCATATTAACCAAAGCAAGCAAGGGCAGAACCATTTGCGATCAGCCTCTCTTCCAGTCACCTATTATTCAATGCGTACCATGTACAAGAAAGTTCAGAAAAGGGGCTTAAAATCTGTATACCCTGACATCATCTTTTCGATGAGATCCTAGGAAATTAATTACTGGGCTTATTCAAAATAAATGACTAAAAACAGAAATAAATAGGCCATTCTTGCTCGCAATTGCTCAGCAGCTGATACAGTTGACTTCAAAAAAGGACATATCCAACCAAAGCATAATTCCTATTCATAACATCCTGAACTGTTGCCATTGTACGCAATTCCTAATCCAAGCATGAAATGGTCCATAATTATGTGTTTTTTAATGCTCACCACACTATAATCAACTGCTGGCCAAAACTCATTTGGAGACAGCAGGAGATTTTAGAATTCTAATAACTTCTCTGCAAGATATATTTTTTTTCTCAGTAACTTCCGCTCTTTTGTTTAGATTGAATTGCTAAATTATTGTTTTTTCTTCTGTGAGTCTGGATCAAAAGTAGCATGAATTTAGAATGAAAATCGGAGGACACAGCACCCAAATCAAATTCCTATTGGCACAGTCAGAAAAACCACTGCATTTTATGACCTTGCCACATTAAGCGAAACACTGAGTTTCAGTTTGCCATAGAGGTGTAGGCTGAGGGTGCAATAATTTAGAGAGGATAAGGAAAAAACCCTGCTCCATTGCCATTTCCTCTTCTATTGTTCACTCAGCATTGCCATACCATTCCTCCTGCCTATGATGGCCATCGTATTTTCATCGATAGGGAGAAAATGTGCAGGTGGATTTGGCCTTCTCCAGTGTCAGCCTCTTAACCAGATATGGATGTGAACCTCTCCTATAAAACCAAAGGGTGCATGCTCCTCTTATCCTCACTCATAACAAGTCCTGTCACCCATGGTTGCTGACCTATGTTGGCTCCCAGTTCAGCAAAGGTCACTTTTTAAAATTCTCATCAATGTTTGCAAATTCCTCTCTGGCCTTTCCCTTTCCTATCTCTGTAATCTCCTCCAGCTCTATAATGCTGCTGAAGTCCTGTGCTCTGCAGTTCCCTTCCTAAATCTCTCCACCTCTCTAGCTAATTTTACTCCTTTGAGGTGCTTCTTAAAACCTCCCTCTATCTGTTCTAATATCTCCTCAGCATCAAATTTTATTTGGTATTGTCCCTGTGAAGCACCGTGGAATATTTTACTATGGGCGGTAGCGGGTGGGAAAAAAGTTATTTTACCCATCGGCCACAATGGTGGGTTTTCATACTGTATCATCCCATTTTTGCCTCATTAATTAAGTAGTCACAGGAAAGATGCCATCTCGCTGGCAGACAGCCTCTCATTTACCTGCCACACCATTAGTTTGCCGGTCCTCATGCAGGGCTCCCTATTTAAACTGCAGCCGCGTCCACATTTCTCAATGCTTGCAGCCTAGGACTGGTCCTGTGAAGGCATGACCCCAAAAACAAAGAAGAGTGCAGACCCCTGATTCAGTGGTGCATCCCTGGGACGACTTCTGGATGCTGCGATGTCCACCACCCCAGCTCTGGCTGCAGGAGGCCCATCAGTCTCACCACTCCAGCTTGTGAGTTGGTGGCAGAGGTGGTCAGTGCCAATGCTGCACACAAGAGGTGGGCCATCCATTGCAGAAAAAGGATGAATGATCTCATCTGTGCCGCCAGGTTAAGACAACCATCTTATCACTCTAAACTCACACAACTCACACACTCACAAGCCCATCACACATTCACTGGCATCTCACTCACTGTCAGCTCAAGGGATATCATCACCCACTCTCTCACACACACCCTTACATCTCCATTTGGCCTCATCTCCTCTGGAGACTGCTTCCTCAGCCGTCACCATCTTGTGGCCAGTTGTACAGATCAACTTGTGCCCCCACACATACCCTGGGATACCTCACTTCCCCAATACAGGCCTCGCCCTGCAGCCTCATCCCTTGCCTGAAGCCATATCTCCCCCTTCCCCAAGCAAGCCCTAGCCCTGCAGCCATTGAAAAGCCAACTCTGCCTTACGGCAGGTCTTTTAGGTAGAGACCTACCCGTGAACCCCCTAAAAGTGATGTGGTGCTGTCTGTGAAGCCAGGTGCTGATGACTATGAGTGCTGCCTGAAGCAAGGTAGGCAAACAAACCTCAAAGTCCCAAGCGAAGTGCAGCTCGCCAGGTGCACATCGCTTATGTATAGTTGTGGAACACATCGACGTGTCCGGATGATCCAGCATATGGAAATGATCTTGGCAAAGAGAGCTTATAATAAGATGCTAAAGTATTGAAATTAGATTCCTGAAGTGGGACAACAGGAATTGCAGCCCTCTATTGGCAGGTGGAGTGGATGATCACAAGCTACTTTCACGATAGAGCAAAACCGAATTTTGGCCTTCTCACCACATTGTCCCTCCCCACCGATCATGACACCCGACACCAACAGGACTGTAAAATTCCAGCCTATATGTTGTGTTGATGAAGTTCTTGTCAGGTGTTTGGTGAATGTGCCTATCATGACCAAATTGTTGGTATGTAAGATGTGAAGTGTCTAATGTGAGAGCTGCATGTGTGTGATTATGTGGAGAAAGAGGTGAAGTGTGATGCAGTTATTACAGGTGGCCAAAGGGAAGCAGAGGAAGGGAGTATTGTGAGTAGTGAGGCTGGAAGCAGTGGAAGTGTGAGCAAGGAGTAAGAGAATAGTATTCTCAGCTTTAAGCAAGTTCATAACTTTTGGGACTATAGCCAGGTCCAAGGAGATAATCTCATGGTATTGACTTGATCAGGGCCTTCTCCCCACTGGTAGGCAAGGTGTTGCCTGGAGTGCTTTCTGCCTCCTGTGAGGAACAGTTTCTCCCTCTTTCTCTGGACCACAGCTTTGAAGGTAGCATTAAAGAACCTGGGTGCATAGGCTGATTAGTTCTGACCTTAATTGGCAATCTGACTCCAAGGATTTGTATTCTACCTGAGGCAGCCGGCAGCAGACCCCTTTCAATATCTCCCTGGCCTCTTCACCAATGTTAATGGGGCAGTAAGGCTATTGACCCTACTTTCAGACCGTTAGTGCACCATTAATGCAGGATGACAGAATTGAAAACTGATCCTGGTGTGTCTTGTCTTGGAGCATCCATATGAGGAAGCTGGGAAAAAGAAGCTAGATTAGGAGTTGGAACTTAGGGCGGGGATAAGGAATTAGAGGACCAGCATGGGGGTGCAACTAATTTAATTGATTAATGTTAATAATAGCTTTGCTCTGTGTTGAACATTATTGAACTTCAGCTCTATTCATCACAAGTTATGAATACTTGTTTTTATCATTATTATATATATATATTTATTATCACTGTAGATTGCAGTTATTATAATTGTTTTAATTATTATTTCTGTTCGGAAAGGTCAAGGTCTGAGACCTGGGGCGGGTCTTTTTGAGTCAGAGGCTGGGAAAGGCAGGAGGAGTATGTCAGATAATGGTAAGGAAAGCACTGTGGCTGAATGGCAGTAAGATGACTCTTGACCTAAATAAATAAAGTTACTATAGCTTCTTTGTGGCAATTTTTAACTTTGGAACACATTCAGAGAACCTGACAGAGCAGCAGACAAACCACACTGCAGTTTATTTCATGGATTCACAGACCAAACAATTTTTATTTCAGTTACTACCTAGAATGCCTAAAAAAGACTCAAGCCTAGCTCATGTTATTGAGCTAAAAACTGTGCTAGTAACTAACTCTTCCGGAAAGGTTAAAGGCTGCTGTTTTATTGCACTTTCCTGCTGGGGTTCCTGACCATACAACTCTCTTTCAGTAGTGAAGAGATCAGAAATAAGTGATTGCAGTTGGGCAACATGAACTCCTGTTTTGTTTTTAGTGTAGCATTGAAGATTGAGACTTTGCAGGTGCAAACTTCTGAAGATTGGAACAAAATTGTAGCCCAGATCCTCCGTTCTCTGGAGGGTCATTCCCCAGACCACCTGATTAACCCCTCCACTCCTGACTACCCCCCCTAACTGCCCAGACAACCCCACACCCTTCCCTGACCACCTGGCTATCCCTCACCCCCGACTAACCACCTTGACAACCCAACTAACCCCCAACTGCTTGATCTGACTACCCCGTACCGATTACCCCTCTTGACCCCCAACTAATCACCCCCAACCCCCAACCCGACCACACAACTAACCCCCATCCCCGACTAGCCCTCCCCCCAACACACCCTACATTCTCACCCTACACACTTACCTCCTCTCCTATCTTGTCAAAATGGCTGGGACCTTTAAACTCGCTGGAATGCGGCAGCTAGGGCTTCACTTCCCTCGAAGACCCTGCATTGCACAGAAGGGACCCCAGGAGCAGCTACACTGCACATTTCTCACCAGGCCTGGATCAGAAGCCTGGGTGAGAAATGTGAGCTCCAGACTGTGGTAAGTAAAAGTAGCAGGGAGACAATTTGGCAGTGGTTGCCACTCTATGGCTGACTCAGTCCAGTTGATTTTATTTTCTATATTGTCCCCGCTTTCAGGAGTGGCTCCATCGTGTGCTATCACCATTGACAAAGATCCTTACAATGAAAAGAAAACTTCTGGCAAGGTTATTCAGTTTGGCGTGTGGGTGCACATCCGACGTGCACAGACGTGAAAGAGCGTGTGATGATGTCGGGCTAGTGTCCCGACGTCATTGCACACTTGCGCGGTATTTCAGACGGCAGGTACACGCTGGAGTCGGCAGCACGTCTGCCAACAATTGAGAGGGCTGTTAAGCCCATTAATCAATTGATTAAAGTGAAATTTTCCCTGCCCATCCAAATTTACGGTTACCATTGCATTTTTTGTGAAACCTCATCCATGGGTGGGGTGAGGTTTCGAACAGTGATTTAAAAAAAAATGAAAAATTTTAAAACTCATTTTTAACATGCCCCTGCTCATGTGACACAGTCACATGTGGGGACATGTTTTCCTTATTTTTGAAATCTTTATTTTTAATGCGAAAAATCTTTAGCTGCCTGAGGCAGCTCCGTGCCTTCAGGGAGCTCTCAGTGAGTGCATTCACGTGCATGCGCACACTTCAGCGCTTGTGCTCCTCCCGCCCTCACCCTGCCAGCGCTGAGGTTACCAGTGTGTGCTTTGCACTGGCAGGCTGTTAATTGGCCTATCAGCATGAAATAGCGGTCAGGGCCGGATGGCAGCGGCGAACTGTTGTGTGGCCGCTCCAGGGCACACCCGATGAGGTAAAAATTCTGCCCGATATTCATTAGCTATAAATAAAGCTTCACACCCTTGGTGAAATTTTAATGCTGGGCAATGGTTTTAAGTGGGTGATACCGATTCAGTTGCACATTATACAGCTCTCCCAATCTTTATTTCAGTGACTTCAAGAGAAATAAGAATGAAGAGATATAATGGAGAGAGGCAGTTAAACTGATATTGCTGTTTTACACTATCCCCAAAGTCAAATTCCCCCTGTCAATTGCTTTTTCATAAAGGGCCAAAAACAGTAGCTATTCCGCTCTAGAAGCAGCACACAGAGAGCCAGGAAATGAATGATGAGAAAATCTATGTTATTTTGATGGTGTTGGTTGAGAGAGGAATGTTGGTCAGGAACCAAGAGAACGCTCCACCCTACTTCAAACAGGATCTTGAAATTTGTAACATCCCCCTGAAGAGGCAGACAGCATTCTCTCCAAAGGATGACACCTCTGACAATCCAGCATATTGCAAAGCTGCACTTTGATGTTAACTAGATTTTCAGCTCAATCTCTGGGCAGAACTTTATGCTGCTCCTGTGGTGGCTTTGCAGGCTGGTGGCGGGAGCAGAGTGTAACATTGGAAATAAAGCCAGGGGCACCTACCCACCCACCCCTGAACTCCACATGATTTTTACCGATGGTGGGGGAGGTGTCAGGCATCTCGCCTGCCCTTGGGTCAATAGAAACCCTTAAGTGGCCAATCAATGGCCACTTTAGGGCCCCTTACCACCCTATTACACCTTTTCCCACAGTGGGCAGAGGAGTGAGCCAACTTTAAAGTTGCCAGGTCTCACTCCTTGGGCTATTGGCAGGAAAGGGGGTGGGGTTCCTCCTTTCTGTGTAAAAAGCCATAATTCAGTTGGTAGCACTCTAGCCTCTGAATTATAAGGTTCCGGGTTTGAGTCCCACTCCATGGTCTGAGTGCAAATATCAAGGCTGACACTCCAGTGTGGTACTGAGGGAGTACTGCACTTTCAGAGGTTTCATCTTTCAGATAAGATGTTAAATCGAGGCCTCATCTGCCTGCTTTGGAGGATGGGAATGATTCCATTGAACAATCTTGAAGAAGAGTTGGGGAGTTATCTCTTGTCCAATATTTATCCCTAAATCAACATCACACAAACAGATTATCTGGTCATTGTCACATTGCCATTTATGGGAGTTTGCAGTGGGTAGACTGACTGCTGCATTTCATGAAAAACGCAATATAAATACAGATCTTTCTTTTCTTTCTTTTCCTCCTTTCTTTCCTCCCTTCTTTCCTTTAATGACCCCTTCCCCACAAAGTTCTTACCCCACCCCAGGTTTCCTCTCTCCTCATACTCTGTGTAACCTGACCCCCAGCCCACTTGCTGGGGCCTCCTAGCCTGCCTCTGCAAAACCCCTCCTCCCCACTTACCATCCCAGTCGACTCCAGCGACGACCTCCATTGGGGCCTATTGCAGTCCCATCAGTTGCCACTGCTCCTGGTGGCGCTGCTAGGACCTGAGGACTGCTGGCTATCTGATTGGCTGGCGGCTCTCGGATGTGGGACTTCCTCTGCAGATGGGGCGAAAGTCTTGCCTGGAGTAGGGCTGGGCTCAATGATGACTTTTTCACTGACTGGAGGGGACCGGGGGGAACCCACAGCAAAATGTTAAATCCTGCCTTCTGACGGAGGCACAACATTTGATCCAGGGATAAGTCTACCCTCAGATGAGCTGAGCTGACATTTAAATATAACATTAAAGTCTGGTACCAGAACATAGCATTTAATGGATAGAAGAAGTAGAGCTGATAGGTACACAGCTCTGTCCGGTAGATTAACCAGTAAGGAAAATCTCCTTTCAACAAGTTTCAGTTGAAATTGCTTAGGATGAATCATGGATCAGCTATCACATTAAACACCAGCAATGGCAGCCCTGACACCAGATGTGATGCCAAACTTGTAAATATTAAAGTTCTTCAGCTTCCTGTGCAATTAGTATACACAAGATTTAAAGTCCCAACAGCGTGTGGTAGACTGGCATTGATGTTGCAGTTTCGCAGAGCAGGAACTAAATTTTGTGTCATTCAAACCAGAACATTCTATGTAATATTTCAAGAGATCCATGTTAGCAAATTATCAGTAAATGTATTGCCTTTCAGCCCAATCTAAATTTAAAAAGTATAGTTGCAGAAATATTATTTACATCTCAACACAATTCGAAGAGTTTGCACTTTATTTTCTAAAGCCTTTATTTATGATGTTTTTTCCTTCTTGTTTTATTCGTTGTTAATTTCAAAGTGTAGCTGCCACAGTAACTTTAATAAATTTTGATTTTGTTTATTTTTTAGAGCTTTATGATTTTTAATATTATTGCACAGGAACTGTTGGTGAATGTCTTTTCCTATCTGAAATGGACCACCACATCACTTTCTCTAGCCACTGGTCATTCATGACAGTCTAAGGCATAAATTGATGTTTGCCTCATACTTTTTTATTTACAAATTGACAATTTTTACCCTTCCTGTTTTTGGAATGAGTGCTCGTTACTCAGGCAATTGCACAAGAATGTGAACACTTTGCTCTCGATCTGGTCCGACCTGTCCTCTGATGCATTTCAAATCTTTTCCATGATGTACTCCTATTCTGCTCCCTGATGTGTTCTCAATCTGCTTCTGACACACTCTCAATCTACTCCCTGATGTTCAGTGGAGATTTGACAGAAAAACAGGAGACCGGAAAAAAATTGCCTTTCCTTTCCCTCTTGCCCCTTGTCAGTGATCTGAGACCAGCCCTGAATAAATCTCTATTGGCCTGTTACCTAGCCACTCAACTAGCCATTCGCTACTGTTGCTTTGGGCATTCTCCAGAACTTAATTTCCTGTAATTTAAAAATGATGCTTTGCCATGAAAAATCATCTGTTCTTATTTTCATTTTTAAAATCCACCAAATGGCCATTTAAAATAAGACATTCTTAAAATGCCCCAGTTTCATAATTTTCTCTATGTCAATTCTAAATGGCAAATTTGTAATAGGATTCTTCCTCCACCACCCCACAACCCCAAGATTATGTCAGGTATCAAAAATAGCTGCCTGGTTGTTATAGACTGCAAAACGGTGCTGTGTGTATCAGAACCTAAGACATGTCAACAGGGAGACTTGTTTATGAATGGTAGCTTTTGCTGTGTTGCTTATGAATGAAACTGCTTTTGACAACCATCCAACTACCCAACTAAATGTAAATCAATCAGCACAATTAAGCCAAAGGACAACGGTTATTTGGCCAATCATCATTGGTTTGTCCTACAGCTAAGTGGCATTTTGAGGTCTGGAGCCTTTGAGAGATGTGATGCTGTGGCTATGTGTTAAATGCAAGATTTTAATTAAATAGATGAATCAAATGAACAATCCAGACCATCCTTTTTGAAACTGTCATAAAATCACAGAATTGTTATGGTGCAGAAGGAGACCATTCAGCCCATCTTGTCTGCACTGGCTCTTCAAATGAGCATTATGACTTAATGCCATTCTGCTGCCTTTTCCCCATGCCTTTGCACATTGTTTGTATTCAAGTAATCATCCAATTCCCTTTTGAATGCCTCGATTGAACCTGCCTCCACCACACTTCCAGGCTGTGCATTCTAGGCAAACCACTCGCTGTGTGAAAATGTTTTTTCTCACAACACATTTGCTTCTTCTGCAAATCACTCTAAATCTGTGCCCTCTTGTTCTTGATTCTTTTACCAGTGAGCACAGTTTCTCCCTATCTACTCTATTCATACCCCTCATAATTTTGAACACCTCTATCAAATCTCCTCTTAGCCTTATATGGTTACATGGTTATTTTTACTTCCTGCTATGCTGTCTGAAAGTGAGGGTATACAGCCCTAAATAATTGTAGATTTAATATCAACACAGTGAAAGGAAATTATCTTGGATATTTTTAATTTTCTGGATGATAGAGGAATGGTCCTAGAATATCTTTCTTGAGACATGTTCCTGAGATATTAAGTGCTCTTGTTTGGGAAGAAGAGAGGGGATGCATTGTGATATTATCCATCAACTTACACCATGCAGCAGATATTTTGTACACTTGGAAGCTGAATTTCTGATGGGACGACTCTGACAGGGCAGGAACAGTAGAGCATAACCTAAGGCCACCCAACATAAAGGATGCTGACCCCATTCTGAATTGTGGGGTCTCTGTCATTAAAATGGTCAAGGCAAGCACACTGTGGCCAGAAGGGCTCTGGTCCCAACTGAGGCCCAGAATGTTGTTCTGCCATCATGTCTTTCTGACACAGCAGACGTAGTTCAGGAAGGGCCTCGAAGAAACAGGGCGGTCTCAATTCTGCAGCTCCTAAAAGAGCTATCGGGCCTTCTCTGGAAGGTAATGGATCAACTCTTGGACTGATAACCTGCTTTCTCTGGCAAGATTCCCACTCTGAGCTCTTCCAATAGGATTTGCAAATTCAGATTACGAAATTGACCCTCCCTAATCCACTGCCAATTGTACACCAATTTTGCTGAATAGACATCTGCCTTTGCTTTCTCCGTGCTACTTCAGGATCTAACTGGTTCCTAATTGTAGTTTACAGGCAATTAAGAAGATCAGTTTCTTCCTTTCATCAGCTGGTACACTGTGCAGGAAAGAACTCCCACAGACTTGCTCAGATGCTGTAAACAAAAATATTGTGAACAAACCAACTTAAGCTGATTTGCCCCAAAGCTTTTAGCATCCCAAGTTAAACTCCAAACTGCACATAAACAGCATTTCTAGATTCTAATATTACATGGGTAAATGCATTTTTCAATATAACAGCATAAATTCCTTTTATAAAATGCTGTTATTCTGATTATGTTTTGATCGAGTTAAAACTATTATTTCAAAAACCATGGGCAGGATTTCCTGTCGTCCGGCGGGCCTGGGAGCAGCTGGGAAAAGGTCCCCCGCCCGCTATCGGCCCCCAGCCGCAAATTCAAGCTGCCTGGCAAATTAACGGCCAGCCAGTGTGAAAGGTACACAGAGGAGCTCAGTGCTGCCGGGGTGGGGGGGCGGGTGGAGGGTGAGCGCGGAATGAAAACTCCCTGAGGGTGCAGAGCTGCCTCAAGGAGCTGAAGTATTGTGCAAAAGAAAATAAAGATTTTCAGACATGATAAAAACATGTCCCCACATGTGACTTAGTCACATGAAGAGGAACATGTTTAAAATGAAATTGAAAAAATTTTTCCTGTTTTTTTTTATTTACAGTTGGAAACTTCATCCTGCCCAAGGATGAGATTTCATAACAAAATACAAAGGCCACCTGACCTATTCATCCATCCGCCAACCGAACGGTTGAGGGGGCAGCGACAAATACAAATGAATTACTTGGTTAAGGTCCTTAATAGGCCTCTTAGTTGTGGGCAGGCGCACTGCTGACTCTAGCATGTGGTCGCTGATTGAAAGATTGCGAGAGCACGTGTTGACATTGGGATGCTCGCTTGATGCCATTGCATGTGTTTTTACCCGGATTGGGTCGGGCACATGCCCCAAATGAACATGATGATGTTTATACTAAGTCGGAGGATATCGCATTTTAAGAACAGGATATCATCGGGCAGTATTTAATGGTGTGGGAGCTAACTGATGTCCCCCGATGCGTTGTAAAATCAAGCGTGATGATGTCGAGAGAGGGTCCTGATGTCATTACATCCGATCTCAATATTATGGGAGGCGGGTGAGCTCAAAGGTTGGAAACCAGCCCAGTTCAATTAAAGGGCAATTAAAATGATTTACTGAGCAGTTGATTTAAATTTTGTACAGCTCGTGTGGTTTCACGGTTGGCGCATGGGCTACATGACTGGGCAAGAATGATGATAAGCATCCCTTTGTGGTTTAAGGGTGAGATGAAAGCCCACACCAACATGGAGATCATGAAGTAAGAATCTGCTGCTAAGGTTGCAGCATTGTTTGTTCGGCTTTGGTGCTTTTTGCTTTCAACAACAGTGTGGTCCTATGCCACATCCTCTGTTAATTTTGAAAGGCTCATAGCTTGAGAGAATTTCAGTCAGACTACGTTGAGAATAAGTTTGGCTGCGACCTTTAAATACTCATTGAGCCAAATGGGGATTGTGTTTTCTGCTGGAGGCCCCTCATCTGAGGAGGAGGAGATGAGAAAGAGGTAGAGGGGTGCAACTGGTCAGGGGCAGCAGTGACACGTCTGCCAACATGGACAATTAGCAAATGCTGAAGGGGCTAAAGGCTGGTGAGTAGTACAAGGGGTACAAGGCCAATGGAAGTGCCACTATCCTGCTGTTGGCAGCGTTTACAGACAGCACTCAAACTACTTAGACATGACAGAGATGCAATGTAGAAGAAGGTTTTGTCTTTTAAGGGCAGCAGTCACTTCAGTTTGCAAAATAATTGGAGCAGAGATAGCATCAAAAGGTTCCTGAGGGCACGCGATGCCAATCACATTGAAATTGTCCCTTAACTTCTATGCAGGGACACCAGGGCATCTTTGCAGAGTGTCCCAATCTGCTGCCCCCCACTCCATAAAAGGAGCCACCAATGCTTTATTCAGGAGGGTGATTGCATTTGTGAAGTTTAGCACAGATGAGGAGAGCCAAGCAGAGAGAATGAGAGGTTTTGGGGAAATTGCTGGCTCCCCAAAGACACAGGGTGCCATTGATTGCACCCATGTTGCTATCATGGCACCCGTGGGTCAGCCAAGGGGTTTTGTTAATTGTAAGGGTTTTCACTCACTGAACATCTAGCTCATTTGTGATCACTGGTGATGCATTTTCCAGGTTTGTGCACAGTATCCTGGGAGCTACCATGATGCTTACATTCTCTGGCACTCCCAGGTGCCAAGGCTTTTCACTGCCACCCAACCCTCACACAACTGTGTGGCTGGTTGGTGGGTGATAACAGATATCCATTAAAGAAATCCATTAAAGATGCCACCTATGAACTACTGCTGAGGAGAGGTATAGTGCCAGCCATGAGGGCCAACATCAAAATGACCATTGATCTGCTAGAGATGAGATCTCACTGTGTGTACAGGTCTTTGGGCTCTCTGCTGTTTCTCTAGCTCGAGTGTCATTGATAGTTGCTGTCTGTTGTGCTCTGGACAATCTTACTCTTGCTTGGGTGAGGAGATGGAGGAGGAGGACTTGGAGAGACACCATGAGATGTCAACGGAGGAGTCCAGCTGTGATCCAGATGATGACCCTGAGAGGCATGGTGCCATGTAAAACAGCAGCCTGATCAGCAAGTTTTTGGTGCCAGGGAGACAAGGGAAGCCCTGATCCTGAGGAGTTTCCAGTAGGTGCCACAGGCCTCCTGAAAGATTACTAAGGAACCACAGCAAGCCCTTGGCTGGAACCTCAGAAATCCCATTAGACCCTCTGGTGTCTCTAGCACTTCACCATCTGATTCAAGAGCATTAGAATCTCAGGAAGAACATGTTGTTGAATTTGAGCCCATTGGCCTTCCTCCCATTCATAAGCGTTATACAAACATCTAGTGGGAAAGAGCAGTTTATTAAAGTGCATACATGCTACACTGTGCAGCTATATATCATCCGTGATGGCTTTTCTGTGTCTAAAATAATTTTCTTGTTTCTTTCCGAGTGCACCATGGTGATTCCCCATCGCTATCAGTTTTGCTGAAGGCAGGCTGCTGACTCTGATTGGCCCTTGCCCTGGATAATCTTGGCAGGTTTCCCCTGGTTGCCTGAGGCTGTGAAGACCCAGACAGTGCAAGAGACTCCTGCATAGTGAGAGGGGCATCTGTTGCCAGGACATCCTGAGGCACTGGTGTCTCTGGTAGTTGGGCAGAGGAGCTGCTATCTCCATCAGGAGCACTCAGACAGCAGCCCTCAGATGGAGACAGTTGCCGCTCGTCTGCCGACATGAAATTCAATTAGACCTTCCTGGTCTGTGTAATTGAACTGGATGGGACTTTCGCGTGGCATGTCATCTCTCGAGCTGGCGATGCCTTGCTGAGGTCATTGTCAATGCAAGGGCTTGCAGTTCTGAACGCATACCCAGAAACCCTTAACTAGTCTGCTGGATGTGGCTCTCCACAAAAGTTGCCAATCTCTCAATGGAGGAGGCCGCACATTCCGATGAAAGGGTGATTGCAGTGACCAAGGCCTGGACCGACTCCTCCACTGATGCTAGGGCATGCAAGACCTCTGGAAGCTCTACCACCTCTCTATGACTCCTGTTGAACATCCAACATCTGCCGCCTGATGGATGACTCAGAAACTTTCTCTCCCTGGGGCTCAGCATCTTCCTGGTCTCCCACATTCCTCTGAGTGTCAGAGTCCTGGGAAAACAGCCTCGGGCAGTAGCTCCAGCGATTGTGCAGTGCTGAACCCAGTTGGTCCCACCATCTCGATGGGTGTGCACAACCTGCCGGGGGCACCATTATCTGAGTTGGTGGAAGGTGTGGGGGAAGGATGTGATGGTGCAAGCTCTGATGTTCCCTGCTCCTCTTCAGGGGTCAATGGAGGACCCTCAGGATTGTCAGATAGTCAGAATGAGGAGTGACCTGATGGATAAAAATGAGCGGTGAGTGCACGTGAGCAGTGAGGACTCTGACTGAGTAACAACTGCATCAGAAACAGGCAGAAAAGTAGAATTGAAGCCACAATCAGGTTATCTTATTGAATGGTGATGCAGGCTCGAAAAGCTGAATGGCCTACTCCTATTTCATATCTCATACACAGTCTTGGTGCACATCAAGAGTGGTGACAATTTGGAGATACTGAGGCTGTATATGGCTTAACTGGCCACAATGCCCCTGGCCATGCCCAACAAATTCCCTCACCACAGCCCCCCCATTGCCTTTCACTCTCACTATCTCATAAAAAGCCCTTGCCTCTCCTCTGCCAGCCGCCCTAGCCCCTGCTGGCTGGTCAGCTCATGGAGGTCCTCCTGCACAGGGGTCAGCACTGTGAGATTGGGCACTGCACCACGTGTCCGTGAGTGTTCATAGGCATTGTGCTTTTTCTTCTTCTGTAAAGTCAAATGCACATTAATGAGTCCAAAATCTGAATAGATCAGCCAGCTGTTTAGGTAGGCCGCCATTATCACTGGCCCTGTATTCACCGGAATTTAGAAGAATGAGAGGAGATCTCATTGAAACAAATAAAATTGTGACGGGGATGGACAGACTGGATGCAGGTGTGATATTTCCTCTAGCTGGGGGGGTCTAGAAAAAAAGGTCACAGTCTCAGGATATGAGGTAGGCCATTTAGGACTGAGATGAGGAGAAACTTCTTCACTCAGAGGTTGGTGAACCTATGGAACTCTCTATCACAGAAGGCTGTGGAGATTTTATGTCCTGAGTCTGAGTTCACTAGTTGAGTAAACTTGAGTTGCATGCCTTCATAAACACTTGTCAGTTGGTGCTCGCTATCAATAACAGAGAGAGACCGACTAAGGAACAAACTGTGATTGTTTATTGCAACCGAAGGCAGAGCACTAAATCCTTGTGTGCTCCCACAACCACCTCTAGACTTCAGTTAACCAGCAGCTTGTGCTGTAACTCTTTCGAGTACAAACCCGTTTCCATCTGTTTATTCAGATGAAGTTACGTTGTTTCCTATTGTGAGATTTGAACTCTTGATCTTGGGTTTACAAACCCAGTACCATAACCACTTGGCTATTTAGGCCAAGCAGCCTGTGCTGTACATTGATTGATCAGTACTGTCACATAGTTAGCCCACTTGCATTCCCTTAAGGGTACATGGTACTCCACTTTACCAAATCTCTCCCCCTTTACTTAAAAAATACAGTTGACAAACTTAATAACATGTGAGATATTTATACTAATAATTACTTATAAATCAAGTCTCACAGGAGGTTTCTCGGGCAAGTTGAGTGTCGCAGTTCAACAGCCTCAGCTGGTTTTTCCGAGACTTCCTTTTCAGAGGACAGTTGTCCATTAGGTTCCTCAGTGGATGATTTCACCATCTTCCAGCTGCAGTCATGTCCACTCCGGCTGTCCCTCCCCTCCAAGCTGAAACAGGTAAAGGGCAACAAGCACAAATCAACACAGAGAGAAAAAAAATGATTTTTTTTGATGATTGTCAGTAATTCCTTTTTATCTTCCTGCATGTCCTTTTCTTGGTAGCACTTATCCATACCTTGGTCCTTTCTTTATTTTCATTATTGTTTGGACTGGAGTCAGGCGTGAACTGAACATGAGAGAGCTCAATAGTTGGGTTTTCCGACAGCTTCTGGGTGCTCAGGGATTTCTAGTTTTATAACTTCAGGGCTTTTATGAAGCTGCTGCTTCAGCTCTTTCAATTCTTTCCTATTCTCATTAATAGTTTCCTGGGGAATCTCATATCATTGCCCTTTCTCAGCTAATTAATTCCTTAACTCGGCAGAAACAGGTTTAACTCTTCCTTTGCTTCTTCATATATTTTTAGTGGCACATTTGGGAGCTGTTTGAATTTTGTCGTGCAAAAGTCCTTTAATAGGTTTTCTTTTTCTTTTCGAAGGATGCTGACTTCAGCTTGAACTCTGTCCCAGAGTAACCCTCTTATGGGCTTCTCCCATTGGATCTTCGCGCTCTCATTTTTTTCTGCAGTAACATTTCTGGTTTCCAATTGGGAACTTAGCGGGACCTCAAGGTTTATCTCTCCCAGCCAGTTCCTTCCAAGGAGACTCGGTCCATGCCTGACGTTACAGATAGGGGTAATTTTGCAGACTGTTCCTCATGCTGCCCCTTGACTTGACATATCCCTTTCGGTCTTCTTTCTTTGCCCGTGAATGTTTTAGATTTAGTGTCTGAAACTTCCAATCGTAAAGGCTGGGTTTCTTTATTCAAGTATCTGAATGTATGTTCTCCAGTGATGGACATCGATGCTCCAGTATCAACTTCCATCTTAACAGGTTGTCCTTTGACTATAATGACTGTTGGATTGGCTCAGTTCTACCCACTTTCAGGTTATATAATGAAAGTATTCCAATTCTATTTCTTCTGGTTCTTCCATGAGACATATTTCATGATTTCTCCCTTTGTCTTTTAAATGCTGTCTCAGCCTATCTCTGCAGCACCGCCTTATGTGAGCATAGCATTGGCAGAAAAAGCATTTGACTTGTTTGAATTGTTGATTGTCCACTGGATGCCTGGATGTAATTCTCTCTTTCATTTTGTTAAGTATTGCTGTTTTTTACTGACTTGTACATAGGGAGCATTTCCCGCCTTTCTGTGGCATCTGATGTTTTTGCACCTTTTGTTGCCAATCTGGCCTGCCCTACCAGATGGATGACACTATCGTACATCTCTTATAGCTTCCGAATAGATTTCTGCTCTCTAAAGGCATCAAGGGGTATAGGGAGAGAGCGGGAGTATGGCTTTGAGATAGAGGATCAAGCATGATCATATTGAATGGCAGAGCAGGCTCGAAGGGCTGAATAGCTTACTCCTTCTCTGATTTCCTATATTTCTATAAAGTTTGGGGGATTTAATTATAGAACAGCATCAGATTTCCAATGGCAGAGACCTCCATAACTTTTTATGAAGATCAGGGCATTCATTTATAAAAAGGCAGCATAGGAATTGGACTCAAAGAAATAATTGCTGAGAAAAATGTTTTAATTGTGGGAAGGAGCTAGGAAGTGCAATTTGTGGGGGCACAGACATCAGGGTTATTTAAGTATTTCCCATTTGCTGCCAGGGAGAAATCAAGATTTAATTATATATATTCTAGCACAATAAGGGATGGGGATTGGGTAGGGGTTAGGGTGAGACTAAATTGTTGTAGTTCCTGACATCAAAATCCAGGGCCTGAATCTTGTGTTCCCAGGTTTGGTGTGCACCTGACCCAACCGCACTCAAAAGTTCGCGAAATGATGCTGGGCATGCATCCCAATGTCATTGTGCCCAGCATTATGGTTGGTCGGTGAACGTGAGAGTCGGAAGTGCACCTGCCGACAAATAAGTGGTCAATTAAGCCCGTTAAGGAGGCAATTGTCAGTGGTTTTATGTGACCGGTCCACTTCTACGGTTGGCGGAAGGGCCAATCGACTAGGTGGCCTTCATATATTCACTACAACCTACATCCAGGGCGGGATGTAACATCCGGGCTTAATAAAATAAAAGGCATTTGAGGGATGACCTGCTATGTAGTCTACTGCCAGGTGCTTGCATTTACAGTATTGTGACAGTTTGCAGCAGTTTATTGAGCTCATTTCATTTTTAAATTACTGAAGCTCCCTGAGGCAACTCCACAGCAGCCGCCACCCTTCAGGGAGCTTGAGCTCACACTTTCCTTTCTCTCAGTGCCCACCCTCTTCCTGCAACCCCCGACAGCACTGAGCCTTTCTCAGCGTGCATTTCATGCTGGTTGACCATTAATTGGCCAGCCAGTGTGAAATTGTGTTGGGGGGGGCCAATCGTGGATGGAAGCCCTTTCCACATCCACTTGTGGGCCTGCTAATCATGTGCATCTGATAAACTCAAGACCTAGGCCCAGGATGATAAAATGTGATGTACCTTAGTTTTGGAACTTTGAAGAGGAGCAATGTTTCAACATGGCCATTATTTGATGTAAACGCAGTAGAAGTATGAAAGCACCTCAGCTGGAAGAAGTTAGTATTGGAGGCATAACTTGCTCACAGTGTAGCCTTATTCCATTAAAATTCATGTAATGGGGTGTCCCATGGGGTAACTGAATGTTATGAATTGTTACAATTGTGAAAAGCTAATAAAACCCATTATTAGTTGTGCAAATCAACAGCAGGAAAGTTAATTTGGAAATGTAGAACTTCAAAAGAACGTAGACAAGTTGGTGGAATTGGCAGACAAGTGGCGGACGAAGTTCAATTCAGAGAACTGTGAAATGATTCATTTTGGTAGTAAGGGAATGGAGGGACACTATGAAACAAAGGGTACAACTCTAAAGGACCTGGGTATATATATGTAAAAGTCATTGAAGGTGGCAGGACAGATTGCGGGAATGATTAATAAAGCATTCAGTATCCTAGGTTTTATTAATAGGGGCATACATTACAAAAGCAAGGAGGTAATATTGAACTTATATAACACACTAGTTTGGCCTCAGCTGGAGTATTATGTCCAGTTCTGGGTGCCGCACCATAGGAAAGATAAGAAGGCATTGGAGAGGGTGCAGAAAAGATTCGTGAGAATGGTTTCAGGGATGAGGAACTTCAGTTAGGAAGATAAATTGGAGAAATTGGAACTGTTTTCCTTGGAGAAGAGAAGGTTGAGAGGAGATTTGATAGAGGTTTTCAAAATCATGTGCACCTGGACAGAGTAGATAGGGAGAAACTGTTCTTATTCGTGAAAGGATTGAGAACAAGGGGGCCCAGATTTAAAGTAATTCACAAAAGAACTAAAAATGACATGAGGAGAAACTTTTTCACGTAATGAGTGGTTAAGGTCTGGAATGCACTGCCTGAGAGTGTGGTGGAGGCAGGTTCAATTGAAGCATTCAAAACGGAATCGAATTGTCATCTGAAAATTGTTCTCCTCAAAAGGTGGTGGAAGCAGAGTCCCTGAATATTTTTAAAGCAATGCTAAATCAATTCTTGATAAGCAAGGCGGTAGCAAGTTATTGGGCTGGGTGGGAATTTGGAGTTGAGTTTACAATCAGATCAGCCGTGATCTTATTGAATGGTGGAGCAGGCTCGAAGGGCTGAGTGGCCTACTCCTGCTCCTAATTCATATGTTTGTATATCGTAAGAATATGCAGGGTTATAGGAAGAATGGGGGAATGGCACTAAGTGAATTGCTCAATCGGGAGCCAATCCAGATACGTTGGGCCGAAAATCCTCCTTCAGCTCTGTGATTCTGTGAATGGATACCAAAGCTAAGGCATTTGAGAGTTTGAAAGTGCAGCTGTTAGTGACATAAGAAGAGTTTTTCTTCAGGGACTAGGTGCTGCAGCGAGTGCAGTTGGAAGGGGTTAAAGAAATGTGACCAGTGAAGGCTACAAGGAACTGATCAGAAATTACCTTGTCCGTGATCAATATTACTGGAAGAAAGTCCATGGGAATACACTAAAGACCTGGAGATGGAGAACAAATTCAGCAAGGATGAGAAATGGTTCAATGCAGAGGCTTCAGTAATTAAGATGGGGGGATATCTTGGGGAGAAACCTGCAGAGAGTCTTGGTGGGGCAGTAGATAATGAGAGGCCTGGAGGAAGGTCAGATGCTCAGGAAAAGGGATTGACAAGGGTCTAAGTGAGAGACTGAAGTATGATTTGGTGATAAAGCCAACTCCACCACTGCAGTGGTTTAGTTTGGGCAGGTGATGGACGGGGCATCCATGTGGGAAAGATTGGTAATAGGTGAGGTTATAGAGTCATTGAACCATTTACAGCACAGAAGAGGGCCATTTGTCCCACCAAGGTCACGCCTGCTCCTTGTGGAGCAATCCAGTCAAACCCACTCTCTCGCTCAATCTCCGTAGCTCTGCAAGTTTATTTCCTTTGCACGCCCATCCAATTTCCTTTGAAATCATTAACTGTTTCATTTCCAGCACCCGTGTGATCAGTGCTTTCTAGGTTGTTACTACTTGTTATGTAAAAACAGTTCTTCCTCACATCCCCCCTCCAACTCTAGCCTAAAACCTTAAATCTGCATGCCCCAGTCTTTGTACCATCAGCTGTTGAGAAGAGTTTTTCTTTGTCTACCTTATCTAAGCCTGTCATAATCTTGTACACCTCTAAATGGGAACAGCCCCAGGCTTTTCAACCTAACATTGTAACTAAAACCCCCATCCCTGGAACCATTGTGGTAAATCTCCTCTCCTCCCTCTCAAGGAAACTTCAAATCTTTCCTATAATGTGGTGACCAGAACTGGATACAATACTCCAGTTGGGGCCTAAGTAGAGCTTTATAAAGGTTCAGCATAACTTCCCTGTTTTAGTATAAATACCCCTATTTTTGAAGTCTAAGATCCCACCCATACGCTTTTCTAACTACTCTCTCAAAGATTGATGCAAATGCACCCCCTGGTCCCTCTGTTCCTGCACACTCTTTAGAGTTGTGCCATTAAGCTTGGATAGCTTCTCCCTAATCCTTTGCCAAAATGCATCACTTCACATCTCTGAATTAAATTCCATCTGCCATTCATCTGTCCATTCTGCCAGCCTATCTATGATCTGTTGCAGGCATTGGCATTGGACGAGCCAGGTTTCAGTCCAAACCATGATACGGATGCAATCATTCACAATAAGCTTATGGGTGGCAAGGGCCTTGTTCCAGAGTAAACAAACATTCTGAAGGGAGGAACAGAGAGGGCTTCATTCTGTAGCACAGGAGCAGCAACCTGAAGAGGATGGAAACCATTAGCAGTTGTTCAAAGCCAGAGAACTCAGACTCCATCTTGAGTTTGTAGCTGGAATGTTGAAATGCTTGGACTAGTTACATTTCTGGTCAATGGTGACCTTCAAGGTATTGTTAGTGATGAACTCGGTGATCCTGGTGTTGCTGAAGATCATGTCTTGTTGAAAATGGCCATTGTCTGGTGCTTATGTGGCATGAATGTTACCTGCCATTTCTCAATCCATGACTGGATGTTTTTCACATCTCACTGTGACCTGGCGTGAGCTGCTTTATTATCGGAAAACTTTGGAATAGACACAAAAACTTTGGAATCATTGTGCTGGAAGGAAGGAGCATTGATGATGCAGCTGAAGATAACTGGGCAGAGAACACTGCCCTGAGGAACTCCTGCAGTGTAGCTATGGTTAATAGCCTCCTGACCTTATGGTGTTTGAAGAGTGAGGGGTATGTTGAGCCATGGGACCATTGTATACTATATGTTGCTATGGATGGCCTACATTGTCTCAAGAAGAGTAATTTTGGGCTCCTGGATTTGTCCTTAATCAGTCCCGCTTAGCGATGGGGATAATGTCTCATCATTCAATGGAGGGTTTGCTAAGATGGAGACAAAACATTGTTCTCAAAGAACAAGCATTTTGTATGATATGAATGTTGAAAAAAATCTATTATATGACTTTTCTCCTTTTTATATGTTTTGCAATTAAGTAGTAAGAATACCGATATGATCATGCATTTCAGTAATCACAATGTATCAGCAATAATGCTGCTACAGCCACTGTAATTGAGTTATAATGAGACAAATCACTGTTGGATTGCCACTCCACTCTTGCTTTTTACATTAAGATGGAGCCCCGCATTTCTGGACCAGACTTCTGAACTGGGCCTCTTCAGAAATAAGGAACGTACCTGTTCTGGGAGTCCTCCTTCATAGCACAGGATCACTGAAGGAAAGCAAGCTACACCCCTATTTTACAGCACTAGCTGTCATACTTTGTTAAGCCTTCATTCACTAACACACTGAAAAGCTTTGGGATATTTATATAGCTTTTCAGTGTGTTAGCGAATGAGTGTGAGTGAGATAAATGCGTAAGTGGGTGGGGTGGAAGTTTGGCAGGGTGGTAGGGTGGATATGGTTCCAGCTTGGTAGGGTGACAGGGAGGGTAGGGTATTGAGGCTGGGTCGGCGAGAGTCGAAGGGTCTGGGAGGGGCGTTGAGGGGGTGGGGCTCAGTTGTATAGCTACCTAGGAGTTAGGCACGGGCCCAAATCTTCTGTTCATGGTGGAGGGTGGAGGAGGTGGTGGGGGTGTAGGGTTTACCTTGGAGGTACCCTGCAATATGCGCTGGGCCACTCCCCAACTCAGAGGTCCCCATGCAAGGACTGCACAGGAATTGCCTAGGAAGTTTCAACTTGCAATGGACAATTACCCTGCATTGGAATTCTCTGAAACTCCAATTTAAATTGGAGACTTTGGGTGGTTCTGATTTTCTTAGCAGAGTAGTTGCCCAGGAAAAGTTAGAAATATTAAAACCTGTTCAAACTCCTAGGTAACTATGCACCCTCCTGACTCCTCACTGGATCTACTGACCACTCGATCACTCCCCCACCCCCCGACTACACTCCCACCCTTGAACACATGACTACACCCCCCAGACTATCCCCCACCCCTGACTACCCGAATCCTAACCCCTGACTACCTATCCGACCGCTCTACCTCCCTAACCACCCAGCTCCCACCACCCCCAAGTAACCCGGTCCTTTACCCACTTACACACTCCCTTCTCTCCTGTCAAAGTGGCTGAGATTTTTACACTTAACGGTTTGTGACAGCTAGTGTCATGGAAAGGGGGCGTGGCTTCACTTCCCCGGTGATCCTGCACTGTATGGCAGGGACTCCCGGAACAACTACGCTGCATGTTTCTCAGCAGGCCTGGGTCCAAAGTCCAGGCAAGAAATGTACAGCTCCAGACTAAGGTAAGTAAAATGGAGTGGAGTGGTAACACGATTGTTTTTGCCTTCCCATGGAAGATTTGGCCCATTTTTTTCTGTCTGCTATTTCCTGGGTAACTATCTAGGTAACTGAGTCGGAACCCTCTGAAGTCTCTGACTCTAACTCAGAGTTGGAGGCTTTTTTGGAGGGTTCCGGGGAATTGCCCATTGGAAGTTAAACTTCCCAGACAATTCCCAAAGAGTCCTTGCGTTCACACTTCTGAGGGATCCTGTAGCACATCCTCCGAGGTGTTTCTGGTCTCCGACCGTCCAGAGACTGGAATATCTAGGCTTATATGTCACAAATCCTTCAAGTATTGAACAATGTTTCTCTCCATATACATTAGTCCACTACAATTAACTTTTTAAAATCCTTCATGTGGTAATACATACAGAAATATATAAATATTAGTGAATACGGAATTAAATATTTAATTAAATGTTAGTACATCCAGGAATTTATATACAAAAGAGTTAAGTGAATTACAGATCATGCAAAAAGGGTTCAGTCATCCCTACCACACACCCCTCAGAATGTAGCTGAGGAGTCCAAATATTTGCCTGTAAAAATTATAGTCTATAATTGTCTAATAATCATTGCTTCCCACAATAATTTTAACTACAGAACAGAAGGTGCACAATTAAAGCTTCTTGGGCTCATTGCCCATATCAGTGAGAACAGCTGGTCAGCTACCCCTGTCATTCCGAGCCTTTGCAGGAGTACACAGGATGATCAAGCTGCATTAATTATGGTATAAATGCTCTTGGCAAACAATCATGTAAATGCAATGCAACCTTAGCCACCACTATGCTTTTAGTATTCTAACAAGTTGAAACATTGGTGGGAATATGTCTCCTGTGTCCTATGTCTCATGAGGTAAGTACTTTTTCATATATACGAAAACTGCTGTTAGTACCAAATATGAGGGTAGTTTGTTGCTGTTAAATATTAAGCTTAGAAATTATAGTTTGTGATGTTACTATGCGAATATGCAATTGGAACAGTGTTCTGGTTCATATAATGTTCTTTTACCCATTATTTTAAGAAACATTATTCTGTTTATTTTAATTGTGAACTGTGTTCAATCACTCATAGTTTTCTTACCTGAGGTCATTACCCTTAACTCTTTTGGCATTATGATCAATACATCACTTTCTAAAATATGTACTTTCTTAGAAAACAGAAAGAACATAAAAATAGGAAAGCCTATTGAGTGGAAGAAGACTATACACTAAAGCAAAGTGTCTATTTGGATTGTTTAGGGGTTGCTGCCATAGAGAACCCCCTGTATTATTATCCTTTAAGATACTGTCACTCAAGGTGCTTGGCCCTGGTTTGCACTAAGCTTAAGTTACAATATAATTCCCAAAAAAGTGATCTGGTATGGAATGTGCAATAATGATTACTGCAATATGCAGTGGGATAGCACAACATTTTTTTTTAAATTCCCAGGCGTGTTCATAACATTTTTAAAATCCAATACTGTTATGTGTGTTTTGATGTCTAAACCTTGAAATTAAGGCTGCTGAAAAGATAACTGAGAGCAGGGAATTAAATTGTTCTTGTCCAAATGGATTTGATGTTTCCCATGTGAAAGGACTGTGTTGGTTCTTCCTGCGCTTTAGCTTTAATATTTCAGTAGTCCTTAGATTGATGTCAGGACCAGAAAAATGATTAAAGTATATCGTGGGTCGATGGATGGAAAGTTTCCAGCTCAGATATGCTGATTCTAAAACATACATTAATACTGTAGTGATCTCAACTATCAGGAGTAGCTTTAGTTTCTCTTCTTTTCTAATCAGCCTCAATTGTTTTTTTAACTTTAATTTTTCTTTTATCTACCATCTTAACTAACTTTTAAGTTATTTGGTGAAGTAGAGGAGAGAGACGGTGAGGATAATGTGTTTGGTTCTGTGTGTATGGACTTACAAAGGTGTTAGGCTTTTGTTCTAAGAACCACATAATAGATTTGTTAGTGGATTAAAGTTAAAGGGATGCATACAAAATTGGCTAGGGCACGAAAACAGAGGGAAGAATTTTCAGGTCAGCGAGCGGGAGTGGGGCCCACTCGCTGACGCGTAAAATGATGCGGGGTGACATCAGGCTGGCGTCCCGACGTCACCGCGCGTCATTTAGATTTTCAGTTCGGTGGCATGCAGCTGAATTGGCTGCACGCCTACCAAACTGTCAAAGGCCTTTTAAGACCATTAAGAAAGTAATTAAAGTAATTAAGAATGCTGCCCGTCCAATCTTCACATTTTTCATGAAACCTCATCCATGGGTGGAATGAGGTTCCATGAAGTATTTATTAATTGAATAAAAAATCTTCAAACATTTGATCAACATGTCCCAGCTCATGTGATGCTGTCACATGAAGGGACATGTCTAAATAGTTTTTCTGTCTTTAATAAAAACTTTCATTCCAAACTTAATCTCCCTGAGGCAGCTCTGTGACTCAGGGAGATTTCTCCGCTCTTTCGCGTGCATGAGTCATGCTGGGCGGGCCTTAATTGGCCTGATCATGTAAAATAGTGGAGTGGCTCCGATTGGGGGTGCCGATTGGGTTTGCACCCACCCCCACACAACCCCCCATGACTGGGGGAAATTTCTGCCCAGAGAGTATTTCAAACTGGAGGAAAATATACAGTGGAGTTCTCCAGGAGTCAGTATTAGGACTGTAGTATAAGGGTTTGACACATGTAGGATTAATGTGGGACTGAGTATAGCACTGCCCACACAATGATGTGTCCCCATGCAAGCACTGCATGGGAATTACCTGGGAGGTATAATCTTCCGATGAGCAATTAACCCTGTACCTGGAACCACCCGACACCCCAGTTTAAATCAGAGACTTTGGATGGTTCCAACTGCCTTAGCAGAATAGTTAACCAAGACCAGAAGGATTAAAACCATTGCTCTCAGTAACTCCTAGGTAACTATACTAATGACTCCCCCCATACCCCACTGGACCCCCTGACTACCTTCCCGACCACCCCCAGCCCCTGACTACCCGACATTCACCCATCCACCGAGTACCGTCCCACGCCCAATGAACTCCCACCTTTCGACTACCCTCCCCATCCCCCGACTACCTTTTCAACGCCCGAATACTGCCCCACCCCCTGACTACCCTCCTGACTCCTCCACACCTGACTACCCTCCACAACCCCCAACTACCCTTTCAAGCACCCCCCCAATTACCCCCCCACCCTCTGACCCTCTGACACCCCCCACTCCCAACACCCTACCCTCTCATTCATTAACCTTACATAATCACCTTCTCCAGGTTTTTCAAAGTGGTAGGGACCTTTAAACTTATCTGGTTTACAGCAGCTAGTGTCATAAAAAGGGGGTGTGGCTTCATCTCCCCTGATGCTGCTGCTCTGCAAAGGAAAGAGTCCGGAGTTGCTGCGATGCACATTTCCCACCAGGTCCAGGACGGAAGTCCGGGTGAGAAATGTACAGCTCCAGAATAAGGTAAGTAAAAAGAAGTGGAGAGGCAATCTCATAGAGATTGTTACTCCATGGAGATCCTGGCCCCTAATTTCCAAGTTCACAGATGACACAAAACTTAAATGTAGCAAATGGTGAGGAGGATAGTACAGACTGGTAAAATAGCAGACATGTGGTCTGGGATTTTCCTGGCTCTGAAAGAGATGGCATTAGAGGCAGGATATCCATCCAATTGTATGGGTGGCATGGGGTCAGATTTCATAATCACACCAGATCCATATTTACCAGCTGTGGACAACAGCCCATGTGAGAACATCACACGTTTTCAAAACTGGCAATTAATAGTTCATTTACATCGATTAAGTGGAATTTTTTGGGCCCCTCTGAATTTTATGAGCAGCCTACGGGGGACACGGTATTGGAACAACGGCAAGTATTTACGGGTGGCAAAAAGATGGCTGCAATCTGCAGGGGTCAGGCAGTTTGCCTTCATAAGTAGGTTGATGCATTGTGGTTTAGCCGGGAGGAAGAGGAGTGAGGAGCCAGTGATCTGGAGTTGAACTCTCATCATGCCATAGAGCTTCTGGCATGGCGGTCAATTAAGAGGAGCCTGAGAGGGGGGTAGAGTGGGCAATATCGTGGAGGCAACTAGCAGAGTGACCCATTCTGGAAGCAGGTCCTCCAGCGAGGAGGAAAGCCTAGGAGGGAGGGTGGTACACACATGGGGATCTGGACAGCAGCCACCTCACAGCCACCTAGGGGCAACTTGAGATGAGGAAATGGCAGAAAAGCGCAGAGGGAGCTGCAAACAGTGGCCACTGCAAAAACGGAGGTGTCCTCCAGCCAAGGTATACGACAGAGAATGGGCTGGCTATCTCCAGATGCCAGAGAGGCAGTGTTGCCAAATGCAGCACCTCTCCCGAGCGGCCATGACTGATCGTTGTGCCATGCTGGCGGATGATGCGAGCTCCAGTTGCATTGTGATCACCCAATGCCAGTGGCCATCAAGGTCACCATGGCCTAAATTTCTATGCATTGAGCTTATTCCAGATACCAAAGGGAGACATGTTTTACATTTCTCAGTTAGCTGCACATCACTGCATCAAGGTGGTGACTGATGTCCTCTTCAGGAGGATCAGCCAATATGTCCATTATGGCACTGATCCAGGCAGACAGACTGACAGAATCAAAGGATTCAAGGTCATTGCAAGATATCCCCAGATGCAAGGTGTGATAGTTTGCACATATTGGCCCTGCATGAAGGCTCTGGAGGCCAGCCAGTGACTTTCATTAACAGGAAGAGACTTCATTCCATCAATGTGCGACTGGTATATGAGCGTTGTCAGGGATCCTGCAAGTATGTGCTCATTACACTGGAAGCACAGCCATGATATGACAGGATTAATTAATGACCTCAGAGCGAAGACACCCCTGGATAGCAGCAACCTCAATATGATTGAATTTTACATCCAGTTTGAAAAGGAGAAGAGTGGATCTAAGACTAATATTTTAAACTTAATTAAGGGCAACTATGTGGGTGTGAAAACTGAGCTAGCTGAAGTGAACTGGGATACTAGACTAGGGGAAAGATCAATAGAGAAGCAATGGAAGGCATTTAAGGGAGTATTTAAAATACTCAGAATAAATATATTTCTATTATAAAGAAAAATTCTAAAGGGAGGACCCACCACCCATGGTTAACTAAAGAAGATAAGGAAAGTATCAAACTCAAGGAAAAAGCAAAGATGAGTGGCAGGTCAGATGATTGGTTAGAATATAAAGAACAGCAGAGAATGTCTAAAAGGTTCATCAGGAATAAGAAATTAGAGGATGAGAGGAAGCTAGCTAGAAATGTAAAAATGAATAATGAGTTCCTCCAGGTATTTAAAAAGGATAAAAGTAAGTAAAGAGCGTGTTGGTCCTCTAGAGAGAGACAGTGGGATGTTAATAGATAATAAGGGAGTGGTGGATTAAATGAACAAGTATTTTGCTTCTGTTTTCACTATAAAGGATACAAAAAAAATCCCAGTAATAGCCGTGAACCAGGAAGTGGAAAGGAGAGGGGAACTTGGTGAAATTACAAACACTATGGAAGCAGTACCGAGTAAACTGATGGAGCTGTGGGCGATCAAGTCTTTGAGTCCGGATGGACTACATCCTAGCATCTTAAAAGACTAATGAGGTAGTAGGTGTGTTGTTAATTTTCCAAAATTCACTAGGTTCTGGAAAGGTTCTATCAGACTGGGGGATGTGGTGGCATAGTGGTATTGTCACTGGACTAATATTCCAAAGACACAAGGTAATTCTTTGGGGACCTGGGTTCAAATCCCACCATGGCAGATGGTAAAATTTGAATTTAATAAAAATCTGCAATTAGAAGTCTAAGGATAACCAAGCAACCAATTGCAGATTGTTGTAAAAAACCCATCTGTTTCACTAATGTCCTTTAGGGAAAGAATTCTGCTGTCCTTACCTAGTCTGGTCTACATGTGACTCCAGACCCATATGGTTGACTCTTAAAAATGCCCTCTGAATGTGGGCAATAAATGCTGGCCAAGCCAGCAATGCCCACATCCCATGAGCAAATAATTTTCAAAAACTGGAAATTAGTGGATATAACCCTTCCTTTCAAGGAGGGAGGCAGAAAACAGGAAACTATAGGCCAGATAGCTTGATGACTGTTGTGGGTAAGGTGTTAGAATTAACCATTAAGGATAGCTGGACACTTAATAAAACTCAAGGTAACCGGGAAGAGTCAGCATCGTTTTGTGAAAAGGAAATCATGTTTAACCAATTTACTGGAGCTCTTTGAATGAGTAACATATGCTGTGGATAAGAGGGAATCTATATATGTGCTGTACTTGGATTTCCAAAAGGCATTTGATAAGGTGCCACATCAAAGGCTATTGCAGAAAATTAAAGCCCATGATGTAGCTGGTGACATATTAATATGGATAGAAGATTAGCTGGCTGGCAGAAAACAGAGAGTATGGATAAATGTTTATTTCTGATCAGCAAGATGTGATGAGTGCAGTTCCACAGAGGTCTGTGCTGGGGATTCAATTTTTTACAGTTTATATCAATGAATTAGATGAGGGATGTGAAGGAATGGTGGCTAAATTTGCGGATGACACAAACATAGGTAGGAAAGTATGTTGTGAAGAGGACGTAACGAGGTTGCACACAGATATAGATAGGTTGAGTAAGTGGGCAAACATCTGGCAGATGGAGTATAATGTGAAGTTGTTTACATTAGCAGGAAGAATAAATAAGCAGAGTACTACTTAAACAGAGAATGATTGCAGTATTCCAAGCTGCAGAGGGATCTAGATGTTCTAATGCATGAGTCATAATAAGTTAGTGTGCAGGTACAGCAAGTTGTTAAGAAGACTAATGGAATGCAATCCTTTATTACGAGAGGAATTGAACATAAAAGTAAGGATGTTATGCTTCAGTTATACAGGGCATTGGTGAGATCACATCTCAAGTACTATGTGCAGTTTTGGTCTCCTTAGTTAAGGAATGATATAAATGCATTGGAGATGGTTCAGGGGAGGTGTACCAGATTGATACCTGGAATGAGCGGGCTCTCTGATGAGAACAGGTTGGACAGACTAGGCTTGTTTCCACTGGAGTTTAGAAGAGTGAGGGGTGGCTTGATTGAAGTATATAAGATCCTGAATGACATTGACGAGGTGGACGTGGAAAAGGTGAGTCCAGAACTGTTTTTTTTATTCATGCACGGGATGTGGTCCTCTGGAGGAGTCGGAGATGGATCATCCACTCGGCAGTTCTGGCTGAAGATTGTAGCAAATGCTTCAGCCTTATCTTTTGTACTGATGTGCTGGGCTCCCTCATCTTTTGAAGGTGGGGATATTGGTGGAGTCTCCTCCTCCAGTGAGTTGTTTAATTGTTCAGCACTATTCGCGGCTGGGTGTGGCAGGACTGCAGATCTTAGATCTGATCCATTGGTTGTGGGTCGCTTAGCTCTGTCGATCACTTGCTGCTTATGCTAAAAACAAAAAAACTGCGGATGCTGGAAATCCAAAACAAAAACAGAATTACCTGGAAAAACTCGGCAGGTCTGGCAGCATCGGCGGAGAAGAAAAGAGTTGACGTTTCGAGGGTCATGAGGACTCGAAACGTCAACTCTTTTCTTCTCCGCCGATGCTGCCAGACCTGCTGAGTTTTTCCAGGTAATTCTGTTTTTGTGCTGCTTATGCTGTTTGGCACGCACAGCGTCCTGTGTTACAGCTTCACCAGATTGACACCTCATTTTTAGGCAGGCCTGGTGCTGCTAGTGGCATATCCTCCTGCACTCTTCATTGAACCAGGGTTGGTCCCCTGGTTTGATGGTAAGGGTAGAGTGGGGGATATGCCATAGTTTTAGGCTCAAAGGTGGTAGATTTAAATCAGAGATGAGGAGGAATTACTTTTCTCAAGGGGTCGTGAATCTGTGGAATTCACTACCTCAGAGTGCAGTAGATTCCGGGACACTGAATAAATTTAATGAGATAGACAGATTTTTAATTAGTAATGGGTTGAAAGGCTATGGGGAGAGGGCAGGAAATTGGAGTTGAGGGCGAAATGAGATCAGCCATGATCGTAATGAATGGCGGGGCAGGCTCGAGGGGCTGAATTGCCTACTCCTGCTCCTAGTTCTTATGTTCTTAACTCCTGCAGTGATGTCCTGGAACTGAGATGACTGACCTCTAACAGCCACAACCATCTTCTTTTGTGCTAGCTATGACTCCAACCAGTAGAGAGTTTTCCCTCTGATTCCCATTGACTCCAGTTTTGCTAGGGTTCCTTGGTCACATCCGGTCACACCTGGTCAAATGTGGCCTTGATGTCAAGGGCAGTCACCCTCACCTCACTTTGGGAGTTCAGCTCTTTTGTCCATGTTTGAACCAAGGCTGCAATGAGGTCAGGGGCTGAGTGGCCCTTGCAGAACCCAAATTGGGCATCAGTGAGCAGGTTATTGCTGACAGCACTGTTGGTGACCCCTTCCATTATTTTACTGATGATAGAGAATAGACTGGTGGGGTGGTAATTGGCCGAGTTGGATTTGGCCTGCTTTTTGTGTACAGGACGTACCTGGGCAATTTCTCACTTGGCCAGGTAGATGCCAGTATTGTAGTTGTACTGGAACTGATGGGCTATGGGCATGACAAGTTCTGGAGCACAAGTCTTCAATACTGTTGCCAGAATATTGTCAGGGCCCATTGCCTTTGCAATATCCAGCACCTTCAGCCATCTCTTTCAATCATGTGGAGTGAATCGAATTGGCTGAAGACTGGCATCTGTGATGCTGGGGTCCTCCGGAGGATTCGGAGATGGATCATCCACTCAGAAGTTCTGGCTGAAGATTGTTTCAAATGCTTCAGCCTTATCTTTTGTACTGATGTGCTGGGCTCCCTCATCTTTGAGGGTGGGGATATTTATGGAGTTTCTTCCTCCTGTGAGTTGTTAAATTGTCCAGCACCATTCAGGACTGGATGTGGCAGGGCTGCAGAGCTTAGATCTGATCCATTGGTTGTGGGATCGCTTAGCTCTGTCTATCACTTGCTGCTTATGCTGTTTGGCACGCACATAGTCCTATGTTACAGCTTCACCAGGTTGACACCTCATTTTTAGGTATGCCTGGTGCTGCTCGTGGCATATCCTCCTGCACTCTTCATTGAACCAGGGTTGATCCCCTGGTTTGATGGTAATGGTAGAGTGGGGGATATTCCAGGCCATGAAGTTACAGATTGTGTTTGAGTACAATTCTGCTGCTGCTGATGACCCAAAGTGCCTCATGGATGCCCAGTCTTGAGTTGCTTGAGTTGCTAGATCTGTTCAAATCTATCCCTTTTAGCATGGAGGTAGTGCCATGCAACACGATGGAGGGCATCCTCAATGTGATAGTGGGATTTCATCTCCACAATGACTCTGTGGTGGTCACTCCTACCGATACTGTCATGGACAGATGCATCTATGACAGGCAGGTTGGTGAGGATGAGGTCAAGTATGTTTTTCCCTCTTGTTTGTTCCCTCACCACCTGCTGCAGACCCAATCTAACAGTTATGTCATTTAGGACTCAGCCAGCTCGGTCCGTTGCGATGCTACCGAGCCACTCTTGGTGAACAACATTGAAGTCCGCCACCCAGAGTACATTCTGCACCTTCACCCTCAGTGCTTCCTCCAAGTAGTCTAACATGGAGGAGCGCTGATTCATCAGCTGAAGGAGGGCAGTATGTGATAATCAGCAGGAAGTTTCCTTTCCTATGTTTGACCTGATGCCATGAGAATTTACGGGGTCCAGAGTTGATGTTGAGGACTCCCAGGGCAACTCACTCCCGACTGTATACTACTGTGCCGCCACCTCTGCTGGGTCTGTCCTGATGGTGGGACAGGACATATCCAGGGATGGTGATGGTGGTGCCTGGAATTTTTTTTTATTTGTTCATGGGATGTGGGTGTCACTGGCCAGGCCATCATTTATTACCCATCCCTAGTTTCCCTAGTTTGGAGGGCATTTAGCAGTCAACCACATCATCTTACGTTATCTGTATGATATGAATCTATGAGGATGAATATGTCAGGCTGTTGCTTGACTAGCCTGTGAGGCAGCTCTCCCAATTTTGGCACTAGCCCTCCAGATGTTAGTAAGGAGGACTTTGCAGGGTTGACAGAGCTGAGTTTGCAATTGTTGTTTCCGGTGTCTATGTCGATGCCGGGCGGTCTGCCCAGTTTAATTCCTTTTTTGAGACTTTGTAGTGGTTTGATACGGAGTGGCTTGCTAGCCCATTTCAGAGGGAGGTTAAGAGTTAACTACGAGGGGTACTGTTTTGAAATTAGGAGTTCCCCTTTTATGACAGAAATGAGGAAGATATTTTTCACTAAGGGCTGTGTGGCTTTGGAACTCTCTGCCTCAGACAGTGGTGGAGGTGGGAGTCATTGAATATTTTTAAAGTGGAGGTAGCTTCTTGTTAGGCAAGGGAATCAGAGGTATTGGAGGTTAGAGGGGAATGTGGATTTTGAAACACAAACAGATCAGCCATGGTCTTAATGAGTGGCGGAGCAGGCTCAAGGGCTGAATGGCCTACTTCCGCTCCTATTTTGTATGTTTTTATGTTCGATGTTTGCATTTTCCAGCACCCCTGGGTGCCACAACTTTTCACATCACCATGCCTTAGTTACAGTCACATTAAATGCCCATAAAGCTTATTGGGAGATGTGCTGTGGTAAAGTGGAGTGCTATGTACCTTTAAGAGAATGTAGTTGATTGACCGTATGGACCAATTGCTATACAGTATGGGCTACTTTGGTAATTGTAATTCTAGAGCTGGAGGTGATTGAAGAAGCACAGGTTGTGTTAGTGTTCTGTTCTTATTTCCAATAAGCCACCAGTGTTTGTTCAGACATCGGTATCTCTGCTTACCTTGTTTCAAGCAACAACTAATGTGTTAATAACAAGGGTGCAACTCGCGTTCACAGAACAAAGCAAACTTGATAACCAAGACAACCATAAAATGTACACTTTACTATTTAAAAAGCAACATGTTATATTGTCAATATACCTTCACGAAATGGACTCCAGAGCGTCAGATAAATTCTGTGATTTCTGTACAGGAAAAGGCATACATGTCTGAACATTAAAGCAAAATACTGTGGATGCTGGAAATCTGAAACAAAAATAAAAATAAAGCTATTTTTATTTTTGCTTCATGTCTGAACATATCCTTGGGAAGCTACTTAAAATGCAAATGGCCTTCCCAGGTGCTGATTGATTAACCAACACAATTTCAATATGAAGACATCTTTAGAAAACATCTGGCCATGTGTGTGTGTGTGTGTGTGTGTGTCTCTAGTATGTGTGGGGAATGAGTGCTGTTGCGATTACATTTCAGGCGTGGTGAGAAATAAATGTTTATCCTTTCTTTTGATTTAAAAACTTGCAAGGAAGCCTGTTTCGGGTCTGTCCTTTGAATTCACAACACTGAAAAGGGGAAAAACGCTTTTTCTGTAAACTGCATCTTGTTGTGGTCAGCTGAGTTTTGAGAATGGGGAGAAAATATCCCATATCTCTTCATGTCCCTAAAATCATGGATACTTGCCTAGAAGGAATACCAGTGAGGAACCCAAGGGTGGAGGCAAGGGAATGATTCAAGGTGAGCCATTCAGTGATCTGAGCCACCATCAAATAGACTATGTGTCACCTGTAGATGAGATCGAAACTGAACTGGACAGGCCATATAAACACTGTGGCTACAAGAGCAGGTCAGAGGCTAGGAATCCTGTGGCGAGTAACTCACCTCCTGACTTCCCAAAGCCTGTCCTCCACCTACAAGCCACAAGTCAGGAGTGTGATGGAATACTCCCCACTTATTTGGATGAGTGCAGTTCCCACAACACTCAAGAAGCTTGACACCGTCCAGGTAAAGCAGCCCGTGCTTGATCGGCACCACTTCCACAAACATTCACTCCCTCCACCACCGATGAACAGTGACAGCAGTGTATACCATCTTCAAGATGCACTGCAGGAATTCACCAGGGCTCCTTGGACACCATCTTCCAAATCCACGACCACTACCATCTAGAAGGACAAGGGCAGCAGACACATGGGAACACCACTGCCTAGAAGTTTCCCTCCAAGCCACTCACCATCCTGCCTTGGAAATATATCACTTATCCTTCATTACCGCTGGGTCAAAATCCTGGAAATCTCTCCCTAACAGCACTGCGGGTGTACCTACGCTACATGGACTGCAGCGGTTCAAGAAGGCAGCTCACCACCACCTTCTCAATGGCAATTAGGAACAGACAATTAACGCCAACTTAGCCAACATTGCCCACGTCCCATGAATGAATGAAAAAAAGATTCAGCTGCCTGGATGGATCTGTTGGGGTTCTTCAACTTGTCCCTGTGAGGGTCTCCTGGATCGGGGTGGTCTGCTGCACGTTACACTACCTGGTGCTACAGAGGAGGAGGCTTTGGCTAATGAGGATGGATTGAAGTGTGAGGCATCTGTGGACAAGGAGGATGGTGAGCCACAGCATCAGGAAAGACATGTGGGGTCATATGGAGGGCGCAATGACTTAGGCGCAACACATTCAATCTGGATGATCCCTCCCCTGCAGCCATCTGACCAAATAAAGATCCACATTCAATCTCCACTTCCTTGTGCCGTGCCAGTTGGTGCTTCTGGAATATCCAAAAGATGACAGGCAAGCCTTTGCTCCTCCCAAACAGTCCTTCGGGTGAGCCATGATACTCCAGCGTTTCTAGAGAGTCTCCAACAATAGATGGAAATTTGCAGAAACAGATAACACCTTTATTACAAACAAAATCAGACACAAGCAGTAACACATTGTGGAATTTAATCCTGAGAAGTGTGAGGTGATGCATTTTGAGAGGACTAACATGGCAAGGGAATATACACATTGAATGGTAGGACCCTAGGAAGTTCAGAGGATCAGAGAGACCTTGGTGAACATGCCCATAGATCCCTGAAGGCAGTAGCGCAGGTAGATAAGGTTATTTAAGAATGCATATGGGATACTTGCCTTTATTAGCCGAGGCACAGAATATAAGAGCAGGGAGGTTATGTTGGAGCTGTATAAAACGCTAATTAGGCTACAGCTTTAGTACTGTGTGCAGTTCTGGCCACCACACTATAAGAAGGATGTGATTGGACTGGAGAGGGTGCAGAGGAGATTTACCAGGATGTTGCCTGGGCTGGAGCGTTTCGGCTATGAAGAGAGACTGGATAGGGGAAGGTTGTTTTCCTTACAGCAGAGGAGGCTGAAGGGGGACCTGATATGAGGGACATAGATAGGATAGATTGGAAGAAACTTTTCCTGTTAGCAGAGGTGTCAATAATCATGGGCATTGATTTAAGTTAAGTGGCAGGAGATTTAGAGGGGATTTGAAGAAAATTTTTTTTCACCCAGAGGATGGTTGGAATCTGGAACTCACTGCCTGAGGGGCTGGTAGAGGCAGAAACCCTTACACCATTTAAGAAGTATTTAGCTGAGCACTTAAAATGCCATAGCATACGGGGCTACAGGCTAAGTGCTGGAAAATGGAATTAGAATAGATAGGTGCTTGATGGCTGGCACGGCATGATGGGCCAAAGGACCTGTTTCTGTGCTGTATAACTCTATGACTCTATGACCTTAACTATCTATTTATCTATGATGTGGTAGGATTTGGGTTTGGGATTCACAGATTACCCCAAAATAGAGGGTCAAGCTCATAAGTGATGTTAAAGTAATTTATTAAGAAGCAACAGTTTAAAGATAATTCATAAACTAAATAGACAGAATGAACACATAGATAAAAACAAAAAAACTGCAGATGCTGGAAATCCAAAACAAAAACAGAATTACCTGGAAAAACTCAGCAGGTCTGGCAGCATCGGCGGAGAAGAAAAGAGTTGACGTTTCGAGTCCTCATGACCCTTCGACAGAACTTGAGTTCGAGTCCAGGAAAGAGCTGAAATATAACAAGGCAATAGAGAGATACGGAAATCTTGTCGCAGAGAGGAACAGAACTTCTTCAAGGAGGTAGGCATTTCTTGAAGAGCAGTGGCAGTCAATTAAACACAGAGATAAAAACAAAAAAACTGCGGATGCTGGAAATCCAAAACAAAAACAGAATTACCTGGAAAAACTCAGCAGGTCTGGCAGCATCGGCGGAGAAGAAAAGAGTTGACGTTTCGAGTCCTCATGACCCTTCGACAGAACTTGAGTTCGAGTCCAGGAAAGAGCTGAAATATAACAAGACAATAGAGAGATACGGAAATCTTGTCGCAGAGAGGAACAGAACTTCTTCAAGGAGGTAGGCATTTCTTGAAGAGCAGTGGCAGTCAGTTAAACACAGAGATAAAAACAAAAAAACCGCGGATGCTGGAAATCCAAAACAAAAACAGAATTACCTGGAAAAACTCCCACAGCTTCCAACCTGATAGTCGCCCAACCTCGGACGGCCCGCTTCTATCTCCTACCCAAAATCCACAAACAGAACTGCCCCGGTAGACCGATCGTCTCAGCTTGCTCCTGCCCCACAGAACTCATTTCTCGTTATCTTGACTCCCTTCTCTCTCCCCTTGTCCAGTCCCTTCCCACCTACATCCGTGATTCCTCTGACACCTTACGTCACATCAACAATTTCCAGTTCCCTGGCCCCTACCGCTTCCTCTTCACCATGGACGTCCAATCCCTCTACACCTCCATCCCCCACCAGGATGGTCTGAGGGCCCTTAGCTTCTTCCTCGAACAGAGGCCCGAACAATCCCCATCCACCACTACTCTCCTCCGTCTGGCTGAACTTGTTCTCATGCTGAACAATTTCTCCTTCAACTCCTCTCACTTCCTCCAAATAAAAGGTGTGGCTATGGGTACCCACATGGGCCCCAGCTATGCCTGTCTCTTTATGGGGTACGTGGAACATTCCTTGTTGCAGTCCTACTCCGGCCCCCTTCCACAACTGTTTCTCCGGTACATCGATGATTACTTCGGTGCCGCTTCATGCTCTCGTCAGGACTTGGAAAAATTTATTAATTTTGCTTCCAATCTCCACCCCTCCATTATTTTCACGTGGTCCATCTCTGACACTTCCCTTCCCTTCCTTGACCTCTCTGTCTCAATGTCTGGTGATAGACTGTCCACCAATATCCATTACAAACCCACCGACTCCCACAGCTATCTTGACTACAGCTCCGCACACCCAGCTTCCCGTAAGGACTCCATCCCATTCTCTCAGTTCCTTCGCCTCCGTCGCATCTGTTCCGATGATGCTACATTCAAAAACAGTTCCTCTGACATGTCCTCCTTCTTCCTTAACTGAGGTTTTCCACCCACGGTCGTTGACAGGGCCCTCAACCGTGTCCGGCGCATCTCCCGCGCATCCGCCCTCACACCTTCTCCTCCCTCCCAGAAACATGATAGGGTCCCCCTTGTCCTCACTTATCACCCCACCAGCCTCTGCATTCAAAGGATCATCCCCCGCCATTTCCGCCAACTCCAGCATGATGCCACCACCAAACGCATCTTCCCTTCACCCCCCTTATCGGCATTCCGTAGGGATCGCTCCCTCCGGGACACCCTGGTCCACTCCTCCATCACCCCCTACTCCTCAACCCCCTCCTATGGCACAACACCATGCCCACGCAAAAGATGCAACACCTGCCCCTTCACTTCCTCTCTCCTCACCGTCCAAGGACCCAAACACTCCTTTCAAGTGAAGCAGCATTTCACTTGCATTTCCCCCAACTTAATCTACTGCATTCGTTGCTCCCAATGTGGTCTCCTCTACATTGGAGAGACCAAACGTAAACTGGGCGACTGCTTTGCAGAACACCTGCGGTCTGTCCGCAAGAATGACCCAAACCTCCCTGTCGCTTGCCATTTTAACACTCTACCCTGCTCTCTTGCCCACATGTCTGTCCTTGGCTTGCTGCATTGTTCCAGTGAAGCCCAACGCAAACTGGAGGAACAACACCTCATCTTCCGACTAGGGACTTTACAGCCTTCCGGACTGAATATTGAATTCAACAACTTTAGGTCATGAGCTCCCTCCCCCATCCCCACCCCCTTTCTGTTTCCCCCTTCCTTTTTTTTTTCCAATAAATTATAAAGATTTTCCTTTTCCCACCTATTTCCATTATAAAAAAAAACTAGAGCTATACCTTGAGTGCCCTACCATCCATTCTTAATTAGCCCATTTGTTTAGATAATATCACCAACTTTAACTTTAACACCTATGTGTTCTATTGTACTATTGTCGTTGACATCTTTTGATGATCTGCTTCTATCACTGCTTGTTTGTCCCTACAACCACACCCCCCCCCCCCCACCTCTCTGTCTCTCTATCTCTCCGCCCCCCACACACACACCTTAAACCAGCTTATATTTCAGCTCTTTCCTGGACTCGAACTCAAGTTCTGTCGAAGGGTCATGAGGACTCGAAACGTCAACTCTTTTCTTCTCCGCCGATGCTGCCAGACCTGCTGAGTTTTTCCAGGTAATTCTGTTTTTGTTTCAGAATGAACACATGACCTGTGAAAGGTGACAGCACTTTATTCACCTCAGAGGATGAATGGATGGGTGATCCAGAGTGAGTGTTGATCTCTGTAGCCAATAGTTGGTGGCAGCAGCCCCTTCTGCTCCTTAACCAAAGTATTAGGAAGCTCTTCTCTGATCTTTCTCCATTTGAATAAGCATTCATTCCCCTCTGAGCACTAGTTTATATCCTTTATTTGTAGGGACCAGTGGCTTACCCCATGTCAATCACTTGTTTGATCTCGTCTGACCAATGACTGACGCACAGGTACCCAAGGTAAACCTACCCCTTGCCCATCGCTTTGCCTCAAGGTCATCCTTCTGCTGATCTCATGCTGGGTGCCTTTGTTAACTTCTGTCAGACGTATACATATGTCTTGGTAAGAGCGTTCAGGACTCTGTCCAATCAACTCAGGAATGTCAACATGGAGGTCCTTACCAGGAGACATCAACATGAGACACCTGTGGGTGCAATTCTCCGTGGCTGTTATCTCTGCTTATCCCTGACCCTGGCTGCTAAGAGACTACTTTTGTAGAGAGAAAGAGAAAGAGAAACAATAATATTCTGCTAGGTCATCATAATTCTATGCCCTCTGATCCTATTCTTAAAGCTACCATTTTGTACAATGTTGAAGTGAATCAAGTATGTTTTCTTAATTATTTTATGAGTGCTTCTGTGTGGTCCTCCTCCTTCTCCCCCAACATTCCATTTGTCTTCCCTACTACCTGTTGAACTTGTATGTTAGCTTTTTGGGATTCATGCACAAGGACTCCCAAATCCCTCTGTGCTGCAGCCTTCTGCAGTCTTTCTCCATTTAAATAATATTCAGCGCCTCTATTCTTCCTGCCAAAATGCATAACCTCACATTTTCCCACATTATATTCCATCTGCTACTTTTTTGCCCACGGACTTAACCTGTATTTATCCCCCTGTAGACCCCTGGTGTCATCCTCACCACTTGCCTTCCCATTATTTTTGTATCATCCATAAATTTGGCTATAGTACATTCACTTCCCTCATCTAAGTCATTAATATATAGTATAAATAATTCGGACCCCAGCAGTGATGCCTGTGGCACTCCACTAGTTGCAGGTTGCCATCCTGAAAGTACTTCCCTTATCCCAAATCTACCTCTTCTATTAGTTAGCCAATCCTCTATCCATGCTAATGTACTACCCCTAGCACAATGGACTCTTATCTTATTGAGTTGCCTTATGTGTGGTACATTATCGAACGCCTTTTAGAAATCCAAATATATTACATCTACTGGTTCCCCTGTATCTATTCTGCTAGTTACCTCCTCAAAATTTCGGATTGAACTACATTACTGATTTTTAATCAGTAAGGGAATCAAGGGTTATGGGGAGAAGGCAGGAAACTGGAGTTGAGGATTATCAGATCAGCCATGGTTTCATTGAACGGCAGACTTGACGGGCCGAATGGCCTACTTCTGCTCCTATGTCTTATGATCTCATGGAGAGGATAACTGTAGTAATCTGATGCGTAATATACCTTCAAGACGAATGTTGTAATGGAAGATCATATAATCCTGATATCCAATAGCAGAATAGTGTGGGCTACTTCTGTAGTGCTTCCCCCCTCCTCTCTGTCCAAGGGCCCAAACACACCTTTCAAATGAAGCAGCATTTCACTTGCACTTCCGTCAATTTAGTCTACTGTATTCGCTGCTCCCAATGCAGTTTCCTCTACATTGGAGAGACCAAACGAAGACTGGGTGACTATTTTGCGGAACACCTTCCGTCTGTCCGCAAGCATGACCCAGACCTCCCTGTCGCTTGCCATTTCAACACACCACCCTGCTCTCATGCCCGCATGTCCGTCCTTGGCCTGCTGCAATGTTGCAGTGAAGCTCAATGCAAACTGGAGGAACAGCACCTCATCTTCCAACTAGGCACTTTATAGCCTTCCAGACTGAATATTGAGTTCAACAACTTTAGATCATGAACTCTCTCCTCCATCCTCACCCCCTTTCCGATACCCCTTTTTTCCAATAATTTATATAGATTTTTCTTTTTCCACTTATTTCCATTATTTTTAAATGTCTTTCCATCCATTGTTTTATCTCTACCTTTAAGCCTATTTCGATCCCTTCCCCTCACCCCACCCCCACTAAGGCTATCTGTACCTTACCCGTCCTGCTTTCTAGCCTTAATGCCACCTATTAGCACATTTCTTAACTAATATCACCACCGTCAACACCTCTTTGTCCTTTTGTCTATGACATCTTTTGGCAATCTCCACCTATCACTGGCCCTCTATCCAGCTTTACCTGTCCCACCCCCCCCCCCTTAAACCAGCTTATATTTCACCTCTCTTCTATTTTTCCTTAGTTCTGTTGAAGAGTCATATGGACTCGAAACGTTAACTGTATTCCTCTTTGCAGATGCTGTCAGACCTGCTGAGTTTTTCCAGTATTTTTATGTTTGTTTTTGTTTTGGATTTTCAGCATCTGCAGTTTTTTGCTTTTATTTTGCTTTTATCTGTAGTCAGTAGCCTTGATTTCAAGTCTGAAGTGTAAAGATAGAGTTTTGAGTTGTAAGCACACAAGTGCCATTGCTGAGTTCCTTCTGTAAGTAAATAGAATATGTTTCTTCTGAGAATCATGTACTGATCTTCTCTGTCTATGGTACCAACTAAGTCACCCCGAAACAAGCATGCTACCTGGATCTTTAAGTCCCAGCAAGCCAGGGTACCAAGGATCCAACAAACTGGTGATGAGAGTAAAAAGCAAAAAAAAGGGAAGGAAGGATGAGAAAAAACAAGAAAGAGAACCAAAGTCGGGCTGTACCTCGCATGGTAATTGTAAGTGAAGAAAAATTTTCGTCCTGATCATTGAAGCAATCCCCTTGGAGCTTGCCACAGTTTGGAAGAGTTGAGCCTTTTGATCCAGCCTCGGATGATTGGTCTCATTATGTTGAACGCCTTGCGTTCTTCATCCAGATGAACAACATTGCGGGGAAGGAGAAGAAGCGTGTGATCCTCTTATCCATGTGTGGGAGTAAGACATGGATTCATTCAAAATTTATTGGCACCCAGTGCCCCAGATTTGAAAAGTTTTGATGACTTAGTGAACCTTCTAAAGAATCATTACCAGCCAAAGCCTTCGATGATGATGCAATGGTTCAAATTTAACTCAAGAAATAGAGCATGGGGGAAACAGTTGCTTGTTATGTGGCAAGTCTGAAACAAGTAACAGAAGATTGCAAGTTGGTACATCTATCAATGATATGCTTAGAGATCGTTTGGTGTGCAGTATAAATGAAGCTGCGATTCAGAAGAGATTACGGTCCGAAACAAATCTGAATTTTCAAAAGGCATTGGAAATTGCTCTGGTAATGGAAGGTGCAGTCTGGGACCTGAAAGCCATACGGGGAGTGCAAAATGGCGCCGTCCTCCATGCTGGGCGGGGATCCTCAGCCAAAAAGACCGCAAAAGTGCAAGGCTTTGCTCAGAAGTGGGAAGCAGCCATCATTAGCAGACACATAAAAAGAGATGACTTAGCAGCAAAAACATGACATAATGGTAACAGAGATGGAAGTAGACAACCTTGTAATTTCTCACAGTTTTGAAAAATTGGATGTTTTTTCTGTCATTGCAATGGACGCGTCATTAGGCATTGTAAAGATAGAATCAGGCAGACTTTCAAACAAAAGCAAAAGCCCAATGTGATCTACAGCATTGAAAAACCTGAAGTAATAGATTTAGATAGTTATTTGTTGTATAATTTAAAGGTAGGAAGAACAGAACCTATCTATGTAACCATGAGAGTGAATGAGAAGCCGATTAGAATGGAGATGGATACAGGAGCATCCATTATGATGATAGGTGAGCATACTTTTAAATACCTGAATCAGGGGGAACATAAACTAAATTTGGAAGAAACAGATGCCAAATTGAAAATTTACATAGGAGTTGACATACAAGTCAAGGGCATAAGTAAAGTCACAGTACGCTATGGAGGTCAAACAGTGAAATTACCCTTCATGGTGGTAGCAGGTGAAGGACCTAGTCTACTTGGACGAAACTGGCTGAAAGAAATTAAGTTGGAATGGGCTGCAATCTTTCAACTGAGAATCAATGGGTTGTCAGAGCTACTACAAAAATATGCCTCAGTCTTCAAGGATGAACTTGGAAAGAATGAGGGGCTACAAGCAAAAATTCATGTAGATCCAAGATTCATGAAGACAAGACCAGTACCTTATGAAATGTGGGAAAAGGTAGACACTGAACTAGACAGATTAGCAGTACAATTTTCAGAGTGGGCAGCCCCAATTGTATCTGTTCTCAAATCTGACCAAAGTGTTCAAATTTGTGGGTATTACAAATTAACAGTCAATAAAGTGGCTAAATTGGACAGACACCTCATTCCAAAAATTACAGACTTGTACGCTAAACTAGCAGGTGGAACTGCCCACATGAAGTTTGATATGAACCATGTTTATCACCAATTGGAATTAGAGAAGGCCTACTGGAAGTTTGTCATCGTTAATACACACAAAAGCGCTGTACTAATACACCTGTTTACCTTTTGGCGTATCTTCAGCATGTGCATATTCCAAAGAACCATGGAAAATTTACTACAGGGACTTCCCCATGTTGTAGTTTATTAGACGATGTTCTGGTGGCAGACTGACTCAAAAGAAACATTTGGTAAACTAGGAAGAAGTTTTGAAACGTTTTTCGCAGGTGAGAGCACGTTTGAAAAGAGAAAAATGCATATTCCGAGTGAAAGAGGTAACCTACCTAGGTCACAAGGTAGATTCATAAGACCTACACCCAGTTGAGGAAAAAGTGAAGGCCATTAGAGAGGCACCAGTGCCAAAGGATACATACAAACTCGAATCATTCTTGGGGTTGGTCAATTAGTATAAATGTTACTTGCCTAATTTGTTGAGAGAACTGGCACCACAGTATTACTTGCTCAAGAAAAGCCAACGATGGTCTTGGCAAACACCACAGAAAGAAACTTTCACAAAAGTGAAACAGTTGTTGAAATCATCCACCCTACTAGTACATTTTGACCAAAAGAAAGAGTTGCTGTGGGAGCAGTGCTCTCCCATCGAATGGACAATGGATCAGAATGGCCTATAGGATATGTATTGAGAAACCTCAGAGGATACAGCAGAAAAGCAGTACTCACAGATAGAAAAAGAAGGCCTGTCAATCATCTTTGGGTGTTAAGACATTTCACCAGTATGTACACAGTCATATCATGGTCCATAACCAGAGCAATTTCCAATGCCTTCTGAAAATTCAAATTTTACCATCATATCGGACCACAATATCTTGATTGGCAGGCACACACAGGAGTCGGCAGCACATCCGCCAACAAGTAAAAGGCCTATTAAGGCCGTTAAAGTAATAATAGAATTCAACTTTTTGCTGCTTGTCCAACCTTATGGGCGGCGAGCAGGTGGAAAGGCCAAGTGGTCTTTGGATTTTTTAGGAAACCTTATCCATGGACGGGATGAGGTTTCCAACAGCTATTAAAAATTAATTAAAAACTTAAACATTTCATTAATAACAAGTCCCTGCTCATGTGACAGAGTCACATGAGGGGACATGTTTTTTAACCATTTAAAATTCTTTATTTTTAATTCTTAAAACTTTCATCTTCCTGAGGCAGCTCTGTGCCTCAGGGAGCTTTTCCTGCATGCACCCATGCATATGCGCAAAGTTCCCCGATCGCTATCCTCCCCACCCCGCTACGCAGGCAGCACCGAGCACTGCAGCACACATTTCACACTGGGCGGGCCTTAATTGGCCCACTCAGCATGAAATTGTGATCGGTATCCTATTGCAGGTTGGCTTCCTGGCTGCTCTTGTCCGACCCCTAGCCCGCCCAGCAAGGGCAAAATCCTGGCCCAGAAGACACAGACTAAGATAATTTACAAATGATCCAGAGATGGCAAGATAAAACAATTTTTGTACACAGTGCGCTGTTCTCATTTGTAATGCAGTGCCTGGAAGGGTGCTGAAAGAATTTGCAAAATCATAACTGGGAGAATACTTGAAGGAGGTACATGGCTATATGCTCAGAGCAGCAAAATGAGATTAATTGTGTTTTTTCATTCATTCATGGGATGTGGGTGTCAATGGCTAGGCTAGCATTTATTGCCCACCCCTATTTACCGTTGAGAATCACAGAATCACAGTACAGAAGAGGCTCGTCGGGCCATCAAGTCTGTGCTGACACATGAGAAACACCTGTCCTACCGATTTAATCCCATTTACCAGCACATGGCCCATAGCCTTGAATGTTATGACTTGCCAAGTGCTCATCCAGGTACTTTTTAAAGGATGTGAGGTAACCCGCATCCACCACCCTCCCAGGCAGTGCATGTACATTCCAGACCGTCACCACCCTCTGGGTAAAAAAGTTTTTCCTCACAACCCCCCCTAAACCTCCTGCCCCTCACCTTGAACTTATGTTGCCTTGTGACTGACCCTTCAACTAAGAGGAACAGCTGCTCCCTCTCCACCCTGTCCATTCCCCTCATAATCTTGTACACCTCAATCAGGTCGCCCCTCAGTCTTCAACAAAAACAACACAAGTCTATCCAACCTCTCTTCATAACTTAAATGTTTCATCCCAGGCAACATCCTGGTGAATCTCCTCTGCACCCCCTTTCTATAATGTGGCAACCAGAATGGCACACAGTACTCCAGCTGAGGCCTCACCAAGGCCTCCGCCTTCAGAGGTCTATGGACACACACGTCAAGGTCCCTTTGTTCTGCAGAACTTTCTAATGCCATGTTGTTCATTGAATACTTCCTTGTCAAATTACTCCTTCCAAAGTGTATCATCTCACACTTTTCAGGCTTAAATTCCATCTGCCACTTATTTGCCCATTTGACCATCCCGTCTATATCTTCCTGTAGCCCAAGGCACTCAACCTCACTGTTAATCATCCAACCAATCTTCGTGTCATCCGCAAACTTACAAATCCTACCCCCCACATAGTCATCTATGTCGTTTATATAAATGACAAATTATAGGGGATCCCTGTGGTATGCCACTGGACACTGGCTTCCAGTCATTAAAGCACCCTTCTGTCATCACCCTCTGCCTCCTACAACTAAGCCAATTTTGAATCCACCTTATCAAATTACCCTGTATCCCATGTGCCTTTGCCTCTTTATAAGTCCCCCATGAGGGACCCTGTCAAAGGCTTTGCTGAAATCCATATAAACTACATCAACTGCACTTCCCTCATCTACACACCTGGTCACCTCCTCAAAAAATTCAATCAAATTTGTTGGGCATGACCTGCCTCTGACAAAGCCGAGCTGACTATCCCTGATCAAACCTTGTCTCTCCAAGTGGAGATAGATACTCTTCTTCAGAAATTTCTCCAATAGTTTCTCTACCACTGATGTGAGACTCACTGGTCTGTAGTTCCCTCGCTTAACTGTACAACCCTTCTTAAATAGCGGAACCACATTAGCTGTTCTGCAGTCCTCTGGCACCTCCCCCGTGGCCAGAGAGGAATTAACAATTTGGGTCAGAGCCCCTGCGATCTCCTCCCTTGCCTCCCTCAGCAATCTGGGTGGTGGTGAGCTGCTTCTTGTACCACTGCAGTACCTCTGGTATGGGTACAGGTACAGTGCTCTGAGGGAGGGAGTTCCAGAATTTTGACTCAGCGACAGTGAAGGAACGGCAATATATTTCCAATTCAGGATGGTGTGCGGCTTATAGGGGGACTTCCAGGTGGTCGAGTTCCCATGCATCTGCAGCCCTTATCCTTCTAGATGGTGGAGGTTGTGGGTTTGGAAAGTGCTGCCCAAGGAGCCTTGGTGAGTTCCTGCAGTGCATCTTTTAGATGGTACACACTTCTGCTACTGTGAGTCGGTGGTGGAGGGAGTGAATGTTAATGGATGGAGTGCCAATCAAATGGTCTGCTTTGTCCTGGATGGTGTTGAGCTTCTTCAGCGTTGTTGGAACTTCACTCAATTAGGCAAGTGGCGAGTATTCCTTCACACTCCTGACTTGTGCCTTGTAGATGGTGGACAGGATTTGAGGAGGCAAGAGGTGAGTTACTCACTGCAGGATTCCTAGCCTCTGACTGCTTTTGCAGCCACAGTATTTATAGTCCAGTTCAGCTTCTGGTCAATGGTAGCCCCCAGGATGTTGATAGTTGGTGATTCAGCAAAAGTAATGCCATTGAATGTCATGTGTAGCTGTATCAAAAACCCAACACAGGTACGATGTGCCTAGTCTTTCTTCTTTGCTGCTGCAATTGATAATTGTACAAATGTATAATTTTTGAACATAACAACTTTAAATCTGTAATTATATTGTTTTGCTAATTATATTGTTTATTTTTTCTTCCAGACATACTTTCCATTTTGGACACAAAAACAATTTTTAAATAGCTTGAATAGTTTGTTTGGAAGCAATTAACAGCCATTACAGTGACAACCATAATAATTACCTCATAGATGCAAAGAAATCAACCTATGATACATTTGTTATGTGTCTAAAGAGGAAGTAAATGCTAACAGATTTATAAAATTACTGGCAGTGCACAGAGTGGCACTCTACCCAGATAAGCAATTCAACCATTGTATACTAAGGGTTCATTACAATTGTGATAAAGCTTCAAAAGTATTTAATTGGCTTTAAAGCGTTTTGGGGCATACTGTGTATGAAAGCTGCTATATAAATGCAAGTCTTTCTTTTTATCTTTCGATTGCATCCATGTGAAATGTTTATTGTATAATGTTTATTATGTTTCAAAAAGGAAAGGAGAAGATTTGATTAATGCTTTGTTATTCACAGTGTAATGAATGCAATCTGCCCATTCCAGTTTGAGTGAGAATAACTGGTCCAAAATGCTGAAGTAAACACAAAAATTGCTGGAAGTACTCAGAGGATCAGACAACATCTGTGGAAACAAACAGGGTTAACACTTCAGGTCGATCGCCTTTCGTCAGAGCAGAAGGAAGATAAAAATGTAAGAGTTTTTAAGCCAGCAGAAGCAGGGAGGGGACAAGAAAAGCAAACGGGAAGGTCTGTGATACGGTGGGAAGCAGGAGAGATTAACGAACAAAAGACTTCATGATACAAAAGCCAAAGAAAATGGTATTGGGTATAATAAAAAAACAAAGATTGTGCCCAGATGAGCATTGAATGGTTCTATATCAGCAATTTGAGTGCAACATGAAGGGACCAAGAAAAAAACAAGCTTGCATTAAAAAACAGCAAAAACACATAGGCCAGAATCTTCGGGTCAGCATGTGGGAGCAGGCCCCGCTGGCCGATGTGTAAAATGATGCGCGGTGATGTCGGGCGAGCGTTCTGACCTCACCGCGCATCATTCAGATCTTCAGTTCGGTGGGCGCGCATTGGAGTCTGCTGCGCATCCACCGAACAGTCAAAGGCCTATTAAGACCATTTAAAAACTAATTAAAATAATTAACTGAGCTGCCCGTCCAACCTTAAGGCTGGTGGGCAGGTGAAGTGTCGCATTTATCATGAAACCTCATTCACGGGCAGGATGAGGTTTCATGAAGGATTTATAATTTAAATACATATCACTGTTACAATTCATTGACATGTCCCAGCTCATGTGACACTGTCACATGAAGGGACATGTCTGACTTTGTTTTTTTCTTTATTTAATTTTTAAAAATGTAATTGAACTTCCTGAGGCAGCTCTGTGCCTCAGGGAGATTTCTGCACTCTTTCTCACGCATGTGCGAAAGATCGCAGGCCCTAACTCAGCCTACTCCCCCCGCTTGCACAGGGAGTGCTCAGTGCTTCCTGGTGCGCGTCACACTAGGCGGGCTTAATTGGACTGCCCATGTAAAATGGCAGCGCGCAGCCGATTGCACGCGGCGATTGGCTGCCGCCTGCCAGCACCCATTCCCACTCAGCCCCTCCAATGGGGAGAAAATTCTTCCCATAGAACAAATTGGAGGTAGATCTAAAGTTGTTGACTGAGATGGAGGGGAAGAAGTACATGAAATGGATCAGGCACGGTGGAGGGACCTGTAAACCATATCGGACGGGAGCTTTGTTGGGATTCTTGGTTGAGAAAAATGGGAGACATATCAGAAGAAAAACTGATTAGTTGGATATTCAGGCAGCACACTCAATGGGCCAGAAAGTTCACGACAGGTCTTCCAGCACCTTTGTCTTCTATTCTAGAAGCAGGAAAAGCAGATGTCAGATGATGAGTAAAGCCTCCTCTCATTCTACATCAAACCTTAAGCAAGAAACAAAATATCAAATCTTTTACTTTTCCATGATTAAATTTTCCACTTTGCATTCTAGTCTTTTCTTAGTCAGGCTGACAACTTGTGACAAATATTGCTGGTACAATATTTTACCTGGGTCCCTTAGAATTGGGGGAGGAGAGATGGGGTCATGGAACCAATAAGTACTATTAGCGGGTGTGGGGATCGTAATTACACTGTGCTTAATGGAAGGGGTACAAGCAGCAGTATTTCCATTCTTAATTGCTTAACTATCAGTCCTTTCTGAAATATGCTTGTGTGTAAACTTTGGGGAATAATGTGAAAGAATTGGTAACAAATTGCCCACACTTCTTAAAACTCTCTCAATTTTTATTTACTCCGATGAAAATGAACATTGGGAAGATGCATAGCAACTGACATATTCGATATCGAGCTGCCTCAGGGAGCGGAAGAATTTAAATAAGCAAATTAAAGGTTTTAAAACTGGGAAAAAATGTCTACACATCAGAAACAGTCACCTAAATATATACAGCATGAAAATTCTGTCCAAACTTTTAATTTTTTAAAATTTAATGACGGAAACCTCATCCTGCCCTTGAATGAGGTTTCCTGAAAAATGCAAAAGCTGCCTGGCCAATTCGCCCGCCTGTCAACCATAAGTTGGACGGGCAGCGAAAAATCCCAGTTAATTGCACTGTTAATGGCTTAAAAGCCCTGTTAGTTGTCAGCGGGCACACCTCCGAGTTTAGCGTGTGGCTGCTGACCAAAATATCGCATGATTGCGCAATGACGTCAGGACGCTTGCCCGACGTCATCATGCACTATTTTACGCTTGAGCTTGTTGGTGCACACCCGCACGCCGAGTGAAAAATCCTGCCCTATGTTGCGCTCTGAATTACAGCACCACTGCACTGGCAAATTGGTCAGCTATCAGGCATTAGTTATAGGGAATCTTGAGATCAAACATTTGTACGAGCTCAGGGAAAAGCCAGTTAAAGGTTTTTGACCTTGCCTTGGTGCTTTCAATTATATATGGCAGCTTTTCCATGAGCTTTTTGTTTGCAAAAAGGCCCACCACTTCAGTGATATTTGATGCATTTTGAAGTTTAACTGTATCACCTATACCCTTATAAATCCCCGGGGCTTAAGCAACAAAGTGTCCTGTAAATGTCAGCTGTAAATCAGAATTTAGTAGCATCATTTTGTGGCTCCTATTCGTGGTGTCTAAGTATTATGTGCAGCTCCCCTTGTGTCAGCATATGAGATTAATGAGCAGACTGTGTGTGACAGTGGCCTCTAGGGAAAAGCTAATGGTTTGAATTTGACAGGCCCCTTTAAGAAGTATTTGTCAGCAGGTTCTTCTGATGATTCTGGTTGATTTTTGAGTAGCTAAAATAACACTGGTTCACAGTATGCAATTTCATTAAAAGTTTCACAGATGAAAGAGTGTCGATAATGTGTAAAGAAATTAAACTTACAAAAGTGCTTTCAGGTAACTATTTGATTTCAGAAGCTTTACTTTTGGGCAGGGGTGCAGAAATTTATTATTTAAAAACAGTCTTGAGGGGTCAAATGGCTTACTCCTGCTCCGAATTCAAATGCTCTTAGGTTAAGCATAGTCTAACTGAAAGGTGTGCCCAATTAGCTGATGTCAGTTAGCACACCATCCAGAGCATTAAGTTGCATCGTACTTTCCTCAACATTTTGGGCTAGGGCGAGAGAGAAATTAGACAATCCCGCATCCGAACAATTGACAGAAGGGTTGGAATTCCATATGGTGCATCTTGATGTAAATGTTGAGATGGGGCTGCATAGGACCTTCCCCACATGCAGGAAATGTCATCATTTTATGTTGAATAATGCAAGGCCATTGGAGCTGCTGGTGCACATGAAACAATATTGGGGCCCCAGTCATTGTGTTCAGGAGCAAATTGGGAAATGATGGCGCTGATGGCGGTTGGAGGTCAGGAATGTTATTTATTTACATGTTTATCTGTACATATTTATATATATGAAAGCAATTTGCATCGCTCACTTCATCTTTGGAACAATGATACTTCAGAGGAAGTACACTAATCAGGAGGAATATAGAATTTATATATGGACTAGCTTTCAGTTTTGAGACACTTTAAAATCAGAAATGACTGTAAATTGTCACATTTTATACAAATGCAGCTATTTTAATATTATATCATAGGCAGTTCATAAAATCCTCAGAAATTTGTTCTGTAAGGGAAGAGCTCCTCAACTTTGTGAATCTATAGGTGAGCAAGAGCGAAAGACAGCACCATCTCAAGTCCTTTATCTGTTTCAAAGTCTGATGCTTTTATTTCAAGATCTTCCATACATGATGACCTGTGAGTGGAGTGGAGTTCTGCAGCTCTCCTGTCAGTGCTATTTTGTACATCAGTCAATAACATTCACCAGCAGAAAAAAAGGTGTCTGGAACACTTTACAGTCAATTGTGTTCCGTTAAGGTCTAAAGCTGTTTTATGTGCCAGAGAAACAGGCTTTGATGATTTCCATGTTTAGTTGAGTTTGATCACAATACATAGGGATTGAGTGTAAAATATTGGGCCTTTACAAGTATCAGCATCAAAGTTTCCATTGACTAATCTTACCTTCTGTGATCTGATCTTCTAATTACATGTCCAAGATGTTCCAGTTTTACATGAAACAAGTTGAAAGGCAGGATATGAGCCAGAGCACTGCTTTTGTTTACATGTTCAACGCAAATGTGTATCAAACTTGTATCGTTGCAGTAACTACGGTTGTATCTGCTCTCTTAATGCCCACAATCATTATGTTTTGTATGAAAAGAGATATCTTTTCTTACCTTTGGAGTGTGTATTCCAATTGGATAACTCAGCAGCAAGCTTTCATGAGTTTAAACTAAAGAAGATTATCTTCATACACTTACCCTGAATTAATGCAACGTCAAACGTTTGGTCGCATGCACACATGCACACACATGCACATACACAAATTTGATACAAGTAAAGATTATGCATTTTTATAGATTACAGTTAATTTAGTCTCTGATTTATGATTTCTGGTCTCCCATGTGGCAGGCCTATGGTTGCTTGAATGGGTTTGATGATTTAAAGTTGAAGTGAAGGTCTTGTAAAGTGAAGGGTTTGCAACAGATTGTGAGGTTTCTTGTAGTTGAATATCTAGGAGGTTAGTTCTCAGCTGAACTTTGAAACTGGAACCAATTAGATACTTTGGCTGCTTGATGGTTTGCAGCTTGTTTCAGAGTTTGGTTCTCAGATTGGCTGATGACTGATGGGTCTGATGATCTGCTGGGTCCTGGATTAATGAGGCTGCCACCCCTGAAAACAGTTTCAATCACATGACTGCAGGGTTAACGCTTCTGAAATCTACCCAGTGTGGCTTGGATGTCGGGGGTGGGGGCATGACATTGTAATAAAATGGGAAGTTGCTAAATAGCCATTGAATTTCATCTCCTCTTTTGTCCAGTATGAAACATAGAGATAGGCAGTCTAGAAACTCCATAGCTTTTAGGTTTTGGCTCATCCTTAAATGATGAAATATGTGAATTCCACAGATAGATACCCTCACCCATATTTAATTAGGCATTTTGCAGTGACTTAATACTGTCTACAGTCCAAATGCTAAAAGTTATATGATTTGTAGCAGCCATCTTAGCAGCTTGTTTGTGCCCAATTTTTAAAAGAATTGACTGAAAGTTCAGAACACTACATGCCTGTACTGGGCATGACATTACTTACAGACAAAGATATTCAAAACTATATACTAATAATGGGTTTAAAAGATACATTCTGTGTTTTTCAGTATAAAATTTTATGCATTGACATCATGGACCACAGACCTGAATTCTTGCACTCTGCTCACTTCTTGACCTTTTTCACATGGGGGAGGATTTTCACATTGGTGTGTGAGGGTGGGTCTCACATGTTGACGTGTAAAATGACACGCAGTGATGTTGGGTGTTCATCTTGACATCACTGCCTGTCATTTTGATCTTTCATTCAGCAGGCATGCACCGGAGGCGGTTGCGCACCCACCGAGCTGTCAAAGGCCTGTTAAGGCCAGTTAAAAGCCAATTACCATAGTTATGAACACTGCCCGTCCAACCTTAATGTTGGTGGGCAGGCGAAGAGCCCAAGTGGCCTTCGCGTTTTTCATGAAACCTCATCCACAGGCGGGATGAGGTTAAATGAAGGTTTTATTAAATTAATAAATAAATTTTGCTCACCTCATAAACATGTCACAGCTTATCTGACACTGTCACATGAGGGGACATGTATTTTTTTTTTATCTCTCTTTATTTCAAACTTTAAACATGAACTTAATCTCCCTGAGGCAGCTCCGTGCCTCAAGGAGATTTCTGCACTCTCTCGCGCACTTGCACAGGCCCAGACTCTCCCATCGCCCCTACCCGCACAGGTAATGCTGAGTGCTACCGGGCGTGTGTGACACTAGATAGGCCTAAATTGGCCTGACCACGTAAAATGGCGGCACGCAGCCGATCGCGGGCGGCGATTGGTTCCGTGCCTGATCCCGACCGGCCTGCCCGACAGGGAGAAAATTCTCCCCATGGAGTAGAGTGGAACATGATGGAACATAAGAAGAAAACTTTGACTCTTCCATCTGAATATCTAAACACTGGATATTTCCAGCATTATAATATGTGATATATGCAATATGGGAAACAACAAGAGGGAACCATCTACTTGGCCTCATCCTCCCCCATCCATCTATTGCAGATGCATTTGTCCATGACAGCATTTAGGAGTGGCCACTTCACAGTCCTTGAGGAGATGAAGACCTGCTTTCACATTGAGAATATTCTCCATTGTATTGTGTGGCAGTATCACCATGCTACATGGGATTGATTTCAAACACATCTAGCAGCTAAAAACTGGGTATTCATGAGGCACAGTGGGCCATAAGCAGCAGCAGAACCATATTCAACAACAATCTGTAACCTCATGGCCCACCATATCCCTCCTTTACCATTACCGTCAAGTTGGGGATCTACCTTGGCTCAATGAAAAGTGCAGGAGGACATTTAAAGAGCAGCACTAGGCATACCAAAAATGATGTGTCAACCTGGTAAAGCTACAACATAGGACTACTTGAATGCCAAAGAGTTGAAGCAGCAAGCGATAGATAGAGTAACAGATCCCATAACCAATGGATCAGATTTAAACTTTACAGTTCTTCCACATTGTGATGGGAACAATGGTGGACATTTAAACAACTAACAGAAGGATTGGGTCCGCAAATACCACCATTCTCCATGATGGGGGAACCCAGAACATCAGTGCAAAAGACATGACTGAAGCATTTGCAACCATCAACAGACAGAAGTGCCAGGTGGTTGATCCATCTCGGTCTCCTCCTGAGGTTCCAAGCATTACAGATGCCAGTCTTCAGGCACTTTGATTCATTCCATGTGATGTCAAGAAATAGCACTTACTCAATAATACCTTGCTCAGTTTGGGTTCTGTATGGGCCACTTAGCTCCTGACCTCATTACAGCCTTGATGGAAACATGAACAAAAGAGCTGAACTCCAGCAGTCGGATGAGAGTGATTGCCCTTGACATCAAGACAGCTTTTGATCAAGTGTGGCATCAAGTAGCCTTAGCAAAACTGAATTCAATGGGAATCGGGGGAAAACTGTCCACTGTTTGGAGTCATCCCTATACCACAAAGGAAGTTGGTTGTAGTTTTCGGAAGTCAATAATCTCAGTCCCAGGACATCGCTGCATGAGTTCCTCAGGGTAGTATCCTAGGCCCAACTATCTTCAGCTGCTTCACAATTGACCTTCCCTCCACCATAAGGTCAGAAGTGGAGATGTTCACTGATGATTGCAGAATCTTCAGACCATTTGTGACTCCGTACATATTTAAGCAGTTCATGTCCATATCCAGCAAGACCTGGACATTATCCAGGCTCAAGCTAATAAGTGGCAAGTCGCATTCATGCCACACAAGTGTCAGGCAATGATAATCTCCAACAAGAGAGAATCCAACCATCACCTCCTGATGTTCAATTGCATTAACATCACTGAATCACCAACTATCAACATCCTGGGGGTTACCATTGATCAGAACCTGAACTGGACCAGCTATATAAATACCATGGCTACAAGATAAGGTCAGAGGCTGGAAATTTTATAGGAGAGCATGGCATTGAGGATAATAGTAATGTTTGGGGCAGAATGAAATGTTCCAACTGAAGCCATTGTTTGATAGGAGGTTGCCAACCACGTGAATGCTATCTCTTTAGTGCTCATGGCAATAGTTCACAAAAAGGTTCGCATGTCTGCGGAAGAATGCCTATGGAGGAAAATCTAATGTCCACATGCATAAAACAATAGTACAGGTTATAGAAGTCTATTTTGCCCAGTCCTATTAGTTCAGCACCATTTCCATGAAAAACAGGAATAAATATGATAAAACCATATAAATTTACCAAACTTTGTTGTTTGATCAGATTCCTAGGGATTAATGACATATATGGGCCACATGAGTTCTTACCCACAATGGCAGCCTTCTAATGATCAAATAAGGTTCTATTCCATTCATGTACAATTAGTCTGTGATCATAGGGGCTGAACTATGTCATTAATGACTGCTACTCTGGTAGTTGCATGATCTATTATTTTGAAACTACATGGGTTTCAATGTTATTTGACTAGCTAGGTAGCTGTTGGTGACCAAACGCTATAGACTGCAGCCATAGCTGCCCATTCTATTCAAGGACTCAAGAGACTCAGAACAATATAATAAAGTACATACTGACATTAGCATGCCCTCAATATAACTTACACTATCAACATATTTAAGCTTAGGTTCTGATATCTAGACCAATTAGGGGAACACTACAGCTTAATCCAAAAGAAACTGTTCAAGATTATTGTACCATTTTGCATTTTAAATATATTTGCCACGAATAACATTCTTACATGCACTGCACTTTGAAGATTTGCAGTGGAAGGTAATTACAATCAAAAACCAGAAGACATGTCTATCCAAATAGCTATCCATCAGTCAGTAGTGATTCAGTTTCTAACAGAAGGCACTTACAATAAGATACTTGATACGTTTAAAACACAGTGGTTATTTGCACATATGGACTGTACCCCGGCCAAATAAAACCTCACTCAATTTGCCCACGGTCTTACTCTAGAACCACTAAATACAACAGCATTTTTCATCAACTATTTTAACCTGTCTAATAGCAAAAGAATTGTCTATCCATTGTACAATATGATGGCATCTCTTAGTACTTCCGTTTTGTAATGTTATGTTCAGGTATTGCTGCCATATCTACTCATCTTGATTTCCAGGAAATCTTTGAAGCTAGTGCACTTGAATTCTCACCCTGCAACTTCAAGTTCTCAATGTATTATGCAATGTGTGCAGGGAATTCCACAGGAACATTTAAATGACATAATCTCATAGGCTGAAGAGCGGCCTTTTGTATCTAGACTGCATTATTAGCCCATTGTACATAAATGCAACAGTGGGTAATGAGCTCAAAGTTATACTGTCACTTCTGTGACCTGAGTTCAAATGTGTCTGAGATTTAGTGGATGAAAGTCAAAGCATGCTCAGCACTTAGAGTTTCTAAAAAATTAATTGCTGGTTTGTTAATTCATGGGATTCATCAGAATAGCACTGGCAGCTCATTGTTGTTTAGAAACAAAGCAGAACACTACCTGTAGTCTTGTTAGAGACAGGGCTAGTCAGTAAGGAGCACTGAGAGCCCTGAGAGCATTTTGTAATGTAAACAACTACATCCAATACTCCAAAGCAATAAAGATAAGTTTTTTCTGAACACTTCTGACAATAGAACTTTATTCTGCGCATTTTGTTCCTGTTTGGACTGTACAATAAAAATATATTGATTTTTGTTCATTTGGGAGTGTTGGGAGGTTGTTATAGACAACCAAGCTACCTTGCAGGGATTTTTGTTTAAAATGAGTTAGTAGCCTAACATTTGAGTGTTGACACAGTAAAGATGGATGTGATCTCTTAGTGTGCTAAATGTTTCAATTGATTCTATTTCATCTTTTTTCTCTCTGTGCTAAGCCAAAAAGAGCACATTCCATATAAGTACCAGAATGATACCAGAGAGGATACAGTTACAAGGAGAGACGTGATGCTGCGACTAATTCAATTGGAGCAGAGAAGACTGAGAGAAGATGTGACAGAGTATTTTTTAAATTCTGAAGGATATTTTAGAATGAGTAGGGAAGGAAAAGCAATCTTTCTGTAATGGAGATTTAGGGCAAAATTTTTAGCTCGGTGGGCTCAATGCACACTCTTGCGATATTTCGCTAGGCGGGTGCGCAATGGAGACGGAGGCGTGCCTGCCATTAATTAAGTGGCCAATTAAGGCCCTTGAGGCACCAATTGTCTCCGACTTTATGTAGCCCATGTGATTTTTAGGCCATCGCATGGGCAAAACGCACAGGCCACAATTTGCAAAACTTCATTCGCGGGCAGGATAAGAGGGGTCAGTGGCCTTGTCAAAGTGGTTAGTGAGGAGCTCAGGATATCACTTGCTGCTGATTGTTTCTGTGAACAGGACAGCCTCATCTCACTTCAGAACCTCATTCAGAGAATTTAGAGGTTTCAGTTCAGGACTCAACTGTTGTTTACCAGGCCTGCGGAGGATTTACACCACGTGGAGTCTTCCATATATCAGGCAGTTTTCCCTTACCCTGTAATGGGGATTGTTGTCTCCGTTGGTGGCACCTCCTCCTCTGAGGAAGAGAGGGCCAGAATGGGGAGGAGGCCAGGTTTCCCTATTCAGCTTCCATGGGGGCGACCTGTGGGAGGACAGGCACAAGGTGCACAGGGCCAACAGGAAGTCCAAGGTAGAAGGGGTTGCATAAGACGCTACTATCTTGCTGCCAGAGTTTACAGGTGGCGATACAACTACTTCAATATGTTTGAGGTGCAATGCCGACGGAGGCTCCATCTCTCAAAGGGACACAGTGACCTTTATCTGTCTGAGGGTCGGCCCTGAGATCAGCTTCGACAGTATGGGTGGACACCCCATTCCCGTGGCTCTGAAGATCAGAGTGGCCCTCAACTTCTATGCCTCTGGCTCTTTCCAGGGGTCAGTGGAGGATCTTTGTGGAGTCTCCCAATCAGCTGTCCGCAGTTGTGTCAAACTCATAACAGATGCTCTGTTCAGGTGTGCATTGACCTTCATCCACTACGGCTGCAACCAGGCCAGCTAGGCTGAGTGAGCCAGAGGCTTCGCGGCCATTGCTGGCTTCCCCTGTGTCCAGGGTGCAATAGACTGCACACACGTGGCCATCAAGGCGCCAGCAGGTGAGACCGGTGCCTTCTTCAACAGGAAGGGCTTCCACTCCATGAACGTGCAGATAGTGTGTGACCACAGGATGCAGATTCTACAAGTCTGTGTAAGGTACCCAGGCAGCTCCCATGACCCCTACATCCTCAGACACTCCCAGGTGTCGGGGCTCTTCAGTTCTCCAGCCCGACTGGATGGATTGCTGCTGGGTGACAAGGGCTATCCCCTCAGAAGGTGGCTTTCGACACCTCTCCGCCATCCATGAACAGAGGCTGAGCAGCGGTACAATAGGAGCCACGGCACCACAAGGGCTGTGATAGAGAGAGCCATTGGTCTTTTCAAGATGCGCTTCCGATTCCTGGACCATTCAGGTGATGCACTCCTATACCCCCCAGATCGTGTCTCACGTTCCTTCACCTAGCCTACCAAATAAGAACCACCACCACGTGCCAGGGCCGCAGGCTCCATACTTGATCCCTGACAGGACCAGGTCCTTGGTCAACAACATACACTATGTGCCATTGAAATAAAGTTTCAGGAGGCACATGTCCATCATAACATCATGGCCTACTCTGCACCTACAGAACAAATGAAGCATACAGAGGCCAGTTGCACAAAATAACATCATTTACTTATGAAGGTGAAACATTGCAGAAATTAGCATTAACCGGTGTTTTCCATCACACCATTAAAAAAAGAAAAGGAAAATGGGGGAACCAAATATCACCTGTGATAAGGCCATGTTGTGCTTAAGGTGCTTTAAGTTTTCGCTTGTGGGTGCTATGCCTAGGTACTTCCCCCTCACTGGCACATGCATTCGAGGCAGCCTGCTGACTCTGCTGCCTTGTTGGCCTTGATAACCTTGACGTTCATCCTCTGGCCAGTGGAGCCTGTGCTGGCTGCGCCTGGGAGGGAGCCTCCAGTGCCACGGCTGGAATCTCTCCAGTCGCCGCAGTTTCATCAGATGCCATGGTTACTGGCAAGGGGGCGAAGGAGCTGCTGCCATCACCCAGAGTGCCCTGAGAGGAGCCCACAGAGACGACTGGCAGCTTGTCACCAACATCAGGTCGCTTTGGACCTTTCTGTTCACCATTGATGGATGGGCACCTAGCTGGGATACTGGATGCCCAATCCAGACTAGCTGAGGTCAATGCCAGTGTAAGGGCTTGCATGTCCAAGTGCATCCCCAGGAACTGCTGATTGAGTCCCTGAGGAACCTCTCCAAGTGAGTCGCCACTCTTTCCATGGAGGAGGCTTTGTGCTCGGCCATGAGGGCCAATGCAGTGCTTATGCTCCACAGGGGCTCCTCCACAATGGACACCATGGCACACATTTCCTCATGTATCTCTGCCAGATCCTCCTACTGGACACCCAACATCTGCTGCCTCATGGGTGACTCCAGAGGCCCATCATCAGCCACTGACTGATCATTGTCCTGGTCCCCAGCAGTCCTCCGAATGCCGGCGCCCTGGGCATTCTCTTCCTCTGCCTGTACCACAAGCGAGTGTGAAGTGCCCTCACCAATGTACACCGATAGACTACATGGCGATGCTATACCCACTGAGTTGCTGGTATCTGCGCTAGTGCCTGCTTGACAGAGAGGATGTGATGCAGGTGCGTGATGAGCATTGTGGTACTCAGGGGTCGGGGTGGGCCTTCATGCTCCTCAGAATGAAGAGCTGCTGGTGAGCCTAAAAGGGAGAAGAAGACAGAATATGCATCATGGCACCTTCATCTTTTGATTATCAATGGGAATTCCAGGTTCGAGGCTCACATCAATAAAGAGACAATGCTGGAATGATTGCAAAAACTGACATTTTCACCTCAGTGCACTGCACTCTTACCTTCCTTTGGCACCCCAACCTCACCGCGACCACTTGACCAAGATGCATGGTGCCTACCGTCTAAGGGCCTCCTGCTCGTATCACGAGAGGATGAGGGGTGTGGGGGTCCTCCGCTAGTCTGCAACGTCTTAGCATTGTAATGGAATGTTTTCTCCTGAAACAGCCAGGGAGCATTGATTAGTCCACCCTGCATCTGCAGCACCATTGCAGCCTTACCAACCCCACCTGAGGAAAACCTCGCAGGCTCAGCCAATTCGTGACCATGGAGCTGCAATGCACTCAGTCCAAGCAGTCAGACTCACACCCTTGGCCAGCTCCTGCCACATTGACATATGCTACTCGCACTCTAATACTCTGAGGTCCACGAGGGGAATGGGCAGCAGTTAACTGTTCTGCAAAGTGACCCATTCTTCCCAATCATAGGAGATGTTTCTGGCACTGCCCCTATGTCGTGGCTGCTGACCCTGGATTCCTGGGGCCTCCAGACATTATTGGTGAGGTGGTGGGGCCTACTCCTCCCGTCTCTGGAGACCAAGGATTTCTCTCCTTGCTGCCACCTCCAGCTGGAGGGCTGCGAGGCACTCATCCGAGAAATGTGGGTCCGACTGCCCTGCCATCCTGCCCTCCCACCTACCATTTCCACCCACCAAGGTTTCAATTCACAAGACTTCTGTGTCCTTCAGTGGTAGCCTTCCAGGGGCTGCTGAGGCCACATTCGAATCAGCTGCCGGCTTACCATTGGACCCAGTGGGCATCATGCCACCACCCCTGCCCGGTCCTTCGTGCTCATTTCCAAGCCAAGTATCACGCTGGGCGGGCCTTAATTGGCCCACCCGCATAAAATTGCAGAGTGTTATCGATCGGGCGCAAGTGGTGGTTGGCTTCCCGACCGCCCTCACCCGCCCCGCCAATCCCGCACACCAAGGGCAAATTCTGTCCATAGTAACAAAGGGCTGGAGTTTTCACATTGTATGCCGGATGCTTTCTTACTATATACATAATAATCTGACAAGCGTTGAAGAGTTGCTGGATCTAGTAATGTAAATTGAACTAGAACATCTAGGCAATAGCAATCACATCATAATAATATTTAAAATAAAAACCAAGAATGGCATAAGTAAATCAAAGGCCAAGGCAGTAAATTGAAAAAGAAAGGCTGATTTAAGGGGATTGAGAATTAAACTAGAGAAAAAAAAACTGATAAATGAAGAAATAGAATAACAGTGGCAAACTTTTAAAACAATGACCAATAGAGTCCAGAAGAAATATAGTCCATTAAAAAAAAAGAACAAATTAGCCACTAATGATGCATCATAAATGACCAAAGAAATAAGGGCAAAATTGAAATGAAAGAATTAAAGGCATACATTAAAATTTATGACAACAAAGGAAAGTTTGAAAAGGGAACACAGAAAAGATTACGAACTGTGTCAAAAAATTAAGAAAATAGAGAAATGCCAAAAATAAATTATTGAGGAAAGTATTTTGAATAATGTTCCACTCAGGGATAAGAGAGAACTGAAATCTGTAAATCTCTTCTTTTATTATAAGTAATCAATGTGTTTCTCAGTGCAGAATGTGGAATAACCAGCAGCAAGTTTTCATGAATTTAAATAAAGAATAGTATTTATTCATGCATTCACCACAAAAGTCTAATTCTACATCACACAGTCACATACAAACATTCAATAAAAAATAAATTTACAGACAATTGTGCACTTTTATCAGTTACAAACAAAGGAACTGTTCATTGTTCATGGGCAGAATTTTCCGGTCGGCATGTGGGGGCAGGCCTGACATGCCGACGCGTAAAATGATGTGCAAACGTCCCAACGTCACCATGCGTCATTGCGATATTTTGTTCGGCGGGTGCACTCTGGAGTCAACTGCATGCCTGCCAAAATGTAAACGGCCTATTAGGCTGTTAAGAAATCAGTCGAGCCACTTGAGAATGCCGCCCGTCCAATCTTAAGATTGGCGGGCAGGTGGAAAGCTCACATGGCCTTCACCTTTTTCAGGAAACCTCATCCACAAATGGGATGAGTTTTCCTGAAGCTTATATTAAATAAATAAATTGTCATAAAGAGAAAACATGTCCCCACTCATGTGACACTGTCATATGAGGGGACATGTTTAAGTACATTTTTAAATCACTTTTTAAATTATTTTAACATCCATTCAATCTCCCTGAGGCAGCTCCACCTGCAGAGGTAGCTACCAGCTATGCATTACACTGGGCAGACCTTAATTGGCCCCGCCAGCATAAAATGGAAGGTGTGGAGCCGAACACAGGTAGAGACTGGCTCCGCGTTCACCCCCGCCCTCTCCTACCAGACTCACCTGCCATTGGAAAAATCCTGGCCCATGTGTTTGACTTATCTTAGTGAAGAAACATTTGTTGCAGGCCCGGTGAAAAAGGCATTTTCACTCATGAAAGGTAGTTCAGTGGACTCAAAGAGCAGGAATCTTCTAACAGGATTCCCTAAAATAAATGCATTTTTAGCAGGTCAAAAAATTACATGTAGTTTTCTTACCAGGAGGTCCAGATTCTGTACTGGTGCACTTGAAGAGGAACAGGTTGGGTGACTTTGATATTTCAGTCTCCAGATTTTAACAGGCAAAAATGTGGCTGCATTTTCTTCTGTTGTCTTTGTAGGTGTTAACCACATACCGACTTGCCTTTTGGGATAATAAAATTCATTATCTGAAGATAGTTTCGATCACATGATCAATACTTCTATTTTCCACCAAGAATGATTGAAGCTACATAATGGAAGATGGACGGTGGCCATTCACACTTACTTATGATTAGTTGGCTTCTGCAGCTCTCTTTTGTTAAATTTCACATTCAGAGACATGGGGCAGAAGTTTCTGCACAACCCAATCTCTGGTGGGCGGGGAGCTGATCCCCGCTGGAGAAGCGGGCCCTTCCACCATTTTAATTGGCCCGCCCAATGTGACATCTAGTGGGAAGCGCTATCGCTTCCTGTGCAGGCAGGGGGGATTCCCCAAAATTGAGAGTGCGCTCTTTTGTGCATGTGCTTGAAAGAGCGCACATCTCCCTGAGGCTAAGTGCTGCCTCAGGGAGATCGCTGATACTTTTAAAAATATTAAAAATGGAAAAAAAAACATTCCTTAACATGTACCCCTCATGTGACAATGTCACATGAGATTGAACATTTTCATAATTTACATAATAAGTTTATTAAACTTCTTTAAACCCTACATGAAACCTCATCCCGCCGGTGGATGAGGCTTCATGTTTTCTCTATTGTCCACCAGGGCTCCTGGCCTGCCCGCCAACCTTAAGGTTGGACGGGCAGGTCCTTTAATTGTACAATTGATCCTGTCAATGGCCTCAATCGGCCATTGACAGGTCGGCGGGCCCGCAGCTGATTTTGCTGCGGGCCTGCCTTCCTGAAAATGTAAATGGACTGGGATGATGTTGGGGGTTCCCCCCAATGTCATCCCACGTTATTTTACGTGTCGGTGAGCAGGCCCACCCCCTGCTCGCTGATGGCTAAATTCTGCCCATGAAGTCTGGACTTGAGTTTTGAGTAAGTTCACAAATAATACAACGTGTGAATTCCAAAAATGCTTTCACCATGGTATGCTCACTCAAAGGAGAAGCAGCCCTTTCATAATTATTCAATTAGGAGCTTTCTGGGACTTGAGGTAGTCTGTACATAAATTTCAAATCACCTGACCCTCGGCAGCTATCTTAGCAACAAGCTTTTATGTCCATTTTTAAAAGAGATGGCAGTACCAAAAAAATTATATCTTTGAAGTCCATTTCTAAAATTATGAATATGACATGCCTTTACTGGGCATGACAATACAAATACATAACAAAGGGAAAATCAGGACAGGGTTAGAATCATAAGGGATATTGACAATAAACTTACAGGTAATGGCAGCAAAATGACATAAATATTAAATATTTACTTCATCTTGATATTTACAGGGAGGCTAAAATCAATTACTTTACATTAGAAAAATACAACAAAAATGATATAAAGATATTTTAAGTTGGAAAGGGCAGAGATAATTCATAAACTAATCAAGCACAGAAAGTATAAAAACCCTGGTCTGAATAGATTGTATCCAGCATATTAAAAAATGTTAGGGAAGAAATAACAGATGCACTATTACATTTAGAATAAGATTCCTTAGAAAAGGGAATAATGCCAGAGGAAGGTGGACAACTAATGTGATTCCTAATTTTGAAAAGAGAGATAGAATGAGTTCAGAGAGCTATAGACCAATTAATTTAAATCAATGGTAGGAAAAATAATGAAATTCTTAATCAAAGATGTAACAGGATAAACACAGAGAACCTGTTAATGAGTTGTCAGCACAGAGTCCAGAGTCCACGCTTCACCAACCATGTTGAATTATTTGAAGAAGTAACCGAAAGGATAGATGATGGTAATTTAATAGAGAAACTATATTGGGATTTCCAAAAAGCCATTGATAAGTTACCACATGATAGAGTCAGGGGACTAGTAGTATAATAGAGCTGATTACAAAATAAAAACAGAAGATTAAAAATCAAATGTAGTTGCTCAAATTGACAAATGCTGGGAAATAGTGTTCCACAAGGATAAATGCTGGCACTACTTTATTCAATATTTCCAAAAATGATTTGAGCATGGGGATAGGAAGTACAATCTCAAAATTTGCTATTGACACCAAAAAAGGAAGCTATGTTTAATAGAGAGGAGCACTTCTATAAATTATAGTTGGGCATTAATAAACTTGCAGAATGGGCATGTATTTGGCACATGGTTGTCAGAAATGTAACATAATGTGAATCAGCAATACTCGATGTCCATCAATACCCAACTACACAATGCATGATTCCCCCCTTAAAGTTACTAAAGAATGCCATTACTTGGGAATGCAGGTCTAAAATAACTTAAGGCCAGGATTTTACATTGGTCAGGTGGTCTCGGTGGGAGCAGGTGTGGGCGGTCGGCAACCCACCCACTGCCTGCGATCAGCTCCGTAACGCCATTTTACAAGGGCGGGCCAATTAAGGCCCACCCAGCATCATACATGACTCCAGCATCAGTGGGAAGGGGCAGGCAGGGGAGGGAGCTCAATGTCTGCCGGGTCCAATGGGGACCTGGTGGCTAATTCAAAAGCAGCTGCAGCAGCCAACCAAAGGCTGCCATTGACTCAGAGGGCCGCAGTCATGTAGAACGTCTGTGGTGAGCACGGAGGGCGGGAGGGCAGGTCAGCGGGGCAGTTGGCTCCGTGATTTTCCGACAGGTGTCTCGCTGCCATCCTGGACGAGGTGGCAGCACACCAGGGTGTACTTGTCTCCAGGGGCAGGAGGAGGAGGCCCCCCCACGTCACCAAAAATGCCTGGGAGGAGGTGGCATCCATCTCATGATGTAGTGAGGCGCACATGGGTGCTATGCCGTAAGCGTTTCGATCGGGAAGGGTGGGTGTCGTGTTGGCATAGGTCACTTAGCACAGCAGTTAGGAGCACTGCCCACACCCTCCCCTCCCCCCACCCCCCCCACCCCCACCCCGGGCCTCAGAGTACTTAAAGTTTGAGTGGCAAATGTCAATGAGGCAGCATCTGGGCAAGGGGGTGAGTCCTGGCTGCTTGGAATGAGTGTCTTGCAGCTCCAGGGTAACGAATCGGCTAAGCCCTGCAAGGTTTTCCTCAGGTGGGGTTGGCCAGGCTGCAATGGCGCTGCAGGTACAGGGTGGACTAATCAATGATCCTCTGTCCTTTCAGGAGAAGACATCCCATAACAATGCTGAGTTGTTGTGGACTGGCGGAGAACCGTCTCACCTTCTAATCATGTCCAGATATGAGCAGGAGGCACTGGAGCTGGAGAGACGCCATGTGCCCAGGTCAAACAGCCGTGGTGAGGTTGGGGTGCCACAGTGAGGTAAGAGTGCAGTACACTGAGGTCAGAATGTCTGTCATAGCAACCATTCCACTGTTGTCTCTATATTGATATGTGCCTCAAACATGGAATCCCCATTGATAATGAAAAGATGAGGGCACCCTGATCCGGGTGCCAGACATGCACAGTAACAGTGTAATGACTTCAACTTGTCCTTGTTTTTCCTTTCAGGCTATCACCAGAAACCAGTCGGGGTCAGGAGCCTGAAAGCCCGCCGCACACCGCAGAGGACACAGATAACATAGACGCACCCAGCGTCCCACTCTCTCAGCCAGGCGGGCACCAGTGCAGATACCAGCTCCTTGGTGGGCATTAGATTGGTGGAAATTATCTCGGTGCACAGCGGTGAGGGCACTTCACACTCGCTTGAGGTGCAGGCAGAGGCAGAGAGTGCACAGGGCGCCGGCAGTCGGAGGACTGCTGGGGACCAGGAACATGCTCAGTTGCTGGTTGATGTGCCTCTGAAGTGATTCCTGAGGCAGCAGATACTGGAGGTCTAGCAGGGTGTGCGGGAGGATCTGGTAGAGAGACATGAGGGCATGACCAATGCAATGACCCTCATGGCCAAGTGCGTAACCTCCTCCATGGAGAGAGTGGCGACTCTCATGAAGAGGCTCCTCCAGGAGCTCAATCAGGGCTTCCTGGGGATGCACTTGGACCTGCAAGCCCTCACACCTGCAATGACCTCAGGTAGTCATTGACAGTGTGGGTGATGGATTGGGTACCCAGTATCCCAGCTAGGTGCCCATCCATCAATGGTGAGCAGGGAGTTCCAAAGCGACCTGAAGTTGGTGCACGAGCTGCCAGTCATCTCTGCGGGCTCCTTTCAGGGCACTCAGGATGAGGTCAGCAGCTCCCCCACCCCTCCGCCGGTGACCATGGCATCTGATGAAGCTGTGGCTACTGGGGAGATGCCAGCCAAGCCTCTGGTCACTCCCTCCCAGGCAGGACCAGCACAGGCTCCACGGGCCAGAGGATGCCTTCCAAGATCATCAAGGCCAACAGGACAGCAGAGTGAGTAGCTGTCTGCAACGCCGGTACCAGCAAGGAGTGAGCACCTAGATGTAGCGCCCGCAAATGCAAACTTAAAGCACCCTAAGCACAACACAGGTTTATCACTGGTAATATTTTTCCCCCCACTTTTAAGTTCGTTATTAATAGGTGTGATAGAGAACACCTTTCCATTTAATTCATTTTATGTATGTCAGGCACCACACCATTAAATGTGTTTGTGTTAAACAAGCCTCTGGGTGCTTCATTAGTCCTGCAGGTGAAGGGTAACCTATGATGTTATGAGTGACTTGCTTGTCATTGAACTTTATTGAAATGGCACATAGTGCATGTTGTTCACCAAGCAAATGTTCCTGTCAGGTATCAAGTACAGAGCCTGTAGCCATGGCATGCAGTGGTGGTTCATCTTTGGTATGCTAGCTGAAGGAGTGTTGGATCAAAGCCTCCCAGGTATCCCTGCCTCCCTGGAGGTTTCCCAGGTCAGCATCTATCCCCTCAGCGTTATCCTGAAAGTGCTTGTTCTCGGACTCAGTGCTGGACTCATCGTCTGCTGCCAGAGCAGCTGCGTCAACATCTTCTTCCCCTACTGTGTCCCCCCTTTCCAGCGACAGATTGTGGAACCACTATCTGGGGGGGTATTGCAATGTGCCCCCTGAAAGGTCCAGGTATCGGAAGCACATCTTGTGAAGACCGATAGCTCTCTCCACCACAGCCCTTGTGGTGCCGTGGCTCCTATTGTACCGCTGCTCAGTTTCTGTTCTTGGATGGCGGAGATGCATCATGAGCCACCTTCTGAGGGGATAGCCCTTGTCACCCAGCAGCCATCCATCCAGTCGGGCTGGAGCACTGAAGCACCCCGGCACCTGGGAGTGTCTAAGGATGTAGGCGTGATGGGAGCTGCCTGGGTACCTTGCGCAGACTTGTAGAATCAGCATCCTGTGGTCACACACTATCTGCACGTTCATGGAGTGGAAGCCTTTCCTGTTGATGAAGGCACCAGGCTCACCTGCTGGCGCCTTGATGGCCACATGTGTGCAGTTTATTGCACCCTGACATGGGGGAAGTCAGCAATCTCTGCAAAGCCTATGGCCTGTTGCTCTGCCTGGCTGACCTCATCCATGTGGTTGTGAATGAAAGTCACTGCGCACCTGAAGAGCTTCTGTCACCAGCTTTGCACAACCATGGACAGCTGATTGGGAGACTCCACAAAGATCACCGACCCCTGGAAAGAGCCGGAGGCGGAGAATTTGAGGGCCACTGTGACCTTTAGCACCGCTGGCATGGGTGTCCTTGTTCATGGTTGGAGCTGACCTCAGGGCTGATCATCTGACAGATGGAGGTCACGGTCTCCCTTGAGAGGCAGAGCCTCCTTCGGCATTGCACCCTCAGACATACTGAGGTAGCTGCATCACTGCCTGTAAACCCTGGCAGAAGGATAGTGGCAATTTTTGTGGCCCCTTTCGCCTTGGACTTCTTGCTGGTCCTGTGCCTCTTGTGCCTGCATCTGTCTTTGCACAGGTGGCTCCCCTGAAGGCTGAATAGGGAAACCTGGCCTCCTCTCCCTCCTGGCCCTCTCTTCCTCCTTCGAGGAGATGCCTCCAGCGGAGACCACAATCCCCATTCTCAGGGTAAGGGAATGCTGTCTGATACCTGGAAGGCCCCAAGTGTTATGAATCCTCCGGAGTCCTGAACTGAAGCCTTTTATTTCTGTCAAAGCAGCTCTGAAGCGAAATGAAGTTGTCCTGTTCACACAAGCAAGCAGCAACAAGTTATAATCTAAAGTACTAACAACTCGCATTAGTGAGCCCACTCATCCCTCTTATCCCGGATGAGGTTTTTGAAAGTGTGGCCTACCTGCCTGCCCATTGTGCCCATGTGATGCCCTGAAAATCACACTGGCTGCGTAAAGTCAAAATACAATTGGTGCTTCAAGGGCCTTAACTGGCGCCCGCCTACTGAAATATCGCGACATTGTGCTGTGACGTTAGGATGCACGCCCGGCGTCATCGCACGTCATTTTACGCGTCGGCGTGTAGGGTTCACCCCGCACACCGAATGTAAAATTCTGTTCTTAAAGTTGAATAAACAGCCTCCAAGCCATCCAATATGCTTGGGTTCACGAAATGGAACGTCAATCACTCTTCAAATACAGTAAAGGAAATGTTGTACAAGACATTGGTTAGGCCACATGTAGAGTATGGCATAGTCACTTGGGACCCATGTACTGCTAAAAACATTACCCCCCTTGAGAAAGTTCAATGCTGAGCAGCTCGTTCTGTTACAAATAATTACTCGTGAGATTCTATTTTCTCCCAGTTGGTCATGTTGCTAGGCTGGCACATTCTCCAGAACAAAGAAAAGCCCAGAGGTTGACATGCCTCTATAAAATTTTGAATGAACAATTAAATATTTATAAGTAGCGCATCAAGTCACACAAAAGTGTCCAAACTCCAAGAGTTCGTAGCTAACAGCTCCAACTGCATATACCCAACGTGCTTCCTTTGCTAACCCCTTTTTCTCAAGAACAATTAAGGACTGGAACAATCTTCCACAAATCATAATCTCCATGCCCTTTTGGAAAAAGGCTGGCTCGGGGTGGGTTGGGGGTGGTGGGCCAGGTGATAGCTATCCACCCTAAAATGGTGTGTAGTCAGTTAGGCCAACTAAATGGCTTGTTAAGATTCATTTCAGGAAAATCTGTTGAAATTTTAAAATTAATGTGGCCATCGACTGCATTCGTTGCTCCCCAACTGTGAAAATTCCCTATTGGAAGGCTACGGAGGGAAATCTTACATGGTACCAAGTACCAATACAGATAAAGATATAGGGTGAGATTTTCCAACCCTGCCCCTCCACCAGGATTGTCTGGTCCCATCGAAAGTCAGTGGACCTTTGGCTGGGCCACCCAATCTCCCAGGGCAGATCCTGTCATGCCGTGACTGGAAAATGCCACCCATAGTAAAGGGATAACATTGAAATTTAGTGAAGTTATGTGAAACTAGCATAACACTTTCAAGAATACACGGAGTATAGTGAAAAGTTCTAGTATCCATGTTCTAAACATATAAAGAAGCACTGGAGAAGGTATAAAAATGATTTCTGAGACTGATATCAAAAGTGACTGTTTATATGTATCAGGAAAGCTTGAACAGGCTGGGAGTCTTCGCTAGAAAAGAGGGGCAAATTGATAGAGGTCTTAAAGGTTATGAAGGAATTTGTTAGGATAGACACAGAGAAAATGTTCCCACTTGCAGGTGAGACCATTAATGTCAGATAATAAATCCATAAATATCATAAATCCAATAAAGAATCAAGGAAAACATTCTTTACCCAGAGCGTAGTTAGAGTGTGGAACATGTTATCATAGGGAGTAGTTGAGGCAAATAACAGGAATGCATTCATGGATTCAGCTGCAGATTTAGCACTCAAGCATTGATTAGAGAAGTAAATGTGGGCCCCGTGCACTGCTTCCACTGAAGGTGTGGGGTGTGCGGGCTAACACACAGCAGCAGGTTTCAGGATGACTGAGGGATTGAGTGAGAGGTCAGGCAGTTTCCCAGATGGGGCACTAGAAGCCCTGATGAAGGAGAGCCAGCAGAGGATGGAGGTCCTGCACTCGCAGCTGGGAAGGAGTACACCTCACCCACCTGTTCTTTTTTCCTGCAGCAGCTGCTGCTGCTCAGTCTGGCCTCTTGACCCCCTGCCATTCCTCCTCCTGACTATGAGGATCCTTAGCAAAATGCCCACAACCAAGCATCTGCTTTCTCCTGGTAAACCTAAAAGGTGTCCAATAAGTAGCCTGGCACAGCATTTACACTTTTTGGTGAAATCTTCAAAGAATTTTTTGAATAAATGTTGCTGGAATAAATTCACATAATTTATTCAAATTGATGCCACAAAAAGAGACCGTTTAGCACTTTTGGAAAAAATTTCATTTGGCTGTAGAGAGACAATGCAGGCCTATAGGGTGAAAATTTATGGCTACCAGCCAGTGTGTCAGTGTGCTGGCCTATTCTTATCATAGGGGCCTTTTGGAAAAGGCTGGATCGGGGTGGGCCAGGTGACAACAATCCACACTAAAGCAGCATGTAGTCAGTTAGACCAACTCAATGGTTTGTTGAGACCACTCTGCCAACTTATGGCCCCCTGCAAGGAAACCGCCCCCCAGATCCAACATAGCTAGAGGGCCATAGTTGTGGCCACTGGCGGTCCAGTGGAGGAGTTCTGCTCTATGATGATGACTCAAAATGTTAAAAACCTAAAAATAGAAAAATAAAATTTTGTGGACATGTCCCCTCATGTCACAATGTCACATGAGTTGGGACATGTGCATAATTTTTACAAAACCTTTATTAAAATTTTTAAAAACCTACATGAAACCTCATCCCGCCCGTGGATGAGGTTTCATGCTTTTTCTAGTTTGTGCTGGGGCTCCTGGCCTGCCTGGCAACCTTAAGGTTGGATGGGCAGGGCCTTTAATTACTTAACTGACCCTGTCAATGGCCTCAATTGGCCATTGACAGGTCAGTAGGCGTGCAGCTGATTTTGCTGCCCCTCTGTCTTCCTGAAAATTTAAATGTGACGTGGCGATATCGGGAGCTCCCGTGACATCACCGTGCATCATTTTACGCATCGGCGAGCAGGGCCCATCCCCGCTCGCCAACACGTAAAATCCTGCCCAGAGAAACATCGAAACTATGAGCAGGAGTAGGCCATTTGGCCCTTCGACCCTACTCTGCCATTCAATATGATCATGGCTGATCCTCTATCTCAAAGCCATATTCCCACTTTCTCTCCTTACCCCTTGATGCCCCTAATATCCAAAAATTTATGAATTTCTTTCTTGAATATATTCAGTGACCCGGCCTCCACAGCCTTCCATGGTAGAGAATTCCACGGGTTGACCACCCTCTGAGTGAAGAAAGTGTTCCTCATCTCAGTCCTAAATTGCCTGCCCCATATCCTGAGACTGTGGCCCCTGGTTCTAGACTCCCCAACCAGGGGAAAAACCTTCCTTGCATCTAGTCTGTCTAGCCCTGTTAGAATTTTATACATTTCAATCAGAACCTCTCTCATTCTTCTAAACTCTAGTGAATACAGGCCCAGTTGAACCAACCTCTCCCCATATGATAGTCCTGCCATCTCCTGCATCAGCCTAGTGAGTGTTCGCTGCACTCCCTCTATGGCAAGTATATCCTTTCATAAGTAGGAAGGCCAAAACTGCACACAATACTCCAGGTATGGTCTCACCAAGGCCCTTTATAACTGCAGTAAGACATCCCTACTTCTGAACTCAAGCTCTCTTGCAATGAAGGCCAATATACCATTTGCCTTCCTAATTGCTTGCTCCACCTGTCTATTTACTTTCATTGACTGGTGTACAAGGACAGCCAGATCCCTTTCTACATACACATTTCCCAATATATCACCATTTAAACAATTATCTGCCTTTCTGTTTTTCACACCAAAGTGTATAACGTCACACTTATCCACATTTTACTGCATCTACCATGTGTTTGCCCACACACAACTTGTCTAAATCACCCTGAAGCCTCTTTGCAACCTCCTCACAACTCACAACCACACCCAGTTTTGTGTCATCAGCAAACTTGGAAATATTGCATTTGGTTCCCTCATCCAAGTCATTAATGTATATCGTGAATAGCTGGGGCCCAAGCACAGATCCCTGTGATACACCACTAGTCACTGCCTGCCACCCAGATAAAGACCAATTTGTTCCCACTCTCTGGGCAACATTTTCCCCCCATTATGGGGGGGTGGAGGTTTACAGGAGCAGGCGGGTTCCCGATCAGCGTCCCCAGCCATTTGACGTGGGTGGGCCAATTAAGCTATGCGCTCCCTGTGCGGGTGAGGGGTGATTCCCTGAACCAGGAGTGCACTCTTTCGCGCATAGTTCTCCGTGAGGCAAAGTGTTGTCACATGAGGTGGGACATGGCAATTTCTTTTATTTAGAGATTTCATACAAATTTTAATTATCTCATGAAACCTCATCCCGCCTATGGATGAGATTTCATGTTTTTACAGAAGCCTGCCTGGGCTCCCAGCTTGCCCTTCCAACTTTCACTTTAAAACTTTTTTAATGGCCTTAATAGGCCTTTGACAGTTTGGCGAGCATGCAGCTGAATTGGCTGCGTGTCCGCCGAACTGAAAATCTAAATGATGTGGGGTGACGTCGCGATGCATGCATTACATTACCCCACGTCATTTTAACGTGTTGGTGAGTGGGCCCCGCCGCCCCCCATTCGCTGAACAGAAGATTCAGCCCTCTGGTCTGCCAATCAATTCTCAGTCCGTGCTAGTATATTACCCCCAATCCCATGTGTTTTAATTTTGCCCACTAGACTCTTATGTGGGACATTGTCAAAAGCCTTCTTGAAATCCAAATACACCACATTGGCTAGTCCTCCCCTATCTATTGTACTAGTTACATCCTCAAAAAAACCGAGTAGGTTAGTTAAGCATAATTTCGCTTTCATAAACCCAAGCTGACCTTGTCCAATCCCGTTAATGCTTTCCAAGTTTTCTGTTACCATGTCTTTTGTAATAGAGTCTAGCATTTTCCCCATTACTGATGTAAGGCTAACTGGTGTGTAATTCTCTGTTTTATCTCTCCCTCCTTTTTTAAATAGTGGGATTACATTTACCACCCTCCCATCCATAGGAACTGCTCCAGAGTCAATAGAATTTTGGAAGATGACCACCAATGCATCCAATTTTTCCAGGGCCACTTCCTTTAGTACTCTGTGATGTAGATTATCGGGCCCTGTGGATTTTTCAGTCTTTAACCCCATTAATTTCTCGAGCATCATTTTTTTACTAATACCGATTCTCTTCAATTCTTCCCTCTCACTAGACCCTTGGTTCCCTAACATTTCTGGGAAATTATTTGTGTCCTCTTTTGTGAAGACAGAACCAAAATATGTGTTCAATTCTTCTGTCATTTCTTTGTTCCCCATTATAATTTCCCCCATTTCTGCCTATAAGGGATCTAAGTTTGTCTTTGCTAATTTTGTTCTCTTCACATATTTATAGAAGCTTCGACAGTCAGTTTTATTTTCCTTGCAAGTTTACTCATACTCCATTTTCCCTTTCTTAATCAATCTTTTTACCCACTTTTGCTGAATTCTAAACTGCTCCCAATCCTCAGGCTTGCTGCTTTTTCTGGCAATTTTATTTCTCTCCTCTTTGGATCTAACACTATCCCTAATTTATTTTGTAATCCATGGTCGAGCTTTCCTGTTTTATTTTTGCACCAGACAGGAATAAATAATTGTTGTAACTCATGCATACGTTCCTTAAATAGTAGCCATTGCCTATCCACCATCAACCCTTTCAGTAAGGTTCCCCAATCCATCATTGCCAACACACGCCTCATACCCTAGTAGTTCCCTTTATTTAGACTCAGGACCCCAGTTTCGGATTCAACTTCTTCACTCTCCACCCTAATGAACAAGTCTATCATTTTATCGTCATTCTTCCCCAAGGGACCCCATACAACAAGATTGTTAATTAATCCTTTCTCATTGAACAATACCCAGTCTAGGATAGCCTGCTCTATAGTTGGTTCCTCAACGTTTTGGTCTAAAAAAACCATCATGCACACAATCCAGGAGATCCTCCTCCGCAGTAATATTGCTAGTTTGGTTTGTCCAATCTTTATGTAGATTAAAGTCATCCATGATTACAGTTGTACCCTTATTGTACGCATCTCTAATTTCCTGCTTTAAGCTTTCCCCTACATCTCCATTACTATTTTGGGGCCTATAGACAACCCCCATCAACATTTTATGACCCTTGATGTTTCTTATCTCTAACCAAACAGATTCCACATCATGATTTTCTGAACCAATATCCTTCTCACTATTGCATTAATTTCCTCCTTTACTAACAATGCTTCCCCACCTCTTTTCCCTATTTGTCTGTCCCTCTTAAATATTAAATATCCCTGGATGTTCTGTTCCCATCCTTCGTCATCCTGCAGCCATGTCTCCGTAACTGCAACTATGTCATAACCGTCCATATCTATTTGCACTGTGAATTCATCCATCTTATTGTGAATGCTCCGCGCATTTCCGGCTAAGTGCATTTCAGGGCTGGAGCTGCAGGTGGATTTACTGTGGAGCATCCAGAATGCTGAGATTATCATGGACAGCACATTGAGTGAGTTAGTCACACCACAGGTAAAGACTGTACAGGCAGAAAGGGGATGGGTGACCACCAAGCAGAGTAGAGGAAGGCAGGTAATGCAGGAGTCCCCTGTGGTCATACCCCTCTCTAACTGAAATGCTGTTTTGGATACTGTTGGGGGAGATGACTTCTTGGGGAAAACAGCAGGAGCCAAGTCCATGGCACCACTGGTGGCTCTGCTGCACAGGAGGGGAGGAAGAAGAGTGGTAGGGCTATAATGATAGGGATTTAATAGTAAGGGAATGTATTTTGCAGCTGCAAAATATGCTCCAGGATGGTGTGTTGTCTCCCTGGTGCCAGGGTCAAGGTATCTTGGAGAGGCTGCAGGGCATTCTGAAGGGGGAGGGTGAAAAGCTAGCGGTACATATTGGTACCAACGACATAGATAATAAAAGGGATGAGGTCCTACAAGCTGAATATAGGGAGTTTGCGAATGCTCCACGCATTAAGATACAATGCATTTAGACTTGTCTTTTTAACCTTGTTAGTCATCTTAGCTTTATTTTACACTATGACCCCATTTGTTGCTCGCCCTTGCTTTCTCTGCCTTCCACTTTTGCTTCTCACATTTCTGTCTTTCGCTTCTAGCCTTGTCTCCCTCTCCTCCATCTCCCTGCTCAGGTTCCCATTCCCCTGCCATTCTAATTTAAACCCTCCCTGACTGTACCAGCAAGGCCCCCACCCCCCTCCAAGGACATTGGTCACGGTCCAGCCCAGATGCAACCCATCCTGTTTGTACTGGTCCCACCTTCCCCAGAACCAGTCCCAATGTCCCAGGAACCTGAATCCCTCCCCTCTACAACATTTCTTCAGCCACGTATTCACCTGATATACCCTGTTATTTCTACTTTCGCTAGCATGCAGCACTGATAGTAATGATTACTACCTATGAGGTCCTACTTTTTAATTTACATCCAAACTCCCTATATTCAGCTTGTAGGACCTCATCCCTTTTATTATCTATGTCGTTGGTACCAATATGTACCGCTAGCTTTTCACCCTCCCCCTTCAGACTGCCCTGCAGCTTCTCCAAGATACCTTGACCCTGGCACCAGGGAGACAACACACCATCCTGGAGCATATTTTGCAGCCGCAAAATACATTCCCTTACTATTAAATCCCTATCATTATAGCCCTACCACTCTTCTTCCACCCCTCTTGTGCAGCAGAGCCACCAGTGGTGCCATGGACTTGGCTCCTGCTGTTTTCCCCAAGAAGACATCTCCCCCAACAGTATCCAAAACAGCATTTCAGTTAGAGAGGGGGATGACCACAGGGGACTCCTGCATTACCTGCCTTCCTCTACTCTGCTTGGTGGTCACTCATCCCCTTTCTGCCTGTTCAGTCTTTACCTGTGGTGTGACTACCTCACTCAATGTGTTGTCCATTATAATCTCAGTATCCTGGATGCTCCACAGTAAATCCACCTGCAGCTCCAGCTCTGAAATGCACTTAGCCGGTAGCTGCAGCTGGGCACACTTCCTGCACACATGGTCGCCAGGTACACTGGAAGTGTTTATGGCTTCCCACATAGTGCAGAACGAGCATATCATGGGTGCGAGCTCTGCTGCCATGACTTCCATTTAGATTAAGTTTGCTAGTTACGCCCTTTAAAGAAAATTAATTACACTAGAGGCCTTATTCCACTCCAAACACTCCCACAGTCCTCACCTTATTTTGTTTAAGCTAATGTGCTGCAACAATTTAATTAGTAGAATAAGCAGAAGTCGAAGTACTCACCTGACCCTAATTACCAATTAGCTGACTCCCCTGGGTCGGGTCACATTTTGAGTCGTGATGTCCTCGCACCGCTTTCAGCCCTGGGTCTCCCTGGAACTCTTGATCTGTCCTTGTGCCACTTTCAGCTCTGATTCCGGCTCCCGCTCTTTTTAGACCTCCGCTCTGACCCTCAGCTCCCGCTCTTTTTAAATCTCCCCTCTGACTCTCAGCTCTCACTCTTTTTAAACCACCCCTCTGGCTCTCAGTTCCTGCTTTTTAAAAACTTTACCAAGGCCACCACTCCTCTCGCACTGCCTCCCAGTCCCGATCTGGTCCCGTTCCAAAGCCTGTCCACCATCTACAAGGCACAAGTCAGGAGCGTAATTGAATACTCACCACTTGCCAGGATGAGTGTGGCTCCCACAACACTTAAGAATCTTGACACTGTTCAGGAAAAAGCAGCCCACTTGATTGGCATCACATCCACAAACATTCACTCCCCCCACCACCAATGCACAATAGCAGCAGTGTGTACCATCTACAAGATGCACTGCCGGAATTCACCAATAGTCCTTAGACAGCACCTTCCAAGCCCATGACCACTAACACCTAGAAGGACAAGGGCAGCAGATAGGTGGGAACACGACCACCTGGAAGTTCCCCTCCAAGTCACTCACCATCCTGACTTGGAAATATATCTCTGTTCCTTCACTGTTGCTGGGTCAAAATCCTGGAACTCCCTCCCTAATAACACTGTGGGTGTACCTACACCACATGGACTGCTGAGGTTCAAGAGGCAGCTCGCCACCAGCTTCTCAAGGACAATTAGGGATGGGCAATAAATGCTAGCCCAGTCAGTGAAGCCCACATCCTGTGAATTAATTTTAAAAAATACCGACACCTGGGGAACTTCACCACAAATGTTCCTCCAGTGCGAAAAATATCCAATAACTATTACTCGCTGTTTCCTACTACTTAGCCAATTTTGTATCTATGTTGCTACAGTCCCTTTTATTCCAAGAGCTATAACTTTTCCCACAAGTCTGTTCTGTGGCACAGTATCAAATGCCTTTTGGAAGTCCATGTACACCATGTCAGCAACATTACCCTCATCAACCCTCTCTGTCACATCTTCAAAACTCCAGCAAGCTAATTAAACACAATTTCCCTTTTAGAAATCCATGTTAGCTCTTCCTAATCAACCCACATTTTTCCTTGTGACTACTAACTCTATCCTGAATAATTGTTTCTAGAAGCTTCCCCATCATTAAAGTTAAACTGACTGGTCTGTAATTGCTGGCTTTATCCTTACAACCTTTATTGAACAAGGGTGTAATGTTTGCAATTCTCCAATCCTCTGGCACCTCCTCTGAGTCTAGGGAAGACTGAAAGATTATGGCCAGTGCCCCTGCAATTTCCGTTCTCCCTTCCTTAAATATCCTTAGATGCATCTCATTTGGCCCCGGTGTCTTGTCAACTTTAAGTACCGACAGTTTATTCAATTATCTTATCAATTTTGAAGACTTCTAGTGACAAAGTTTCCTCCCCTGTCATCATGGCCTGAGTAACATCTACATCCTTGGTAAAGACAGAAGGAAAGCATTCATTTAACATCTCAGTCATGCTCCCTGCCTCCATGTGGAAATTCCCTTTTAGGTCCCTAATCAGCCCTACTCTTTCTTTTACCACATTTTTACTATTAATATGAATAGAAAACATTGGGATTCCCCTTTATGTTGGTTGCCAGTCTTTTCTCATAATCCCTCTTCACTTCTCGAATATGCTTCTTCACCTCCCCTTGAATCTTCTGTGTTCCACTTGTTTATCAGTTGTATTTTCTACCTGACACATGTCATAAGCACATTTTTCTTCTTTATTCTAATTTCTATCTTCTTTTCCACCCAGGGAGCTCTGGATTTGTTTGCCCTCCCTCTCCCTTTTGAGACAATATATCTTGATTGCCTGAACCATTTCTTCTCTGAAGACAGCCTATTTTTCAGCTACAGTTGTCCTGCCAACCTTTGATTTCAGTCTATTCGGCTCAGGTCCATTATTGCTCTATTGATATTGGCTCTCCCCCAATTAATTATTCTTACTCTGGATTGCCCATTGTCCTTTTCTACTGTCATCTTAAACCTTATGATACAATGAACACTGTCTCCTAAATGCTCCCCCTGGAGGCAAGGACATACCTGGACAGTTTCCACATAGCTGGGTGGTTGCCAGTGTTGTAGCTGCACTGGAACAGCTTGGCTAGGGTCGTGGCTAGTTGGCTAGTTCTAGAGACCAAGTCTTCACTGCTACTGCCAGAAGGTTCTTAGGGCCCATAGCCTTTGCAGTATCCAGTGCCTTCAGTTGCTTCGTGATTTGAATCAAATTGGCTGAACAGTGGCATCTGCACTGCTGGGGATTTCAGGATGAGACCAAGATAGATGATCCACTCAGCACTTCTGACTGAATTTATTTGTAACTGCTTCAGCCTTGTCTTTTGCTCTATAGTATAGTAAGGGAGATTGACACTGTTTTCTGTAGCAAAGAGCGAGAGTCCAGGAGGCTTTGTTGCCTTACCTGTTGCCAGGGTTCGGGGCATTTGCACAGGGATGGAGAGGGATTAGCAGTGGGAGGGAGATCTAGTGGCTGTGGTCCATGTAGGCACCAATGGCATAGGCAGGATGAGGAAGAGGCTTTACATGGTCAGTATAATGAGACAGGCACCAAGTTAAGAAGCAAAACCTCAAAGGTAATAATTTCTGGATTATTCCATGAGTCACGTGCAAATTGGCATAGGACCAATAAGATTAGAGAAATGAATGCGTGTCTCAAAGACTGGTGTGGGAGAAGTGGGTTCCACCTTGTGGGGCACTGGCACCAGTGTTGGGGAAAGTGGGACCTGTACTGCTTGGACCGTCTACACCTGAACTGGATCGGGCTGGTGTCCTCGTGAGCCACCTAACGAGGGAAGTAGAGAGGGTTTTAAACTGAATAGTGGGGGCAAGGGATAAAATTTGGGAAGGTATGGTAAACCAAAGAGTAGAGACAAGGCAAGATAGACAAGGATTAATAAGGGAAATGATGAACAGACTGTGACAGGAAGGGACAGAGAGCATAAATCTAAGGGTAAATCAGCAGATAAGGCTAGACACTACAAAAATAATAAAAGGACAAAATTAAAGGCTCTGTATCTAAACGCACATAGTATTCAAAACAATGTGCAAATAGAAATAAATAAGTATGATCTGATAGCCATTACAGAGGCATGGCTGCAGGATGACATAGATTGGGACCTGAATATTGAAGGATATGTGACATTTAGAAAGGACAGGAAGTTAGAAACAGGTGGAGGGGTGGCCTCATTAATTAATGATGGTATTAACACATTAGAGAGGGATGACCTAAGTTCAGGAAACCAGGATGTAGAAGTGGTTTGGGTTGAGGTGAGGAATGATAAAGGCAAGAATTCACTTGTGGGGGTGGTGTACAGGCCTCCGAATTATAACTACGCAGTCGGACAGAGTATAAAAGAAGAGATAATGGGAGTTTGCCAGAAAGGTACAGCAATAATCATGGGGGAATTTAGGCATATAGACTGGAAAAATCAGATGGGCAAAGGTCATATAGATTAGGAGTTCATAGAATGTTTTTGGCATAGTTTCTTAGAACAGCACGTTCTGGAGCCAACCAGAGAGCAAGCTATACTCGATCTGGTATTGGGCAATGAGCTAGGATTAACTGATAACCTCCTAGTGAAAGTACCCCTAGGTAGCAGCAATCATATGATGATTGAATTTTACATTCATTTTGAGGGAGAAACAAATGCGTCCCAGATTAGTATTTTAAAGGCAATTATAAGGGCATGAAAGCAGAGCTAGGTAAAGTGAACTGGCAAATGAGATTAAGGGATATGTCAATAGAAGTTCAGTGGCAGACATTTAAAGGGATATTTCAGAATGCACAGCATAGATACATTCCAATGAGAAAGAAAAGTTCCAAGGGGAGGGCTCACCATCCACGGTTAATTAAAAAAATTAAAAACTATATCAAACTTAAAGAAAAAGCATATGATTGCACAAAGTCTGGTAGCAGATCTGAAGATTGGATAGAATATAAAGAACAGCAAAGAATGACAAAAAGATTAATAAAGAGGGAAAAATTAGAATATGAGAGAAAGCTAGCTAATAATATAAAGACAGATAGTAAGAGTTTCTATAGATATTTCAATGAGAAAAGAGTTAACAAAATGAGCATTGATCCTATAGAAAGTGCATCTGGGGAATTGATAATGGAAAGTAAGGAGATGGCAGATAAATTAAACAAGTGTTTTGCTTCAGTCTTCACTGTAGACAACACAAGTAACATCCCAGAAATAGATGTAAATCAGGAAATGGAAGGGAGAGAGGAACTGGAGCAAATTACAATCACCAGGGAAGTGATATTAAGCAAATTGTTGGGGCTGCGGGCTGACAAATCCCCAGGTCCAGATGGACTTTACCCTAATGCTAATGCACTGGTTTTAATTTTCCAAAATTCCCTAGACTCAGAGAAGGTTCCATTAGATTAAAAAATAGCAAAATAGCTCCTTTATTCAAATGGAGAGGGAAGCAGAAAGCAGGAAACTATACAGTTAGCCTACCATCTGTCACAGAGAAAACGTTAGAAGCCAATATTAAAGATGTTATAGCACGGCACTTCGAAAAATTCAAGGCATTCAGGCAGAGTCAGCGTGGCTTTGTAAAAGGGAAATCATGTTTATCCAATTTATTGGAGTTCTTTGAAGGAGTCACATGTGTTGTGGACGGTGGATGTACGGCACTTAGATTTCCAGAAGGCATTTGATAAAGTGCCACATCAAAGGTTATTGCAGAAAATAAAAGCTCATGGTATAGGGGGTAACTTATTGGCACAGAAAGAAGATTGGCTAGGGAACAGAAAGCAGAGAGTTGGCATAAATGGGTCTTTTTATGGTTGACAAGATGTGATGAGTAGTGTGCTGGGGCCTCAACATTTTACAATTTATGTAATTGACTTGGATGAAGGGACCAAAGGAATGGTTGCTAAATTTGCTGATGACACAAAGATAGATAGGAAAGTAAATTGTGAAGTGGACATAAGGAAACTAAAAAGTGACATAGATAGGTTAAGTGAGTGGGCAAAGATCATGCAAATGGAGTATAATGTGGGCAAAAGTGAAATCATTCATTTTGGCAGGAAGAATAAGAAAAAAAAAATTTATCTAAGGATGAGAGATTGCAGAGCTCTGAGATTCAGAGGGATCTGGGTGTCCTAGTATATGTATCACAAATGCTTAGTGTGCAGGTACAGCAGGTAATTAGGAAAACTAAAAGAATGTTATCATTTTTTGTGAGGGGAATTGGTTACAAATGTAGGGATGTTTGCTTCAGTTGTACAGGGCATTGGTGAGACCATATTTGGAGTATCATGTACAGTACTAGTCTCCTTATTTAAAGAAAGATGTAAATGCATTAGAAACAGTTCAGAGAAGGTTTACAAGACTAATGCCAGGACTAGGTGGGTTCTCTTATGAGGAAAGGCTGGACAGGTTAGGCTTGTATCCACTGGAATTTTGAAGAGTAAGAGGTGACTTAATTGAAACCTTTAAGATCCTGAGGGGTCTTGACAGGGTGGATGTGGAGAGGATGTTTCCTCTTGTGGGAGAATCTAGAACTGGGGTCACTGTTTAAAAATAAGGGGTCACTCATTTAAGACAGAGATGAGGAGAATTTTTTTTCTCTCAGAGGGTTGTGAGTCTTTGAAATTCTCTTCCTTAAAAGGCAGTGGAAGCAGAATCTTTGAATATTTGTAAGGCAAAGCTAGATAGATTCTTAATTAACAAGGGGCTGAAAGGTTATTGGGGTAGGCAGGAATGTGGGGTTGAGGTTGCAGTCAGGTCAGCCATGATCATATTGAATGGTGGAGCAGGCTCGAGGGGCCGAGTGGCTTCCTCCTGCTCCTAATTCATATGTTCATATGTACTGCCCTACTGTTTCTGCATGTATTAGAAATTTGCGTGTATATTTGCTCTTCTATCTCTCACTGTCTGGGGCTCTATCGTACATTCTTTGACATTTTTGTTCAGTTCAACCTATCTGACATTGATAATCTTTCCAGCATAGCATCCTCCAAACACTGTGATTCTTTCTTTAACCAATATTGCAATCATCTCCCTTCTTCTTTTATACTTTCTGTATCTTGTCTAAAAACCGTGTAACCAGGAATGTTGACCTGCCATCCCTGCCTGGATGGTTTGAGTGTTGGTGAAGTCTTGACCCAGTGTCCAAGAAAATATATTGATGTGTTTCAAATGTCCTCCTTAAATCTGCAGCAACAAGACGATAGCAGCACTCAAAATTCCCTGCAATTATTTATTTACTTTGGGGTTGGCGATGGAGTAATGGTATTGTCACTGGACTAAAACTCTAGAGACCCAGGGTAATTCTCTGAGGGCCTGGGGTTCTAGTCTTGCCATGGCAGATGGTGGTATTTGTACTTGATTAAAAATCTGGAATTAAAATGCCTAATGATGACCATGAACCCATTGTTGTAAAAACTCATGAGGTTCACTAATGTAGTTAGGGAAGGAAACCTGCCAATGGCATGGCATACATGTGACTCCAGACCCACAGTAATGTGGTTGACTCTTAAATGCCCTTTCAACTGATGGGTAGTGGCGCCCACATTATATGAATAATAAAAACAAAATCAGCCAGTGAGACTTAGGTCCAGTATTATGCACTAATCTACTGTACAACCTCCTTAATGAGTGCTAGCACTAATATGATTATCCATCAGTTCACTTAATGATCCTCTGCATACGTGTTACTCCTTTACCAAGATAATTTCATGGACTGGACTGGCATTTCTGCTTAAGACCCCCATCATGGTTGCCTCAGAGCCATTTCAGTGCCTCATGTACTTGCGGGAAAAAAATTGGCCTTTGAGAAGTTACCAATCAGATTCATCTTAACAAGTTTGGAAATAAAGTAAATGCAGCTAATGTATCCACTCTTGTGTTGGGCTTGAAGCTCAAGAATAAGGACAAAAACTAGCATCTCAAGGCATATTGATGCTCAAAGTCTTGGCAGCTAACACCGTTTAAACATTCAGTTGTGCAAATACATATAGTATTTTATGCCAGGGCAAACTGCATAAGTAGTTGTGCAATGAGATTAATATTGGTCCCCAGGTATCATTTTTTATTAAGAAATAAAAATTAATCCAGCAGCGTATGGGGATTTTTCAAAATTATCAGACCTGTCAGGGGCTAAAATATGAGAGAAGGTAATCTGTGAATCATCATGAAATCTGGAGGAGTCATGAGAATTAATTCCACATACTTAAATGATTTTTAAAAGATTTGCATTTTCTTTCATTTTCTTCTAATTTCACACTTAGCCCTTTGGGGAGAGAAGAGCATTTGAAACCAAAAATGATATTTTTTGAAGAGTTTTTTTTAAACTTAATTTCAAGTATGCTATGGCATAAAATTGTTTTATGGGTATTTACATGGTTTAATTTTATTTTGCATTATTAAAATTAGAAATTTAGATTTAAGAAGATATCGGAGATGTTAGGCTGGAATTTTCTCGATCTGAACACATGCCTTAAGTATGCCGCAATTCACGCCGATCTTGCCAACACCAATTTAGACTGAGGTTTTCTGAAAATAACATTAATAGGCATTGGATCACATGAACTGGTATAAACCAAATGAGAATAAGTGTAAACAACCAGGGGCTTGAAACATCCAAAACATATAGCCCTTTGTTCATAAAGATCCCCTTTATCTTATTGATATTAAGAGAATTAAAGTTTGAAACCCTTAAGCTGTCACTTATGCACATTAAGCACAGAATGTTTAAGAAAATGTAACTCTGGAAACTTTTCTCTTCCTAATTTGATGGATTCTGATGCTAGGAAATATCACTTAAAGATATAGAAAATATAGTGTAGGTTTCAGTAAAGAGAATAAAAAAGCTAAGTATAAGCATAGAAATTTTTGCAGCCCACTGTCATGACAATAGCTGATTATGGTTGTGGACTCCAGTATTAGATACAACACAGTACTCTGTACTATATATGGGGTCATCTGACCTGGGGGTTGAAGGTCAGAAACCATATGTTGGAGCCTGTCTTGATAAGAATTCAGGTACTGCAGATATGTGTTCATATTAGGAAAATGTGTTATCAATAAAGTTAGCTCAGCTACAATGTCGACAGCCTGTGTGCATCATTAAAAAAAGAAACAAGAAACAAGACACCCACTTGATTGGCACCCATCCACTACCTTAAAAATCCACCCCCTCCACCGTCGAAGTACAGTGGCAACAGTGTGTACCATCTACAAGATGCACTGAAGCAACTCATCAAGCCTGCTTCGACAGCACCTTCCAAACTGGCGACCTCTACCACCTAGAAGGACAAGGGCAGCAGATAGCTGGGAACACCACCATCTGCAAGTTCTCCTTCAAGCCACTCACCGTCCTGACTTGGAAATATATCCTCATTCCTTCACTGTTACTGGGTCAAAATCCTGGTGCCCCCTTCCTAACAGCACTGTGGGTCTACCTACCAAGTGGACTGCACCAGTTTAAGAAGGCAGTTCACCACCACCTTCTCAAGGGCCATTATAATGGGCAAAAAATGCTGGCCTAGTGGTGATGCCACATTCCATGAATTAATAAATTTTTTAAAAATGGGTTTTAGGCATAAATTTAAGCCTCTTCAAAATGGATGTACCTGAAGGAATCTTGTGCCTGATGAGGATGAAGCTGTTAATGAGCCAAGTGCAAATTCACAGATATAATTTGAGAATGGGGCAAATTATTAAGGAAGTTTGCACGAAGCATGGTTCTGCTGTAAAACTAGTCTCAGTAACTTAAGTAATAATTTCCATAGAAAAAACCCTGTGCCAAGTGGCTCTAATGCTACTGCCGCGTCAAGTATTACAAGGAAACTCTGGGCTGTAATGTCAGAAAAAATACCTGTTGAAAGATAGGCATTACATCCATTACTCCAAATTAAAGACATTTCACAGTCAGGAAGCCCCATTTACAAGGTTCTAAACTAATGTCACACAGTTGCTCACATTAGCTCAGCCAATTTAGTCACATCAAAAGTGGAGGGAGGTGGATCGGGATTGTCATAGCACCTGGATAAATATGAGATTAGCTAGTTTCAAAAATCCTATCCTTGTACCATCCAGAATGGGTGGTCTAATTGGGGACATGGACCTCATCATGACATCTGGACCTGTGGCTCTAAGTCCAGCTTCTTGTGTGAGATAAACAATGTTAGTTTTATCCCTTACTTCTTTGCTTATTGCTCTATGGAAGATGTAGTGGTCAGAAGGTTTAATATATTTTACACTCTTGCAGATTCAATTCGAACTTCTCTTCTGTGCTCCTGTTTATTGATAGGGTCAAATGTTAAATCCATTTAAAAGGTAGGGACATACAACTAGATGAAATTATACAAAATTAACTAATTGAAATTAGTGTATTTTAGCACTTATTATGGATGTAATTCTACCTGTAAAGATGGCCTGAGGTAACACAGACAATGCATCTCATACAGAGATGTCTCTGTGTTTATCCCAAAATACCGAATAGTGACTGAGGTTGATCTTCAGGTGGAATTTAACAATGATAGATGGTTGCTTTGGCGCATTAAAAGTTTGGGTTCAAATGAAGTACTTGAACTTGAGGCTTAGTATTTTGATATATTATGTTTTTGTACAAGTAATTAAAAAAAGTTTCACACAGTTGACTAAGAAACCATTAGAATTAACCTCAATCATATCTGATATGATGGATATGAAAATTGTGCAACATGGAAACCTAGGGCTACTCCTGTCTTCAAAAATGTGTCAGTTATCAGAATTGGTTTTATGCAGCCGCACAGTCTGCTCATCCTTGTGAGCAGGTTGACTATAAGCTTGCTCATCCAGTGGAATGGGGCAGGTGAATGGTTAAAATGGTGGCCAGGATCTTCCTGTGGTATTTCCTGTATGCTCGTGCCTGATTGTACTTTTATTACTGAGTTTTCAGTAACGTCAGGGCCGCCCACTACAGACAGGTGGAGGCCTCATTAATATATGAATGTCAGAGTCCAATGATGTCATTTGACCCCCAACAGGGTTTTATCCATCAATTGTGGAAGTAATGCCCATGCAGTGCAGGATCCGCCAGTGAAATTAGAATTGTAGCCAGAGGAAACCCAGGTACATTTTAACTTTTGTTTTATTTATTGTGGGCCCAAGAGTGCTCTTCTAGGCCCCATGTGGAAAACTTGCACCTCCCCTAATCTGAGTTTCACTTCCTTTCATGGTTCCAAGGGTGGTGTAGTGGTATTGTCACTGGGCTAGCATTCCAGATACCCAGGGTAATTCCCTAGAGACCTGGGTTCACATCCCACCATGGCAGATGGTGAAATTTGAATTCAATGAAAGATCTGGAATTAAAAGTCTAATGATGATCATGAAACATTGTCAAGAAAAGCCCATGTTGGTTTTGTGGAAATCTGGTCAGCCCTGCATGTGACTCCAGTAACGTGGTTGATTCTTGAAATGGCTTAGCAAGCCATTCATTAACCTATTTAACTATAAAGGGCATCAGAATTGTGCCCAACATAAAAGCAAAATATTGCGGATGCTGGAAATCTGAAACAAAAACAAAAATTGCTGGAAAAACTCAGCAGGTCTGACAGCATCTAATGAAGAGTCATACAGACTTGAAATGTTAACTCTGTCATCCTCTCCACAGAATTGTGCCTAATTCTGTCCTTGCCCATCAATGACAAGCACACATCTTCCATCAAGTTTATGGGTTTGTGATCAGAAATGGCAACCCTGCCAGATTTTGCCCCACACCCGCTGCCCCGAGGGTGCTGAGGCCAATTGTAACACCTCAACTGTTGCTCAGCGAGCTCACTATTCAATGACAATCAAATCTGCACTTTTTCTGGTGTGCATGACTTAGCAACACACCTAATGGTGCAGCCACCCATAAAGCTAACAGTGGGCTAGTTGACAGTATTAGTAATTTGTAAATTGCTACCGAATAATATTCCTAATGAATAAATGCAACCTGGAACAATAGGAGTTAACTCTTTTTATTCTGCTATTTAAAACTTTTATCTGTTTCATCTGATCTGCAGTGCACAACCAATATCTGGATTCCAGTCAATGAGATTTCCAAGTGAAATCCCTTCTAAATTATATATATTATTTATTCTTTCATGGGCTTTGCTGGCAAGGCGAGTATTTGTTGTTCATCCCTATTTGCCCATGAATTGAGTTGCTTGTTAGGCCGTCACAGAGGGCAGTTAAGAGCCAACTACATTACCATGGACATGAAGTCATATGTCTGGCTTGACCAGGTAAATATAGATTTTGTTCCCTAAAGGACATCAGTGAACTCAATGGGCTTTTACAACAATCACTGCTAGTTTCATGGTCACCATTACTGAGATAAGCTTACAATTCCAGATTTATTAATTGAATTGAAATTCCACCATTTGAACCCATGTCTTCACAGCATTAACCTCTCAATTATTAGGCCAGTGATGTTACCAACTACACCACCATCTCACCTATTATAGGTACATAATTACATAGATCTGACAGCCATTCAGCCCAACCAGTCTATACCAGCTTATGCTTCACATGAGCCTGTGACCACTCTGTTTATTTCACCTAACCCTTTCAGTATATCATTTTATTCCACTTCTACCTCATGTACTTATCCAGCTTCCCCATAAAGGCATTAATGCTATTTGCCTCAACCAATCCATGTGATAGCAAGTTCCACATTCTCACTACTTTGAGTAAGGAAGTTTCTCCTGGATTCCTTGCTGGATTTAGTAGTGATTATCTTATATTTATGACTCCTAGTTTTGAACTCTCCAGCCAGTGAAAACATCTCCATGTCCACCCTATAAAATGGCTGATAATTCTAAAGACATCTATCAGGTCACCTCTCATTCTTGGGCTCATAGACTTGTCAACGTTTACAGCACAGAAGGAGGCCATTCAGCCCAATGTGTCTGCGTCGGTCAACAAAAATCTGACTACACTAATCCCATTTTCCAGCGCTTGGCCCATAGCCCTGGAGGCTATCACAACACAAATGAATATCTGAATACTAGTTAAGTGTTCTGAGAGTTTGTGACTCAACCACTCTTCTCTTTACTAGGGAAAAGAGCTGCAGGGTATTGTGTCTTTTCTGATTACAAAGCATTACAAAGTATTTGCAACACAGGAACAAGTCCAGTCTTTTGGCCAAAGAGGTCCAATCAGGTGTTGATGATCTACATGAGCCACATGATAGTGGTTGAGTCAAAAACATATGAGCAGATGAATTAGGAGCAGGAGTGGGCCATTTGGCATTTCAAGCCTGCTCCACCATTCTATAAGATCATAGCTGATTTGATGTGGCCTTAATTCCACTTTCCTTCCTATCCCTAAATCCTTTGAATCAAGACCCTATTCAGTCTTAAAATATTCCATGAACTTGCCTCCACTCTTCTGTGGGTAAGAGCCTCAGTCCCACAGCCTCACGACTCTCTAAGAGAGAAAAAAAAACCTCTTCATCTCTGTCTTAAATGGGAGTCCCCTTGTTTTTAAACAGTGCCCCCTGGTTCTAATCTTTCCCACAAAGGAACCATCCTTTCAGCATCCATCCTGTCAACTCCCTTCAGGGTCTTATATATTTCAATAAGATCGCCTCTCATTCTTCTAAACTCCAATGGATACAGGCCCAACCTGTCCAACTTTTCCTCATTGGATAGCCCTCTCATTCCAGGAATCAGCCAAATGAACCTTCTTTGAACAGCTTCTAATGCAATTATGTCCTTTCTTAAATAAGGAGACCAAAACTGTACACAGTACCCCAAATGTGGTCTCACCAATACACTTTACAACTGTGGCAAAACATCCCTACTTTTATATTTCAGTACCCTTGCAATAAATGACAATGTTCCATTTGCCTTTCAAATCACTTGTTGTACCTGCATATTAACTTTTTGTGATTCATGTACCAGGACACCCAGGTCCCTCTATACTTCAGAGTTCTGCAATCTTGCCCCATTTAAATTATATGCTGCTTTTTTAAAATTCTTCCCGCCATAGTGGTGAAGTTCACACTTTCCCACATTATATTCCATCTGCCAAATTATTGCCCACTCACTTAACCTACCTAAATCCCTTTGCAAACCCCTTATGTCCTCTTCACAATTTACTTGCCTACCTATTTTTGTGTCATCAGCAAATTTAGCAGCAATACATTCTATCCTGTCATCCAAGTCATTAATATGGATTGTAAGTAGTTGAAGCTCCAACACTGATCCCTGTGGTACTCCATTTGTAACATTTTGCCAACCAGAAATGACCCATTTATGCCTACTCTCTGTTTCCTGTTAACTAGTCAATCCTCAATCCATGCTAATATATTACCCCTTACACCCTATGCTCTTATTTTATTTGACATTATTTGGCGTGGTACCTTGTCAAATGCCTTCTGAAAACCTAAGTATGCCACATCTACAAGTTCCCCTTTATCCATGTTGCTTGTTACTTCTTCAAAGAACTCTAATAAATTAATCAAGTATGGGGGAGAATTTTTAGCTCAGTGAGCGGGCGTGTGCCCAACCCAACAAGCGTCCCAACATCATTGCGCACTCACATGATATTTCAGTCAGCAGGCGCTGCAGTTGGCAGTGTGTCCGCTGAAAATTAAAAGGCTTATTAAGGCCATTAAGAAGTTAATTGAAAGAAAGTTTTCGCTGCCCATCCAACCTTACGGTTGGCGGGCAGGCAAAAAGGCCAAGTGGCCTTTGCATTTTTTAGGAAACCCCATTCACGGGTGGGATGAGGTTTCAAAAAGCAAATATAAATAAAATAAAAATTTAAAAATTTGATTCATAAGATGTCCCACTCATGTGACAGAGTTACATGGGGACATGTTTCATAACATTTTAAAAATCTTTAATTTTTATTTTGAAAGATGCTCATCTCACTGAGGCAGCTCTGCGCCTCAGGGAGTTTTAAAAGCATGCACCTGCGCGCATGCATAAAATTTGCACTCACCCTCCTCCCCTTCCACACAGGCAGTGCTGAGCGCTGCCGTTCACCTTTCACGCTGGGTGGGCCAACTAAGGTCTGCCCAGCGTGAAATCGCAGTGCGGCCTCCGTCGTGGGCAGTGGTCGGCTTCCCGACCACCGCTGCCCGCCGAGCCCACCCGACGAGGGAAAAGTCCTCCCCATGATTTCCCTTTCACAAAACCATGTTGACTCTGCCTGATTGCAGTGAGATGTTTTAAATACCTCGCTATAAGCTCCTTTAGAATAGCTTCCAACAATTTCCCGATGACATATGCTGAGCTAACTGGCCTATAGTTTCCTACTTTCTGTCTCCCTCCTATGTTGAATAGAAGAGTAAGATTTGCTATTTTCAAATCTGATGAGACCTTTCCAGAATCTATGGAATTTTGGAAAATTAAAAACAAAGCATCAACGGTCTCAGCAGCCACTTCTTTTAAAACCCTAGGATGAAGTCTTTCAGGACCTGGGAACTTGTCAGCTTTTGGTTCGAATAATTTTATCAGACTCTTTCCCTGGTGATTGTGATTGTTTTAAATTCCTTCCTCCCTTTCAATTGTTGATGCACATTTATTAGTGGGATATTGTTTATATACTTTACAGTGAAAACAGATGCAAAATATCTGTTCAATTCATCTGCCATTTCCTTATGTTTCATCATTAATTCCCCAGACTCACTCTTTGGAAAACTAACGCTCACTTTCCTTACTCTTTTCCTTTATAAATGCCTGTAGAATGTCTTATTATGACCATAATATTGCCATTGGTGTGTGGGGGCGGGCTTCACATGCCAATGTGCAAAATGTCGCACGATGACGTTGGGCGTGCGTCCCAGTGTCATCGTGCGTCATTTAGATATTTCGTTTGGCAGGCTTGCCCGGAGGCAGCTGCGTGCACACCAAACTATTAAGGCCATTAAAAAATCAATTAAAGTTGTTAGCAACACTGCTTGTCCAACCTTAAGGTTGGTGGGCAGGCGAAGAGCCCAAGCTGCCTTTGCGTTTTTCAGGAAACATCATCCACAGGCGGGTTGAGTTTTCCTGAAGGGTTTATAAAATAACTAATTAAAGTTTGCACGATTCACAAACATGGCTCAGCTCATGTGACATTGACACATGATGGGACGTGTTTAAATAAGTTTTTTCCTCCTTTATTAAAAATTTGTACTATCAACTTAATCTCCCTGAGGTAGTTCCGTGCCTCAGGGAGATTCCTGCATGTACAAAAGAGCGCAAGACCCAACTCTCCCTCCTCCCCCTGCCTGCACAGGTAGTGCTGGGCACTACCAGTTGTGTGCCACACTGGGCAAGCCTTAATTGGCCCACCAACGTAAAATGGCGGCACGCAACTGGTCACGGGTGGCGATCGGCTCCGCGCCCGCCCCCGTCTGCTCCCGCCCAGCCCGCTCGACACAGGTAAGATCTTGCCCTTTGTGCTTTTGTTATATCTCTAGCTCTTGTACTTTAATTTCTCCCTCATAATTTTTTTCATTCCTCAGATTCTGTCAAATCTGTCACTAATCTTGGTGGAATTTTATGCTTTTTCTTTCAATTGTATACCAACTTTAACTTCCTTAGTTAGCCACAGATGATCTGTCCTTCCTTTAGAGTCTTCCTTTCCCAATGGGATATATCTTTACTGATTGTTATGTAAAAATAATATAATTTTTCCAATATTGCTGTGGGCAACTTTAAAGTAGGCTTGTGGGGGCTGTGTATGTGTATGTGTGTGTGTGTGTGTGTGCGCGTGTGCACAGATGTGTGCGCACACATGTGTGTGAGTGCGCACATGTGCCTGTGCGTGTGTGTGTGTGCGCATGCGCACATGTGTGTGTGTGTGCGCACGTGTGTGTATGTGTGTGTGTGTGTGTGTGTTTGTGTGTGATTAATTTAACTAGGCTGAATACAGTCAGACTACAAGGCTTAAGTCATCAAATGGTTAGGCATTTTTGAAATGGAGATGAGTGAGCTAAGATGGGGTACCAGTAAATAAAATTTGAATGTGAATTTGCATTAGGAGATAAGGAGTGAGTTTTTGGTTACTGAATTTCAAAAAGAAAAATGGAAGTTCTACTACTGGCAAAGATCATAAATAAATAAAGCAACATTATTACGAAAGTGCTGGCCATAAAGGCAGCATGAAAGATTTTAGATTCTGGGATAGGTACCTTTCAAAGAACAGCTAAGAACAATAGGTTTAAAGATGAAAGGGGAAAATGTATTAAAGAAAGATTGAAAGCTGTATGAGGTGTGTGGCCATGTGATTTTGAACATGTGATGTGTGAGCATATTCTTCTGAAGGAAGCAACCTCTAGCCACCTCAGAGAAGTATTTGGTCAAGGTTTTTTTCCCCATGCCTTGTATTTCCATTGTCAAGATGGAGGGAAAGAGACGCTTGTGAAATACCTCCTTTATAGCAACGCTGGGTGCCTTGTGATAATATTACTGGATGTTTTATAGATTAAGAATCTATAAGGGCTGTTGCCCGGAAAAGGGTGTTTCCTTGTGAGTCCAGCTAAGTAGAAACCCTTTGAGAAATGTTATAATACTAAACTTAACTGTGTAACTGTAATATTGTGCATTTAAGTTGTTTTCCTTTGTTAATAAATGTTTTAATTTAATATTTAAAATCTCCAAAAGTGGTAGTGGAATCTTTAGTTCTGAATTCAGTACACATACCTTCTTGTAATAAATACAAATTGCAAAATCATTGTGATAGCTTGATCAAGTTTCCCTTCAGGATTTGGTCAATCTGGCAAATACCACCTGCCATATCATAACAGTTATGAAATACCTCCTTAAATGTCTGCTGTTGCACCTCTACTGACTTATCCCTTAACTTAATTTCCCAGTTCACTTTATCCAACTCTACCTTCATACCCTCATAATTGCCATTATTTAAGTTCAAATTGCCAGCCTTAGACCCACCCTTCTTTCCCTTGAGTTGAATGCAAAACTCAATCATGTTATGATCACTGCCAGCTCAGGGTGCCTTTACAATGAGGTCACTAATTAATTCTGTCTTATTACACATTACCAGATCTAGCACAGTCTACCCTCTAGTTGGCTCTAACACATGCTGCTATAAGAAATTGTCCCAAAAACACCACTCTATGAACTCACTTCCAGGCTTCCTTTGCCAACCTGATTTGTCCAATCTATATATAGATTAAAATCACCCATGATTATCACCATACCTTTCTCACAAGCCCCCATTATTTCTTCCTGTATACTCCACCCTGCAGTGCGGCCATTGTTAGGGGCCCATAAACAACTCCCACAAGTAACTTCCTACCTTTATTATTTCTTATCTCTACTCAAACTGATTCTACATCTTGATCTTTAGAACTAAGGTCACCTCCCTCTACTGTGCTAATGTATTTCATAATCAACAGCGTTACCCCTTCACCTTTTCCTAGCTTTATGTTCTTCCAAAATGTCATGTACCCTTGAATTTTTTTTTATTCGTTCGTAGGATGTGGGCATCAGTGGCAAGGCCAGCATTTATTGCCCATTCCTAATTGCTGTTGTTCAGAGGGCAGTTAAATGTCAACTACATTATTGTAGATCTGGAGTCACATGTAGGCCAGACCAGATAAGGACAGCAGATTTCCTTCCCTAAAGGACATTAGTGAACTAGATGGGTTTTTGCAACAATTTGCAATGTCTTCATTAGACTTTTAATTCCAGGTTTTTATTGAATTCAAATTCCACCATGTATATGGTAGGATTTGAACCCAGGTCCCCAGAGCATTATCATGGGTTTCTGGATTACTAGTTCAGTGACAATAACACTACACCACTGCCTCTCCCTGAATATTCAGGTCCTGGCTTTTGTCATCTTACAGTCATGTCTCTGTAATGGCTATCAAATCATACATATTTATTTCTACTTGAGCTATCAATTCATCTGTTTTGTTAAGAATGCTATGTGCATTCAGATACAGAGCCTTTAATTCTGCCTGTTTACCATCTTTGCAATTGCTGATCTTATCTGCTAGTGCACTCAAAAAGTTTGTACTCTCTGTCCTTTCCAGCCATGATTTGATTATCACTTCTTTATTACTACCTTGGTCTCTTGCCTTGCCTTCTCTCTTTTGTTGACCACATCTTTCTGCACTTTATTCCTTGCCCCCACTATTTAGTTTACATCCCTCTCTACCACCTTAGTTCCATGACTTGTCCCAGCACGGCTCAGGTAAAACCAGTTCCAACAGTACAGCTCCCACTTTTCCTAGTACTGGTACCAGAGCCCCATGAATTGAAATCCATTTCTCCTACACCAATTTTTGCCTTTGAAGGTCTTGAATCTAAACTAAGTTAACTATGTAATTATGAGAGACAAGTTGGTTAAGGTGGATTGGCAAAACTACATTAAAAGATATGATGGCAAACCAGCAATGGATAGCATTTAAAAAATAAATACATAATTTGCAACAAATATATTTTTATTCAAGGCACAAGAATCTTACAGAAAAATTGATCCGAATGTGGCTAACAAGAAGAGTTGAAATATTAATAGTTAAAAGGAAGAGGCTTATAATGCTGCCAAAAAGAGTAGTAAATCTGAAGATTGGGAGAACTTTAGAATTTAACAAAGGAGGGCCAAGAAATTGACAAGGAATGTCACAAATGTGCAGTTGTGCTATTATAGATTTTGTAAAAAAGCTAATCTTCCTTTTAAAATGGAAATAGCCTTCCTACTTTAAAATAAGTAGCCTTAAATATAGCTGCTGCCAAATGTCACCTGATCTCTTCTATTGCAATGTGGTCAATCTTCCAGCAAGCTCCAAGTGGATTGCAGGTAGACATATCCAGACATGCAAAGGCATTTGAAATTCAATCACATTTCCATGAGGAGTAAACAGAAACTCATCCTGACTTCCCTGGAGATGTGAGTAGCTCTTTCCTAGCTCCTCATACCTGGGAGAATGGGAAACATTGAAGTTATAGGCAGAGACTATTAAAATGTTAATTACCATGGCTAAAAATACAGTGGATGGGACTAAACTCTTCCAGATTAACCCAATACCTAATATGGTTATTGACAGTTTGGGACAGGAAGCATTTTTTTTAACTGTATAAAATCTAGCTGTGAACAACCATTTTGGTGTGCAGAACCATCTTGAACATTATGAGTCACCTTGAAACAGAAACTACTTCTTAATGGGAAAACAAAGGAAGGTTTCCAGAAACAGCATTTGGACTGCTTTACTAAACTAGGCTACCTGCAGTACCATAAAAGTGAAAACTGGAGCCCTCATTCACTTCCAGAACCTGCTTATTGAGTCTACCTGTCAAGGCATATTCCAACTCTTCAGCTTTAGAAGCCCTTGCAGCTGCTAAACAGAACCCCTTCACTTTAGAAAGAAAGAACTCAAGTAACGGACCCACAATGATATCTCACAGATATTTGTGATTTGAAATCTCAACTTTAAGTAACTTTTTGCCATTATCTATTTTAATATTTGTAATTGTATTTTAATTTATAACTATATCACTTTAACCTAAATAACTTTCAGCAGTAGTTTTATAATAAACTAATATTTATCTTGTTTAAAACTGAAGCTTGTCTGCTGGGTTATTTTTAAATTGAATCACTCATAAATTAGAAGGTGGCTATATACACACACACACATAGATTCTTAGTTCACAGATCACTTTAAGGAAATACCTTTTACAGGTGGTGACAGGAAGGAGAAGAGAGAATATGAGACTAAGCCAACAAAAGATGATTGTAAACATTTCTATCGGTATGTAAATAGTAAGAGATTAGTGAAAGTAAAGATGGGCCCTTAAGTAGAGACAGGTGAAATTATAATGGGGAATGAAATAATGCAGAGACCTTAAACAAATACTTTGAGTTTGATTTTCAATTCAGGGTCTGGAACTTAATGCCTGGATTCTGGGACCCCATCCTGTGATGACATTGTGAAATGAAAAGCCACCAATTGAGCCAGAGCTGAGTTCAATGCCTAATTAGTGGTGCCAGGTGCAGGGAAGTGTGAACTGGCTCTGAAGTGCAATGCTCAAATACAATGGCAGCCATGACTGTGCTTGCTGTTGCCTTGCAGAATGGAGTAGGCAGAGATCAGAGGACCAGTCCCCTCATGGTGCATAGCAGTGGCCAAATGGTCAGTTAGAAGGTACCTTGACCTGCTCTGTTTGATTCACCTTATTTTCCAATACTATTAGTCATCTGCTGCTTCACATAATGGCTCCTCACTTTCCTCTTGACAGCTGAGCACTTAGGTGCACCAGACCATTTGCCACTCTGAAAATCTCCTTTTGGCTCTCCCAGTCCGGCTGCAAGCTCTTCAAGGAGCTTAGAGGGCATTAACTGGAGGTGAGAGGGTTGCCAGCTCACCCCTCTTGACCCACACACCTCCCAACCCCCCACCACCTGCTCTCACTTTGAAAGTAGCAATGTGCTCTCAAGACATCAAAAGATGGACTTGCCATCTGGAAGCATTATTTTCAACACACGCTCTCATCCAACCTCGCCCCCATGAGTGATTGAAAGTTAAACCCTTCATTATTTGTCCACAGGGTAGAAGACACAACATTTTCTGGAAATAATGGGGAACTAAGGTTCTAGTGAGCAATGGGGAACTTAAAGAAATCAATATAAGTAAAGAAATAATACTGGAGAAATTATTGGAATGAAGTGGTGACTCATTCCCTGGGTCTGATGACCTGCATCCTAGGAGATTAAAATAAATAATTGCAGAGATGGTGGATGCTTTGGTTTTGAACTTCCAGAATTCCTTAGATTTTAGAACAGTCCCCAAGGATTGGAAAGTAGCAAACATGACATTTCTATTTAAAAAAGAAACAAGAGAAAAGGCAGGGAACCATAGGCCAGTTGCGTAAGGTTAGTAATAGGCAAAATACCAGAATATATTATGAGGGATGTCGTAACAGGGCACTTAGAAAATCATAATATGATTAAGCAGAAAATCATAAGATGATTAAGCAAAGTTAACACGTTTCTGAAAGGAAAATCATGTTTGACAAATCTGTTACTAGATGTAACTAGTAGGGTAAAGGGGAACCAGTGGTTGTGGTTGATTTGGATTTGCCAAAAAGTATTCAATAAGGTGCTACATAAGAGGTTATTACACAAAATTAGAACTCATGGGATTGGAAGTAATATCTGAGCATGGATTGAGGATTGGTTGATGGGCAGAAAACAATAGAGATAATTTGGACTTTGTCAGGATGACAGGCTGTAACTAGTGGGCTAGCGTAAGGATCAGTGCTTAAGCCTAAAACATTTATAATCTATGTTAATTACTAAGATGGGGGAATGAGTGCAGTTTGTTGATACAAAGTTAGGTGGAAAAGCAGGTGGTAAGGAGGAAGCAAAGAGGCTGCAGAGGGATACAGAGAGATTGAGTGAGTGAACAAGAATATGTTTGATGGAATACAATGTCATAAAGTGTGAAGTTATCCACTTTGAAAGGAAAAATTAAAAAAGCAGAACAGCCTGAATTTTTGGCTTGTTGTGTGAGAGCAATCGGTGGGACTGGAAGCAGATGTGAAATCCACTCCTACATGAGATCGACACCCAAGGGCAATCATGTGCTGGCCTGGCCAATTAACAGCCAGCCAGCGTGAAACTCGCACAGAGAGAGAGCCAGCGCTTCTGGGAATGGGGGCAGGGGGATGGGGTGTGGGGGGGTGTGGGGGGGAGTGGGAAGAAAGCGAGCAGCTGAGTCAGGTCAGCTGGGGCAGGGGTATCAAAAACACCATGAATGGAGACACGTAGATGAGGAACAACTGTGGGCGAGAGTGGTGAGGAACTTTAAAGTTAATCTGTTTAATCTGAATAGTGAAAATAAGTAAGAAGTTATGGAAGGAAGATTGCAATTTCCTCAGGAGCCAGCAGCCATGGAAGATGGTGTAGAAATGTCTGAAACCAAGCAGCTCCCCACTTCTCTCATGCCTGCATGCTGGTACTCATCAATGTAATCAGTGATCGATGGGGGATATTGCTGCCACAAGATGGCAAGAGGAGGCCTCCACATATCACCAAGAAAGCCTGGTCAGAGGTGGCAGCAGAAATCAGCAGCATGTTCATAGGACCTGGATGCATTGCCAGAAGAGGGCAAATGACCTTCTCTGCTCTGCAAGGGTGGACAATAAGTTCCCATTTCACCTTGAATAAATGTGTATGTGTGGGCTTGCATTTATTGAGGCTTTCTGGTGTAAAGCTGCAAGCTAATGTTAGCACATCTTTCTGTGCCCCCAAAGACTGTCCAACAGGATGGCAGGTGTGACTGGAAGAGGGAAGTCCTGTAATGTGCTGGGCACTTAAACCAGCTATATTGGGGAAGAGGATGCAATGTTCTGGTATATAGAGTGGGGAGTAATGAAGTCTCTATTGTCCTAATAGGAAAAGAGGAGTTACAATGCCTTGGATGAAGCCAAACTGGTAGGGGAAATACCAAATCTGTCCTTGCTAACTCAGATGGAGGGGGAGATCCTGGAGCTGGCGTGTGAGCGTGGAGCAAGATCCACTGGTCGTGGAGAGGCAGGGGTCTCGGAAGAGGGCAAGAGTGAAGTTGACGATAGGATTGGGGGAGGCAATGTGAATTGGGGGACAATGGGTGTAAAACTGACAGGTGAAAGCCACTAATCCTTTACGTTCGTCCATTCAGAAGTCTTCATTTAGTTAGATTACTAATTTCTGAATCGAGAAAAACGCATGTACTCTGAATCTTAAATGCTAATGTGTACTTTTGGATCCAATGCCCATGGTTTGTAGGGGCTAAAAGATCCAGGTTGTACGCTTATTTCGGGTGACCGAGTTGGTACAGAGACAGAGAACATCAGAAGATCATTGGTAGAATAAAACATGCTGTTTATTTACAAACTAAACTCTTCAGCTACACTTGTGTGCTCACAACGTAAAACTCATCAGTGATTAACGCAAGACTCCCCCACAGACAGGTAGCCTGTGCTACTCTGCTATTGGATATTAAGATCATGTGACTTTATATTATAATACTTGTCTTAAAGGTGTATTACATATCAGGTTACTACACCCCTTGCCCTTTACAGAAAAATATATTTTACAATTTTTCAATATTTCAAGTTATTTACACAGATTAATTTCTTACAAAGTCAGTGTCTCTGAGGGTTTCCTTATGTGTGTAGAATGTTTCAGCTCTACGGTTTCTGAAGTTTGCTTTGGAATCTCCCTTATTGAAGTTGTCTGAGCTTCTGGTTCTACAGCAGATTCCTGTAAATTTGTTTCTTCAACTCTTTCAGGTACAGTTGGCCCTTCAAATACATTTGTACTTGGATGAGGTCTTTCAACGGGAAATGTTGATTCAGTCTCTGATACTGGTGGAATCACTTCTGGATATTTGTTTTCTCCACTTCATATGTGATTCACATGTCTCCTTACCATTCGATCTCTGGCTTTGATGTGGTAGGAAAGAGGTCCTATTACTGCACTTATTTCACTGAACAACCATGCTGGTCCTTCTCTAAAATGTTTCACAAATATCTTCTCTCCTACATTAAATGTTCTTTCCCAACTGTGACAATCATGTCCAATTTTCTTACTTTTTTGCCTTCTTTCTACCTTCCCCACCCCAACTTTGGCATCATTAGGCTCAGTCTTGACTGGAGGCGGCACTTCATCACCAATTTTGTAGGTGTGACACCTGTTGTCGAATGACGGTTGGTTCTATAATGGAAAAGAAACCATGCTAATTTAGTCACTTTCGAATCTCCAGGTAATTTCTTCATACTAGATTTGAATGTCTGAACAGCTCTCTCGGCAAATCCGTTTGAAGAAGGGTGGTATTGAGATGTTTTCACATGAACAATTCCATTGAGGCTTGTAAATCAGTTAAATTCAATCATGTGAACTGTTCCATTATCTGATACTAGCACTTCAGGTAATCCATTTATAGTGAAGCTTTAGATGTGGGTGACCTCACTTTGTGTATATCCATCCATTTTCTATGATAAGGAGAAACATTGTTCCTATAAAAAGGTCCCATGTAGTCGATGTGCACTCGTACCCATGGCCTTCCTGGCAACTCCCAGGGATGTAACAGAGCTGTTGCAGGTAATATTTGCACTTGTTGACACTGCAAACAACATCTCTTGAAGTTTTCTATGGGCAGAATTTTGCCCTATGTGGGGGTGGGGGGGAGCCTGGCAGAGATGGGCGGGGGCTGTTGGGAAGCCACCTGCCGCCTGCGATTGGCACCACACTGCGATTTTACACAGGTGAGCCAATTATGCCCGTCCAGTGCGGAACACAAGCACAGTGCTCGGTGCTGCCTTTGTGGGCGGGGGGAGGAGTGCGAGCGGGCCTAGTGCAAACTTTGCGCATGCATACAAAAGAGTGCTTCAATTTCCCTGAGGCACGGAGCTACCTCAGGGAGATGAACGCTGTTTAGAAAAATTAATGAACAAAATTAAAATGTCATAAAACATGACCCTCATGTGAGCCTGTCACGTGAGCAGGGACATGTTTTTAATTCAAGTGTAAATTTTTTATTTTATTTTTATTTGCTTTAGGAAACCTCATCTTGCATGAGAATGAGGTTTCCTAAAAAGCGCAAAGGCTGCTTGGTGTTTTCGCCTGCCTGCCAACCGTAAGGTTAGATGTGCAATGTAAATTTAAATTTAATTACATTAATGGTTTTAATAGGGACTACGTGATGACATCAGGACTCACACCCAACGTCATCTCGTGTCATTTTAGGCTCGGCTGGGTCGGGCGTGCGTCCACCCGCTAAACTCAATATTCTGCCCTATTTCTTTATCCATTCCCAACCACCACATATAGCTAAGTGCTATTGCCTTCATTTTGGAAATCCTAGGATGCGCATCGTGAAGTTTAGAAAGCAATAGTTTTCATTCTTGTGAAGGAACAATCACTCGAGCTCCCCATAATAAAATACCTTCAAGGATGGTTATCTCATATCTTCTCTTGAAGCGGTTTCATTTCATCAGACTCTTGTGTTTGTGACCAACCATAAAGAACTTGATCCTTCACTTTGGATAAAATTGGGTCTCGGTTTATCCAGTCTTTAATTTGTTTTGCATGTATAAGTCCAGGAAGTTCAACAACAAAACGTACTCCTGATGAATTGGAACATCCTCATCTTTTACTTGCAAGGGTAAACGATGGAGTACATCTGCGTTTACAGTTTGACTTCCGGGTCTATGAATAAAAATATACTCATACGCTGCCAAGATCAATGCCCATTTTTGTACTTTTGCTGAGGCTATAGTGGGTATAGCCTTGTCTTCACTGAATAGTCCTAATAATAGTTTGTGGTCCATTACAATAGTAAAGTGATGACCTTGTACATATTGAAGAAACTTTTTAACACCAAAATGATTGCCAGGCCTTATTTTTCAATTTATGAGTACTTTTTCTCTGCAGTACTAAGTGTTCTCGACACAAATCCTGGAGGTCATTCTGAACTATCATCCATTCGATGGGAAAGCACTGCTCCCACTCCATAAGTTGATGTTTCACACGTTAATGTCAACTCTTCCTTTGGATCAAAATGTAGAAGTGTAGAAGATTGTAGCAACTGTTTCACTTTTGTGAAAGCTTCTTCTTGTGGTGTTTGCCATGACCATCTCTGTTTTTCTTGAACAAGTAATGTAGTGGTGCCAGCCTGTCAACAAATTAGGCAAGAAGTGTCCATAATAATCAAGCATCTCCAAGAATGATTTCAGTTCAGATGTATTCCTTGGTGCTAGGGCTTCTTTAATGGCTTTCACTTTTTCTTCAACTGGATGTAGGCCTTGTGAATCCACCTTGTGACCTACTGCCTGGAATGTGCCCTTTTCCTTTTTCACTCTCACTATAACCTGAGAAAAGCATTTCAGAACTTCTTCCAAGTTCTTCAAATGTTCCTTTTCAGTGAGTCCAGTCATGAGTACATCATCCAAATAAACTACGATGTGGGGCAGACCCTGTAGTAAATTTTCCATCATTCTTTGGAATATGGCGCAAGTAGAAGATACGCCAAAAGTTAAACAGATGTATTGATACAATCCCTTATGTGTATTTATGGTGACAGACTTCCGAGATGCCTTCTCTAATTCCAATTGCTGGTAGGCATGACCCATGTCTAATTTCATGTAGGCCTTTCCACCTGCCAGTTTCACATATAAATCTTCAATTTTAAGAATGGGTGTCTATCCAATTTTGCTACTTTATTAACTGTTAATTTGTAGCCCTCACATATTCAAATGCTTTAGTCAGGTTTGAGAACAGGTACAATTGGAGCTGTCCACTTTGAAAAGTGTACTAGTTGAATAACTCCCAGTTTTTCTAATCTGTCTAGTTTGGCGCCTACCTTATCCAGCATTGCATAAGGTATTGGTCTGGCCTTCATGAATCTTGGTGTTGCCTCTGGATCCACATCAATTTTTGCTTGTAGCCCTTCAGTTTTACCAAGTTCTTCCTTGAAAACTAAGGCATATTTTTGTAGAAGCTGTGATAACCCATTTAGAAGATTTCTCAGTTGGAAGATTTCAGTCCATTCCAATTTAATTTCTTTCAGCCAGTTTCATCCAAGGGGACTAGGTCCCTCACCTGCTACCACCATCAAGGATAATCTCTCTTTTTGACCTCTGTAGTGTACTGTGGCTTTATATACACCCTTGACTTGTGTGTCTTCTCCTGTGTGTTTTTAATTTTTCATCAGTTTCTTTTAAATTCAGTTTACGTTCTCCACGATTCAGGTATTTGAAAGTGTGCTCACCAATCACTAGTGGCTGCACCTGTATCCACCTCCATTCTGACTGGCTTCTCATTCACTCTCATCGCTACATAGATGGGTACTGTTCTCCCTACCTTTAAATTATACGAATTGATATCAGCATCTATTACTTCAGGCTTTTCAACACTTTTTATCTCATTGGGTTTTTGCATTTGTCTGAAAGTCTGCCTGATTCTATCTTTACAATGTCTCATGAGGTGTCTGCTTCGATGGCAGAAGAAACATTTGATCTTTTTAAACTGTGTTTCATTACAGGGCTGTCTGCTTTCACCTCTGTCACTATCATGCCATGTTTTGCTGCTAAGTTTTCCCTTTTAATTTGTCTGCTTCCTGCTTCGGAACAAAGCTTTGCACTTTCATGCTCTGTTTGGTTGAGGCTCCCTGCCCAACATGGAGGATGGTGCCATTTTGCCCTGCTTAAATGGCTTCTGAGTCTTGCACTGCACCTTCCATTGCCAGAGTGATTTCCAATGCCTTCTGACATCTAGATTTGTTTCAGCCAACAATCTCTTCTGAATCGTATTTTCGTTTATACCACAAATCAAATAACCCCTAAGCATATCTTTAGTAGAAGCATCTAACTTGCAATATTCAGTTAATTGCTTCAGAGTTGCCACATAACAAGCAACTGTCTCCCCTGCAGCTCTATTTCCTCAGTTAAATTTCAACTGTTGCATCATCACTGACGGCTTGGGCTGTTAATAATTCTTTATGAGGTTCACTAAATCATCAAAACTCTTCGAGTCTGGGGCACTGGGCGCTGACAGATTCCAAATTACTCTGTATGTCTTGTTCCCATGCATGGACAGAAGGATCGTGTGCTTCTTCTACCCCGCAATGTCGTTCGCTTGGAAAAAGAATTCGAGGCGTTCAATATAGTGAGACGAGTCGTCAGAGGTTGGATGGAAAGGCTCCACTCTTCCAAGTTGTGGCATGTTCTCAGGGGATCACTTTGACGCTCAGAAGGAAATTTTCTTTTACTTACAACTATCGTGTGAGTTATGTCCCGAAGTCTGTTCTTCTGATTTCCTTTGTTTTTTTTCTTGCTTTTTACCTCGTTTTTACCATGGCTTTTCGTGCTTTTACTTTCATCACCAGTTTGTTGGACCCAGTGCCCTTGGTTTGTAGAGGCTAAAGGATCCGGGTTGCACGCTTGTATCGGAGTGACCAAGTTGGTACAGAGGCAGAGAACATCACTAGATTGTTGTTAGAATAAATACATGCTGTTTATTTACAATCTAAACTCAGCAGCTACACTTCCGTGTTCACAACATAAAACTCTGTCTTCACTCATCAGTGGCTAACTCAAGACCCCCCGACATAGAGGTAGCCCGCGCTACTCTGCTATTGGATATTAAGATCATGTGATCTTACATTACAATACTTGCCTTAAAGGCATATTACATATCAGATTACGACAGATACTCACAGTTATTTTTCCTTCATCAGCTCGATCATCCTCAAGACCACTTAGTGATCCGGAAGGACCTCTATTGACATCTGAGGAGGATGAACAGCCAGATGCACCTACATCACATCCTCTCTCTGCACCTTGCATTATCTCAGATATAGGCACTTTTGTGGGTTTGAGCACTCCAGCACAGATGGTTGAGCACAATGGGGAAGGCATGTTACACTGGCTTGAAGAGCTGCTGGAGACAGTGCTCCCAGGGCTCTGAAAATCAGAGGATTGCTGGAGATCAGAATGATACTGAGCCCCAGAAAGATGATGAGCTTCTGGAATCATCCATTTGATAGCAGATGCTGGATGTCCAGAAGAATGCACATGGAGATCTGGCAGGGATTTCTCAGGCTCTGCGTTCCATGGTTGGTGTAATGAAGGAGTACATGCAGAGTATGAGTACTGCTTTGACCCTTAGCTCTGACTGCATGGCATCCTCTATTGAGAGATTGGCGACACTCATGGAGCATCAGCTCCAGGAGCTCAATCAGGAGTTTCCAGTGTTGCGATCAGACCTGCAAGCCCACACACTGGCAGCGACCTCAGCAGTCACTACCAATATGAGTGGTGGTTTAGGCACCTAGTGACTCAACTAGCTTCCTTTGCATCAAAGGCGAGCAGGGAGGCTCAAGCAAATCTCATGTTGGTGGATGACCTGCTGTCCAATGCATCTGGGTCCTCCTCTCAGGGTACTCCTAATGATGACAGCAGCTCCTCTGCCTCCCTGCAGCGACCGTAGCATCTGAGGAGACCGCGATGGCTGAGGAGTGCCCAGCCATTGCATAGGACTTTCCTGACCAGTTGGGGCGCAATTATTTTTTATTCATTCATGGGATGTGGACATCTCTGGCTAGGCCAGCATTTATTGCCCATCCCTAATTGCTCTTGATCAGAGGGCATCTAAGTGTCAACCCCATTACTGAGGGTCTGGAGTCCATGTAGGCCAAACTGGGTAAGGACTGCAGATTTCCTTCCCTATAAGACATAAACGGTGACCAGAGGACAGCTGCCAAAGTCAACAAAGCCGAAGGGGCAGCAGAATCAGGAGCCTGCCTCTAATGCATCAGATTCAGAAAGCTGCCTCCAAAGCAACAGATTCAGAAACCTGCCTCCAAACCATCAGATTCAGAAACCTACCTCCAATGCATCAGATTCAAAAAACCTACCTCCAATGCATCAGATTCAGAAAACTGCCTCCAATGCCTCAGAATCAGAAAACAGCCTCCAATGCAGAAGAATCAGGTGCCTGCCTCCAAAGCATCAGAATCAGGAGCCTGCCTCCAATGCATCAGATTCAGAAAACTGCCTCCAATGCATCAGATTCAGAAACCTGACTCCAATGCATCAGATTTAGAAACCTGCCCCCAATGCATCGGATTCAGGAACCTGCCACAAATGCATCACATTCAGAAACCTGCCACAAATGCATCACATTCAGAAACCTGCCTCCAATGCGTAAGATTCAGAAACTGCCTCCAAAGCATCAGATTCAGAAACCTGCCTCCAAGGCATCACATTCAGAAACCTGCCTCCAATGCATCAGAATCAGAAACCTGCCTCCAATGCATCAGATTCAGGAACCTGCCTCCAATGTATTAGATTCAGGAAACTGCCTCCATTGCATCAGAATCAGGAACCTGCCTCCAATGCATAAGAATCAGGAGCCTGCCTTCAATGCAGCAGTTTCAGAAACCTGCCTCCAATGCATCAGATACAGAAACGGCCTCTAATGCATCAGAATGAGAAATCCGCCTCCAATGTATCAGATTCAGGAGCCTGCCTCCAATGCCTCAAAATCAGGAGCCTGCCTGCAATGCATCAGAATCAGGAGCCTACCTCCAAAGCATCAGAATCAGGAGCCTTCCTCCAATGCATCAGATCAGAAAGCTGCCTCAAATGCATCAGATTCAGAAATCTGCCCGCAATGCATCAGAATCAAGAAAAAGCCTGCAATGCATCAGATTCTGAAACCTGCCACCAATGTTTCACATGTAGAAATCTGCCTCCAATGCAGCAGAATCAGGAACCTGCCTTCAATGCAGCAGAGTCAGAAACTTGCCTCCAATGCATTAGAATCAGAAACCTGCCTCCAAGGCATCAGAATCAGAAACCTGCCTCCAAGGCATCAGATTCAGAAACCTGCCTCCAATGCATCAGAATTAGAAACCTGCTGCCAATGCATCAGAACCAGAAACCTGCCTCCAATGCATCAGAATCAGGAGCCTGCCACCAATGCATCAGATTCAGAAACCTGCCTCCAATGCATCAGATCAGAAACTGCCTCTAATGCATCTGATTCAGAAATCTGCCACCAATGCATCAGAATCAGGAGCCTGTCTCCAATGCACCAGATTCAGAAAACTGCCCCCAACATATCAGATTCAGAAACTGCCTCCAGTGCAGCAGAATAAGCAACAGTACGAAGCCTCCAATGCATCAGATTCAGAAACCTGCCTCCTATGTGTCAGAATCAGAAAACTGCCCCCAAAGCATCAGATTCAGAAACTGCCTCCAAAGCATCAGATTCAGAAACCTGCCTCCAAGGCATCACATTCAGGAACCTGCCGCCAATGCATCACATTCAGAAACCTTCCTCCAATGCATCAGATTCAGAAACCTGCCTCCTATGTGTCAGAATCAGAAAACTGCCCCCAAAGCATCAGATTCAGAAACTGCCTCCAAAGCATCAGATTCAGAAACCTGCCTCCAAGGCATCACATTCAGGAACCTGCCGCCAATGCATCACATTCAGAAACCTTCCTCCAATGCATCAGATTCAGAAACCTGCCTCCAATGTATCAGAATCAGAAGCCTGCCTCCAATGCATCAGAGTCAGAAACCTACCTCCAATGCATTAGATTCAGAAACCTGCCTGCCAAGTATTAGCATCAGCAACCTGCGTCCAATGCATCAGATTCAGAAACCTGCCTCCAGTGCATCAGATTCAGAAACCTGCCTCCAATGCATCAGATTCAGAAAGCTACCCCCAACATTTCAGATTCATAAACTGCCTCCAATGCATCAGAATCAGAAGCCTGCCTCTGATACGTCAGATTCAGAAACCTGCCTCCAATGCATTTGACCAGAAACCTACCTCCAATACAGCAGAATTAAAAACCTGCCTCAAATGAATCACATTCAGGAACATGCCTCCAATGCATCAGGATCAGAAACTGCCCTCAATGCATCAGATTCAGAAAATGCCCCCAATGCATCATAATTAAAAACCTGCCTGCAATGCACCCGATTCAGAAACCTGTCCCAAACATATCAGATTCAGAAACGTGCGTCCAATGCATCAGATTCAAAAACATGCCTCCAATGCATCAGATTCAGAAACTGCTCCAATGCATCGTTATTAAAAACCTACCCCCAATGCATCAGAATCAGAAACCTGCCTCCAATGCATCAGAATCAGAAACCTGCCTCCAATGCATTAGATTCAGCGGCCTGTCTCCAATTCATCAGAATCAGGAGCCTGTATCCAACATAACAGATTCAGAAACCTGCCTCCAATGCAACAGAATTAGAAACCTGCCTCCAATGAATCACATTCAGAAAGCTGCCTCCAATTCATCAGATTCAGGAACCTGCTTGCAATGAATCAGAAGTAAAAACCTGGCTCCAATACATCAGATGCAGGAACCTGACTCCAATGCATCACATTCAGAAACCTGCCTCCAATGCAACAGAATTAGAAATCTTACTCCAATGAATCACATTCAGGAACCTGCCTCCATTGCATCAGGATCAGAACCTGACCCCAATGCATCAGATTCAGAAACCTTTCTCCAATGCATCTGATTCGGAAACCTGCCTCCAAAGCATCAGATTGAGAAACCTGCCCACAATGCATCAGATTCAGAAATCTGCCTTCAATATATCAGATTCAGAAAATGTCCCCAATGCATCAGAATTAAAATCCTGCCTCCAATGCATCAGATTCAGATACCTGCCCCCAACATATCAGATTATTAAACTTCCTCCAATGCATCAGAAACAGAAACCTGCCTCCAATGTAACAGAATCAGAAGACTGCCTTCAATGCATCAGAGTCAGAAACCTACGTCCAATGCATCAGATTCAGAAATCTGCCTCCCAAGTATTAGCATCAGCAACCTGCCTCCAATGCATCAGAATTAGAAACCTGCCACCAATATATCAAAATCAGGAGCCTGCCTCCAATGCATCAGATTCATAAAGCTGCCTCCAAAGCATCCGATTCTGAAAGCTGTCCCCAATATATCAGATTCAGAAACTGCCTCCAATGCATCAGACCAGAACCCTACCTCCAATGAAACATAATTAGAACCCTGCCTCAAATGAATCATGTTCAGGAACATGCCTCCAATGCATCAGGATCAGAAACTGCCCTCAATGCACAGATTCAGAAAATGCCAACAATGCATCAGAATCAGAAATCTGCCTCCAATGCACAGATTCAGAAACTGCCTCCAATGCATCAGTATTAAAAATCTGCCTCCAATGCATCAGAATTAGAAACATGCCTCCAATGCATCAGAAGCAGAAGCCTGCCTCCAATGCATCAGAATCAGAAACCTGCCTCCATTGCATTAGATTCAGAAACCTGTCTCCAATGCATCAGAATCAGGTGCCTGTATTCAATATATCAGATTCAGAAACCTGCCTCCAAAGCATTAGAATCAGGATCCTGCCTGCAAGGCATCAAAATCAGAACCTGCCTGCAATGCATCAGAATCAGGAACTTACCTCCAATGCATCGGAATCAGGATACTCCCTCCAATGCATCAGATTCAGAAACCTGCCTTCAATGAATCAGATTAAGAAACCTGCATCCAATGCATCAGAATCAGGAATTGCCTCTAATGCATCGGATTCAGAAACCTGCCACCAATGTTTCAGATGTAGAAACTTGCCTCCAAAGCATCAGAATGAGGAAGTTGCCTCCAAAGCATCAGAATCGGAAACCTTCCTCCAAGGCACCAGGTTCAGAAACCTGCCTCCAATGCATCATAATCAAGCATCTACCTCCAATGCATCAGAATCATAATCCTGCCTCCAATGAATCAGACTCAGTATCCTGCCTCCATTGCATCAGATTCAGAAACCTGCCTCCAATGCAAAAGAATCAGAAACCAGCCTCCAATGGATCACATTCAGGAACTTGCCTCCAATCCATCAGAATCAGAAACCTTCCCCCAATGCATCAGATTCAGAAACTGCCTCTAATGCATCAGCATTAAAACCTGCCTCCAATGCATCTGATTCAGAATACTGCCTCCAATGCATAAGATTCAGAAACCGTTCCCAAACGATCCTGTTCAGGAACCTGCCTGCAATGCATCTGATTCAGAAAGCTGCCTCCAATGTATATGATTCAGGAACCTGCCCCCAATGTTTCAGTTTCAGAAACTTCCTCCAATGCATCAGAATTAGAAACCTGCCATCAATATATCAAAATCAGGAGCCTGCCTCCAATGCATCAGATTCAGAAAGCTGCCTCCAAAGCATCCAATTCTGAAAGCTGTCCCCAATGTATCAGATTCAGAAACTGCCTCCAATGCATCAGACCAGAACCCTACCCCCAATGCAACAGAATTAGACACCTGCCTCAAATGAATCATGTTCAGGAACATGCCTCCAATGCATCAGGATCAGAAACTGCCCTCAATGTATCAGATTCAGAAAATGCCAACAATGCATCAGAATCAGAAATCTGCCTCCAATACACAGATTCAGAAACTGCCTCCAATGCATCAGTATTAAAAATCTGCCTCCAATGCATCAGAATTAGAAACATGCCTCCAATGCATCAGAATCAGAAGCCTGCCTCCAATGCATCAGAATCCAAAACCTGCCTCCATTGCATTAGATTCAGAGACCTGTCTCATATGCATCAGAATCAGGTGCTTGTATTCAACATATCAGATTCAGAAACCTGCCTCCAAAGCATTAGAATCAGGATCCTGCCTGCAAGGCATCAAAATCAGGAGCCAGCCTGCAATGCATCAGAATCAGGAGCTTGCCTCCAATGCATTGGAATCAGGATACTCCCTCCAATGCATCAGATTCAGAAACCTGCCTTCAATGAATCAGATTAAGAAACCTGCATCCAATGCATCAGAATCAGGAAACTGCCCATAATGCAAAGGATTCAGAAACCTGCCACCAATGTTTCAGATGTAGAAACTTGCCTTCAATGCATCAGAATGAGGAAGTTGCCTCCAAAGCATCAGAATCAGAAACCTTCCTCCAAGGCACCAGGTTCAGAAACCTGCCTCCAATGCATCATAATCAGGCATCTACCACCAATGCATCAGAATCATAATCCTGCCTCCAATGAATCAGACTCAGTATCCTGCCTCCATTGCATCAGATTCAGAAACCTGCCTCCAATGCAAAAGAATCAGAAACCAGCCTGCAATGGATCACATTCAGGAACTTGCCTCCAATCCATCAGAATCAGAAACCTTCCCCCAATGCATCAGATTCAGAAACTGCCTCTAATGCATCAGCATTAAAACCTGCCTCCAATGCATCTGATTCAGAAACCGTTCCCAAACGATCCTGTTCAGGAACCTGCCTGCAATGCATCTGATTCAGAAAGCTGCCTCCAATGTATATGATTCAGGAACCTGCCCCCAATGTTTCAGTTTCAGAAACTTCCTCCAATGCATCAGAATTAGAAACCTGCCTGCAATGCATCAGAATCAGAAAGCTGCTTCCATTGCATCCGATTCAGGAACCTGCCTCCAGTGTATCAGATTCAGAATGCTGCACACAATGTATCAGATTCAGACACTGCCTCCAGTGCATCAGGATCAGAAACCTGCCTCCAATGCATCATAATCAGAAACCTGCCTCCAATGCACAATTTCAGAAGCTGCCGCCAATGTATCAGATTCAGAAACCTGACTCCAACGTATGAAATTCAGAAACGTGCCTCCAATGCATCAGATTCAGAAACCTGCCTACAATGAATCAGATTCAGGAACCTACCTCTAATGAATCAGAATGAAAAACCTGCCTCCAATGCATCCGATTCAGAAACAGCCTCCAATGCAACAGTATTAAAAAACATCCTCCAATGCATCAGAATCAGAAGCCTGCCTCCAATGCATCAGAATCAGAAACCTGCCTCCATTGCATTAGATTCAGAGGCCTGTCTCCAATGCATCAGAATCAGGAGCCTGTATCCAACATATCAGATTCAGAAACCTGCCTCCAAAGCATTAGAATCAGCAAGGTCCCTGCCCAGCAACAAAATCAGGAGCCTGCCTGCAATGCATCAGAATCAGGAGCTTGCCTCCAATGCATCAGATTCATAAACCTGCCTCCAATGAATCAGATTAAGAAACCTGCATTCAATGCATCAGAATCAGGAAACTGCCTCTAATGCACCAGATTCAGAAACCTGCCACCAAGCTTTCAGATGTAGAAACTTGCCTGCAATGCATCAGAATCAGGAAGCTGCCTCCAAAGCATCAGAATCAGAAACCTGCCTCCAAGGCATCAGATTCAGAAATCTGCCTCCAATGCATCAGAATCATAATCCTGCCTCCAATGAATCAGATTCAGTATCCTGCCTCCATTGCATCAGATTCAGAAACCTGCCTCCAATGCAAAAGAATCAGAAACCAGCCTCCAATGGATCACATTCAGGAACTTGCCTCCAATCCATCAGAATCAGAAACCTTCCCCCAATGCATCAGATTCAGAAACTGCCTCCAATGCATCAACATTAAAACCTGCCTCCAATGCATCTGATTCAGAATACTGCCTCCAATGCATCAGATTCGGAAACTGTTTCCAAACGATCCTGTTCAGGAACCTGCCTCCAATGCCTCTGATTCAGAAAGATGCCTCCAATGTATATGATTCAGGAACCTGCCCCCAATGTTTCAGTTTCAGAAACTTCCTCCAATGCATCAGATTTAGAAACCTTCCTGCAATGCATCAGAATCAGAAAGCTGCTTCCAATGCATCTGATTCAGGAATCTGCCTCCAGTGTATGAGATTCAGAATGCTGCACTCAATGCATCAGATTCAGAGACTGTCTCCTATGCATCAGATTCAGAAACCTGCCTCCAATGCATCAGCTTCAGAAACCTGCCTCCAATGAATCAGATTCAGAAACTGCCTCAAGTGATTCATAATCAGAAACCTGCCTCCAATAGATAAGATTCAGGAACGTACCTCCAATGAATCAGAATGAGACACCTGTCTCCAATGCATCAGATTCAGAAACAGCCTCCAATGCATCAGAATCAGAAACCTGCCTCCAAGGCATCAGAATCAGAAGCCTGCCTCCAATGCATCAGATTCAGAAACCTGCCTCCATTGCATTAGATTCAGAGGCCTGCCTCCAATGCATCAGAATCAGGAGCCTGTATCCAACATATCAGATTCAGAAACCTGCCTCCAAAGCATTAGATTAAGAAACCTGCATCCAATGCATCAGAACCAGCAAACTGCCTCTAATGCATCATATTCAGAAACCTGCCACCAATGTTTCAGATGTAGAAACTTGCCTCCAATGCATCAGAATCAGGAAGCTGCCACCAAAGCATCAGAATCAGAAACCTGCCTCCAAGGCATCAGATTGAGAAACTTGCTTCCAATGAAACAGATTCAGAAACCTGCCCCCAACATATCAGATTCAGAAACCTGCCACCAATGTTTCAGATGTAGAAACTTGCCTCAAATGCATCATAATCAGAAACCTGCCTCAAATACATCAGATTCAGAAACAGCCTCCAATGCATCAGATGCAGGAACTTACCTCCAATGAATCAGAATAAGAAACCTGCCTCCAATGCATCAGATTCAGAAACAGCCTCCAATGCATCAGTATTAAAAACCTGCTTCCAATGCATCAGAATCAGGAATCTACCTCCAATGCATCAGAATCATGATCCTCCCTACAATAAATCAGATTCAGTATCCTGCCTCTATTGCATCAGATTCAGAAACCTGCCTCCAATGCAAAAGAATCAGAATCCAGCCTCCAATGGATCACATTCAGGAACTGACCTCCCATCCATCAGAATCAGAAATCTTCCCCCAATGCATCAGATTCAGAAACTGCCTCTAATGCATCAGCATTAAAACCTGCCTCCAATGCATCTGATTCAGAATACTGCCTCCAATGCATCACATTCGAAACCATTCCCAAACCATCCTGTTCAGGAACCTGCCTCCAATGCATCTGATTCAGAAAGCTGCCTCCAATGTATCAGAATCAGGAGCCAGCCTCCAATGTATCAGAATCAGGAGCCAGCCTCCAATGTATCAGAATCAGGATCCTTCCTCCAATGCATCAGATCAGAAACCGGCCTCCAATGTATCAGATTCAGAAAACTGCCTCCAATGTATATGATTCAGGAACCTGCCCCCAATGTATCAGTTTCAGAAAATGGCTCCAATGCATCAGATTTAGAATCCTGCCTGCAATTCATCAGAATCAGAAAGCTGCTTCCAATGCATCAGATTCAGGAACCTGCCTCCACTGTATCAGATTCAGAATGCTGCTTCCAATGTATCAGATTCAGACACTGCCTCCAATGCAGCAGATTCAGGAATCTGCCTCCAATCAGAAAACTGCCCCAATGTATCAGATTCATAAATTGCCTCCAATGCATAAGAATGTAAAACCTCCCTCCAATGTATCAGTTTCAGGAAACTGCCTCCAATGCATCAGAATGAGAAACCTACCCACCAATACATTAGATTCAGAAACTGCCTCCAATGCATCAGTTTCAGAAACCTGCTTCCAAAGCAATAGAAACATCAACCTCCCTCCAATGCATCAGAATCAGAAACCTGCATCCAATGCACCAAATTCAGAAACCTGCCTCCAATGCATCAGATTTAGAATCCTGCCTGCAATTCATCAGAATCAGAAAGCTGCTTCCAATGCATCAGATTCAGGAACCTGCCTCCACTGTATCAGATTCAGAATGCTGCTTCCAATGTATCAGATTCAGACACTGACTCCAATGCATCAGATTCAGGGATCTGCCTCCAATGCATCAGATTCAGAAACAGCCTCCAATGTATCAGTATTAAAAACCTGCTTGCAATGCATCAGAATCAGGAATCTGCCTCCAATGCATCAGAATTATGATTCTCCCTCCAATAAATCAGATTCAGTATCCTGCCTCTATTGCATCAGATTCAGAAACCTGCCTCCAATGCAAAAGAATCAGAATCCAGCCTCCAATGAATCACATTCAAGAACTGGCCTCCAATCCATCAGAATCAGAAACCTTCCCCCAATGCATCAGATTCAGAAACTGTCTCCAATGCATCAGCATTAAAACCTGCCTCCAATGCATCTGATTCAGACTACTGCCTCCAATGCATCAGATTCGGAAACTGTTTCCAAATCATCCTGTTCAGGACCCTGCCTCCAATGCCTCTGATTCAGAAAGATGCCTCCAATGTATATGATTCAGGAACCTGCCCCCAATTTATCGGATTCAGAATGCTGCACCCAATGTATCAGATTCAGACACTGCCTCCAATGACTCAGATTCAGAAACCTGCCCCTAATATATCAGATTCAAAAACTGCCTCCAATGCATCAGATACAGAAACCTGCCTCCAATGCTACAGAATTAGAAACCTGCCTCCAATGCATCACATTCAGGAAACTGCCTCCACTGCATCAGTTTCAGAAACTGACCCCAATGCAACAGATTCAGAAAATGCCCCCAATGCATCAGAATTAAAAACCTGCATCCAAAGCATCAGATTCAGAAACCTTCATCCAATGCATCAGATCCAGAAACAGTCTCCAAAGTGTCAGATTCAGAAACCTGCCTCCAATGCATCAGTTTCAGAAATCTGCCTGAAATGCATATGAATGAGAATCCTGCCTGCAATGTATCAGATTGAGGAGCCTGCCTTTAATGCATCAAAATCAGGAGCCTGCCTCCAATGCATCAGAATCAGGAGCCAGCCTCCAATGTATCAGAATCAGGATCCTTCCTCCAATGCATCAGATCAGAAACCGGCCTCCAATGTATCAGATTCAGAAAACTGCCTCCAATGTATATGATTCAGGAACCTGCCCCCAATGTATCAGTTTCAGAAAATGGCTCCAATGCATCAGATTTAGAATCCTGCCTGCAATTCATCAGAATCAGAAAGCTGCTTCCAATGCATCAGATTCAGGAACCTGCCTCCACTGTATCAGATTCAGAATGCTGCTTCCAATGCATCAGATTCAGGAATCTGCCTCCAATGCATCAGATTCAGAAAACTGCCCCAATGTATCAGATTCATAAATTGCCTCCAATGCATAAGAATGTAAAACCTCCCTCCAATGTATCAGTTTCAGGAAACTGCCTCCAATGCATCAGAATGAGAAACCTACCCACCAATACATTAGATTCAGAAACTGCCTCCAATGCATCAGTTTCAGAAACCTGCTTCCAAAGCAATAGAAACATCAACCTCCCTCCAATGCATCAGAATCAGAAACCTGCATCCAGTGCACCAAATTCAGAAACCTGCCTCCAATGCATCAGATTCATAAACCTGCACCCAACATATCAGATTCAGAAAGTGAGTTCAATACAGCTGAATCAGAACCTCCCTCCAATGCATCAATTCAGAAACCTGCCTCTAATGTACATGATTCAGGAACCTTCCCAAATGTATCAGTTTCAGGAACTTCCTCCAATGCTTCAGATTTAGAAAACTGCCCGCAGTGCATCAGAATCAGTACGCTGCTTGCAATGAATCAGATTCAGGAACCTGCCTCCACTGTATCAGATTCAGAATGCTTCCCCCAAGGTATCAGATTCAGACAATGCCTCCAAAGCATCAGATTGAGGAAACTGCCTCCAATACATCAGAATCAGAAACCTGCATCCAATGCACCAGATTCAGAAAACTGCCTCCAATGCATTAGATTCATAAACCTTCCCCCAACATATCAGATTCAGAAACTGAGTCTAATACATCTGAATCAGAACCTGCCTCCAATGCATCAGAATGAGAAACCGACCCACAAGTACATTAGATTCAGAAACTGCCTCCAATGCATCAGAATTAAAAACCTGCCTCCAATGCATCAGTTTCAGGAACCTGCCTCCAAAGCAATAGAAACATCAACCTCCCTCTAATGCATCAGATTCAGAAACCTGCCTCCAATGTATATGATTCAGCAACGTGGCCCCAAAGAATCCATTTCAGAAACTGCCTCCAATGCATCAGATTTAGAAACCTGCCAGCAATGCACTAGAATCAGAAAGCTGCATCCAATTCATCCGATTCAAGGACCTGCCTCCACTGTATCAGATCGAGAATGCTGCCCGCAATGTATCAGAATCAGAACCCCACCTCCAATGCATCAGATTGAGGAAACTGCCTCCAATGCATCAGAATCAGAAACTTGCATCCAATGCACCAAATTCAGAAAACTGCCTCCAATGCATTAGATTCATAAACCTTCCCCAAACATATCAGATTCAGAAACTGAGTCCAATGCATCTGAATCAGAACCTGCCTCTAATGCAACAGATTCAGAAACCTGCCTCCAATGTATATGATTCAGGAATGTGTCCCCAAAGAATCAGTTTCAGAAACTGCCTCCAATGCATCTGATTTAGAAACCTGCCTGCAATGCATTAGAATCAGAAAGCTGCTTCCAATGCATCCGATTCAGGGAACTGTCTCCACTGTATCAGATTCAGAATGCTGCCCCCAATGTATCAGAATCAGAAACCCGCCTCCAATGCATCAGATTCAGGAACCTTCCTCCCATGCAACAGAATTAGAAACCTGTATCCAATGCACCAGATTCAGAAACCTCCCTCCAATGCATTAGATTCATAAACATGCCCTCAACATGTCAGATTCAGTAACAGAGTTCAATACTTCTGAATCAGAACTTGCCTCTAATGCATCAGATTCAGAAACCTGCCTCCAATGTATATGATTCAGGAACCTGCCCCCAATGTATCAGTTTTATAAAATGCCTCCAATGCATCAGATTTAGAATCCTGCCTGCAATGGATCAGAATCAGAAATCTGCTTCCAATGCATCCGATTCAGGGACCTGCCTCCAGTGTATCAGATTCAGAATGCTGCCCCCAATGTATAAGAATCAGAAACCCACCTCTAATGCATCAGATTGAGGAAACTGCCTCCAATGCACCAGAATCAGAACCTGCCTCTAATGCATCAGATTCAGAAACGTGCCTCCAATGTATATGATTCAGGAACGTGTCCCCAAAGAATCAGTTTCAGAAACTGCCTCCAATGCATCAGCTTTAGAAACCTGCCTGCAATGCATTAGAATCAGAAACAGCCTCCAATGCATCAGTATTAAAAACCATCCTCCAATGCATCAAAATCAGAAACCTGCCTCCAATGCATCAGAATCAGAAACCTGCCTCCAATGCATCAGAATCAGAAACCTGCCTCCATTGCATTAGATTCAGAGACCTGTCTCCAATGCATCAGAATCAGGAGCCTGTATCCAACATATCAGATTCAGAAACCTGCCTCCAAAGCATTAGAATCAGCAACCTGCCTGCAAAGCAACAAAATCAGGAGCCTGCCTGCAATGCATCAGAATCAGGAGTTGCCTCCAATGCATCAGAATCAGGATACTCCCTACAATGCATCAGATTCATAAACCTGCCTCCAATGAATCAGATTAAGAAACCTGCATCCAATGCATCAGAATCAGGAAACTGCCTCTAATGCATCAGATTCAGAAACCTGCCACCAATGTTTCAGATGTAGAAACTTGCCTGCAATGCATCAGAATCAGGAAGCTGCCTCCAAAGCATCAGAATCAGAAACCTGCCTCCAAGGCATCAGATTCAGAAATCTGCCTCCAATGCATCAGAATCATAATCCTGCCTCCAATGAATCAGATTCAGTATCCTGCCTCCATTGCATCAGATTCAGAAACCTGCCTCCAATGCAAAAGAATCAGAAACCAGCCTCCAATGGATCACATTCAGGAACTTGCCTCCAATCCATCAGAATCAGAAACCTTCCCCCAATGCATCAGATTCAGAAACTGCCTCCAATGCATCAACATTAAAACCTGCCTCCAATGCATCTGATTCAGAATACTGCCTCCAATGCATCAGATTCGGAAACTGTTTCCAAACGATCCTGTTCAGGAACCTGCCTCCAATGCCTCTGATTCAGAAAGATGCCTCCAATGTATATGATTCAGGAACCTGCCCCCAATGTTTCAGTTTCAGAAACTTCCTCCAATGCATCAGATTTAGAAACCTTCCTGCAATGCATCAGAATCAGAAAGCTGCTTCCAATGCATCTGATTCAGGAACCTGCCTCCAGTGTATGAGATTCAGAATGCTGCACTCAATGCATCAGATTCAGACACTGCCTCCAATGCATCAGATTCAGAAACCTGCCTCCAATGCATCAGCTTCAGAAACCTGCCTCCAATGAAACAGATTCAGAAACCTGCCCCCAACATATCAGATTCAGAAACTGCCTTAAGTGCATCATAATCAGAAACCTGCCTCCAATACATCAGATTCAGAAACCTGCCTCCAATGGATAAGATTCAGGAAGGTACATCCAATGAATCAGAATGAGAAACCTGCCTCCAATGCATCAGATTCAGAAGCAGCTTCCAATGCATCAGAATCATAAACCTGCCTCCAAGACATCAGAATCAGAAACCTGCCTCCAATGCATCAGATTCAGAAACCTGCCTCCATTGCATTAGATTCAGAGGCCTGCCTCCAATGCATCAGAATCAGGAGCCTGTATCCAACATATCAGATTCAGAAACCAGCCTCCAAAGTATTAGATTAAGAAACCTGCATCCAATGCATCAGAATCAGCAAACTGCCTCTAATGCATCAGTTTCAGAAACCTGCCACCAATGTTTCAGATGTAGAAACTTGCCTCCAATGCATCAGAATCAGAAAGCTGCCTCCAAAGCATCAGATTCAGAAACCTGCCTCCAATGCATCAGATTCAGAAACCTGCCTCCAATGCATCAGATTCAGAAAACTGCCCCAATGTATCAGATTCATAAATTGCCTCCAATGCATAAGAATGTAAAACCTCCCTCCAGTGTATCAGTTTCAGGAAACTGCCTCCAATGCATCAGAATGAGAAACCTACCCACCAATACATTAGATTCAGAAACTGCCTCCAATGCATCAGTTTCAGAAACCTGCCTCCAAAGCAATAGAAACATCAACCTCCCTCCAATGCATCAGAATCAGAAGCCTGCATCCAATGCACCAGATTCAGAAACCTGCCTCCAATGCATCAGATTCATAAACCTGCACCCAACATATCAGATTCAGAAAGTGAGTTCAATACATCTGAATCAGAACCTCCCTCCAATGCATCAATTCAGAAACCTGCCTCTAATGTACATGATTCAGGAACCTGACCCAAATGTATCAGTTTCAGGAACTTCCTCCAATGCTTCAGAGTTAGAAAACTGCCCGCAGTGCATCAGAATCAGTAAGCTGCTTGCAATGCATCAGATTCAGGAACCTGCCTCCACTGTATCAGATTCAGAATGCTTCCCCCAAGGTATCAGATTCAGACAATGCCTCCAATGCATCAGATTGAGGAAACTGCCTCCAATGCATCAGAATCAGAAACCTGCATCCAATGCACCAGATTCAGAAAACTGCCTCCAATGCATTAGATTCATAAACCTTCCCCCAACATATCAGATTCAGAAACTGAGTCCAACACATCTGAATCAGAACCTGCCTCCAATGCATCAGAATCAGGATACTCCCTACAATGCATCAGATTCATAAACCTGCCTCCAATGAATCAGATTAAGAAACCTGCATCCAATGCATCAGAATCAGGAAACTGCCTCTAATGCATCAGATTCAGAAACCTGCCACCAATGTTTCAGATGTAGAAACTTGCCTGCAATGCATCAGAATCAGGAAGCTGCCTCCAAAGCATCAGAATCAGAAACCTGCCTCCAAGGCATCAGATTCAGAAATCTGCCTCCAATGCATCAGAATCATAATCCTGCCTCCAATGAATCAGATTCAGTATCCTGCCTCCATTGCATCAGATTCAGAAACCTGCCTCCAATGCAAAAGAATCAGAAACCAGCCTCCAATGGATCACATTCAGGAACTTGCCTCCAATCCATCAGAATCAGAAACCTTCCCCCAATGCATCAGATTCAGAAACTGCCTCCAATGCATCAACATTAAAACCTGCCTCCAATGCATCTGATTCAGAATACTGCCTCCAATGCATCAGATTCGGAAACTGTTTCCAAACGATCCTGTTCAGGAACCTGCCTCCAATGCCTCTGATTCAGAAAGATGCCTCCAATGTATATGATTCAGGAACCTGCCCCCAATGTTTCAGTTTCAGAAACTTCCTCCAATGCATCAGATTTAGAAACCTTCCTGCAATGCATCAGAATCAGAAAGCTGCTTCCAATGCATCTGATTCAGGAACCTGCCTCCAGTGTATGAGATTCAGAATGCTGCACTCAATGCATCAGATTCAGACACTGCCTCCAATGCATCAGATTCAGAAACCTGCCTCCAATGCATCAGCTTCAGAAACCTGCCTCCAATGAAACAGATTCAGAAACCTGCCCCCAACATATCAGATTCAGAAACTGCCTTAAGTGCATCATAATCAGAAACCTGCCTCCAATACATCAGATTCAGAAACCTGCCTCCAATGGATAAGATTCAGGAAGGTACATCCAATGAATCAGAATGAGAAACCTGCCTCCAATGCATCAGATTCAGAAGCAGCTTCCAATGCATCAGAATCATAAACCTGCCTCCAAGACATCAGAATCAGAAACCTGCCTCCAATGCATCAGATTCAGAAACCTGCCTCCATTGCATTAGATTCAGAGGCCTGCCTCCAATGCATCAGAATCAGGAGCCTGTATCCAACATATCAGATTCAGAAACCAGCCTCCAAAGTATTAGATTAAGAAACCTGCATCCAATGCATCAGAATCAGCAAACTGCCTCTAATGCATCAGTTTCAGAAACCTGCCACCAATGTTTCAGATGTAGAAACTTGCCTCCAATGCATCAGAATCAGAAAGCTGCCTCCAAAGCATCAGATTCAGAAACCTGCCTCCAATGCATCAGATTCAGAAACCTGCCTCCAATGCATCAGATTCAGAAAACTGCCCCAATGTATCAGATTCATAAATTGCCTCCAATGCATAAGAATGTAAAACCTCCCTCCAGTGTATCAGTTTCAGGAAACTGCCTCCAATGCATCAGAATGAGAAACCTACCCACCAATACATTAGATTCAGAAACTGCCTCCAATGCATCAGTTTCAGAAACCTGCCTCCAAAGCAATAGAAACATCAACCTCCCTCCAATGCATCAGAATCAGAAGCCTGCATCCAATGCACCAGATTCAGAAACCTGCCTCCAATGCATCAGATTCATAAACCTGCACCCAACATATCAGATTCAGAAAGTGAGTTCAATACATCTGAATCAGAACCTCCCTCCAATGCATCAATTCAGAAACCTGCCTCTAATGTACATGATTCAGGAACCTGACCCAAATGTATCAGTTTCAGGAACTTCCTCCAATGCTTCAGAGTTAGAAAACTGCCCGCAGTGCATCAGAATCAGTAAGCTGCTTGCAATGCATCAGATTCAGGAACCTGCCTCCACTGTATCAGATTCAGAATGCTTCCCCCAAGGTATCAGATTCAGACAATGCCTCCAATGCATCAGATTGAGGAAACTGCCTCCAATGCATCAGAATCAGAAACCTGCATCCAATGCACCAGATTCAGAAAACTGCCTCCAATGCATTAGATTCATAAACCTTCCCCCAACATATCAGATTCAGAAACTGAGTCCAACACATCTGAATCAGAACCTGCCTCCAATGCATCAGAATCAGGATACTCCCTACAATGCATCAGATTCATAAACCTGCCTCCAATGAATCAGATTAAGAAACCTGCATCCAATGCATCAGAATCAGGAAACTGCCTCTAATGCATCAGATTCAGAAACCTGCCACCAATGTTTCAGATGTAGAAACTTGCCTGCAATGCATCAGAATCAGGAAGCTGCCTCCAAAGCATCAGAATCAGAAACCTGCCTCCAAGGCATCAGATTCAGAAATCTGCCTCCAATGCATCAGAATCATAATCCTGCCTCCAATGAATCAGATTCAGTATCCTGCCTCCATTGCATCAGATTCAGAAACCTGCCTCCAATGCAAAAGAATCAGAAACCAGCCTCCAATGGATCACATTCAGGAACTTGCCTCCAATCCATCAGAATCAGAAACCTTCCCCCAATGCATCAGATTCAGAAACTGCCTCCAATGCATCAACATTAAAACCTGCCTCCAATGCATCTGATTCAGAATACTGCCTCCAATGCATCAGATTCGGAAACTGTTTCCAAACGATCCTGTTCAGGAACCTGCCTCCAATGCCTCTGATTCAGAAAGATGCCTCCAATGTATATGATTCAGGAACCTGCCCCCAATGTTTCAGTTTCAGAAACTTCCTCCAATGCATCAGATTTAGAAACCTTCCTGCAATGCATCAGAATCAGAAAGCTGCTTCCAATGCATCTGATTCAGGAACCTGCCTCCAGTGTATGAGATTCAGAATGCTGCACTCAATGCATCAGATTCAGACACTGCCTCCAATGCATCAGATTCAGAAACCTGCCTCCAATGCATCAGCTTCAGAAACCTGCCTCCAATGAAACAGATTCAGAAACCTGCCCCCAACATATCAGATTCAGAAACTGCCTTAAGTGCATCATAATCAGAAACCTGCCTCCAATACATCAGATTCAGAAACCTGCCTCCAATGGATAAGATTCAGGAAGGTACATCCAATGAATCAGAATGAGAAACCTGCCTCCAATGCATCAGATTCAGAAGCAGCTTCCAATGCATCAGAATCATAAACCTGCCTCCAAGACATCAGAATCAGAAACCTGCCTCCAATGCATCAGATTCAGAAACCTGCCTCCATTGCATTAGATTCAGAGGCCTGCCTCCAATGCATCAGAATCAGGAGCCTGTATCCAACATATCAGATTCAGAAACCAGCCTCCAAAGTATTAGATTAAGAAACCTGCATCCAATGCATCAGAATCAGCAAACTGCCTCTAATGCATCAGTTTCAGAAACCTGCCACCAATGTTTCAGATGTAGAAACTTGCCTCCAATGCATCAGAATCAGAAAGCTGCCTCCAAAGCATCAGATTCAGAAACCTGCCTCCAATGCATCAGATTCAGAAACCTGCCTCCAATGCATCAGATTCAGAAAACTGCCCCAATGTATCAGATTCATAAATTGCCTCCAATGCATAAGAATGTAAAACCTCCCTCCAGTGTATCAGTTTCAGGAAACTGCCTCCAATGCATCAGAATGAGAAACCTACCCACCAATACATTAGATTCAGAAACTGCCTCCAATGCATCAGTTTCAGAAACCTGCCTCCAAAGCAATAGAAACATCAACCTCCCTCCAATGCATCAGAATCAGAAGCCTGCATCCAATGCACCAGATTCAGAAACCTGCCTCCAATGCATCAGATTCATAAACCTGCACCCAACATATCAGATTCAGAAAGTGAGTTCAATACATCTGAATCAGAACCTCCCTCCAATGCATCAATTCAGAAACCTGCCTCTAATGTACATGATTCAGGAACCTGACCCAAATGTATCAGTTTCAGGAACTTCCTCCAATGCTTCAGAGTTAGAAAACTGCCCGCAGTGCATCAGAATCAGTAAGCTGCTTGCAATGCATCAGATTCAGGAACCTGCCTCCACTGTATCAGATTCAGAATGCTTCCCCCAAGGTATCAGATTCAGACAATGCCTCCAATGCATCAGATTGAGGAAACTGCCTCCAATGCATCAGAATCAGAAACCTGCATCCAATGCACCAGATTCAGAAAACTGCCTCCAATGCATTAGATTCATAAACCTTCCCCCAACATATCAGATTCAGAAACTGAGTCCAACACATCTGAATCAGAACCTGCCTCCAATGCATCAGAATGAGAAACCTACCCATCAGTACATTAGATTCAGAAACTGCCTCCAATGCATCAGAATTAAAAATGTGCCTTCAATGCATCAGTTTCAGAAACCTGCCTCCAAAGCAATAGAAACATCAACCTCCCTCCAATGCATCAGAATCAGAAACCTGCATCCAATGCACCAGATTCAGAAAACTGCCTCCAATGCATTAGATTCATAAACCTTCCCCAAACATATCAGATTCAGAAACTGAGTCCAATACATCTGAATCAGAACCTGCCTCTAATGCATCAGATTCAGAATCCTGCCTCCAATGTATATGATTCAGCAACGTGGCGCCAAAGAATCAGTTTCAGAAACTGCCTCCAATGCATCAGATTTAGAAACCTGCCTGCAATGCATTAGAATCAGAAAGCTGCTTCCAATGCATCCGATTCAGGGCCCTGCCTCCACTGTATCAGATTCAGAATGCTGCCCCCAGTGTATCAGAATCAGAAACCCGCCTGCAATGCATCAGATTCAGGAACCTTCCTCCCATGCAACAGAATTAGAAAGCTGTATCCAATGCACCAGATTCAGAAACCTCCCTCCAATGCATTAGATTCATAAACATGCCCTCAACATGTCAGATTCAGTAACTGAGTTCAATACTTCTGAATCAGAACCTGCCTCTAATGCATCAGATTCAGAAACCTGCCTCCAATGTATATGATTCAGGAATCTGCCCCCAATGTATCAGTTTTATAAAATGCCTCCAATGCATCAGATTTAGAATCCTGCCTGCAATGGATCAGAATCAGAAATCTGCTTCCAATGCATCCGATTCAGGGACCTGCCTCCACTGTATCAGATTCAGAATGCTGCCCCCAATGTATCAGAATCAGAAACCCACCTCTAATGCATCAGATTGAGGAAACTACCTCCAATGCATCAGAATCAGAACCTGCCTTTAATGCATCAGATTCAGAAACGTGCCTCCAATGTATATGATTCAGGAACGTGTCCCAAAGAATCAGTTTCAGAAAATGCCTCCAATGCATCAAATTTAGAAACCTGCCTGCAATGCATTAGAATCAGAAACCTGCCCCCAGCATATCAGATTCAGAAACTGCCTCAAGTGCATCATAATCAGAAACCTGCCTCCAATACATCAGATTCAGAAACCTGCCTCCAATGCATCAGATTCAGAAACAGCCTCCAATGCATCAGAATCAGAAACCTGCCTCCAAGGCATCAGAACCAGAGGCCTGCCTCCAATGCATCAGATTCAGAAACCTGTATCCAACATATCAGATTCAGAAACCTGCCTCCAAAGCATTAGAATCACCAACTTGCCTGCAAAGCATCAAAATCAGGAGCCTGCCTGCAATGCATCAGAATCAGGAGCTTGCCTCCAAGGCATCAGAATCAGGATATTCCCTCCAATGCATCAGATTAAGAAACCTGCATCCAATGCATCAGAATCAGGAAACTGCCTCTAATGCATCAGACTTAGAAACCTGCCACCAATGTTTCAGATGTAGAAATTTGACTCCAATGCCTCTGATTCACAAAGATGCCTCCTATGTATATGATTCAGGAACCTGCCTCCAGTTTATCAGATTCAGAATGCTGCACCCAATGTATCAGATTCAGACCCTGCCTCCAATGCATCAGATTCAGAAACCTGCCTCAAATGCATCAGATTCAGAAACCTGCCTCCAATACATCATAATCAGAAAATGCCTCAATAAATTAGATTCAGAAACCTGCCTCCAATGCAACAGAATTAGCAACCTGCCTCCAAAGCATCAGATTCGGAAACCTGCATCCAATGCAACAGATCCAGAAACAGTCTCCAAAGTGTCAGATTCAGAAACCTGCCTCCAATGCAGCAGTTTCAGAAATCTGCCTGAAATGCATATGATTGAGAATCCTGCCTGCAATGTATCAGATTGAGGAGCCTGCCTCCAATGCATCAGAATCAGGAGCCAGCCTCCAGTGCATCAGAATCAGGATCCTCCCTCCAATGCATCAGATCCGAAACCGTCCTCCAATGCATCAGAATCAGGATCCTTCCTCCAATGCATCAGATTCAGAAACCTCCCTCCAATGCATCAAAATGAGAAACCTGCCCCCCAATACATCAGATTCAGAAACTGCCTCCAATGCATAAGAATGTAATACCTGCCTCCAATGCATCAGAATAAGAAACCTGCCTCCAGGGCATCAGATTGAGAAACTTGAAACCAATGAAACAGATTCAGAAACCTGCCCCCAACATATCAGACTCAGAAACTGCCTCAAATGCATCATAATCAGATACCTGCCTCCAATACATCAGATTCAGAAACCTGCCTCCAATGCATCAGATTCAGAAACAGGTTCCAATGTATCAGTATTAAAAACCTGCCTCCAATGCATCAGAATCAGAAACAGCCTCCAATGGATCAGAATCAGAAAGGATTCAGAAACCTGCCTCCAAAGCATTAGAATCAGCAACTTGCCTGCAAAGCATCAAAATCAGGAGCCTGCCTGCAATGCATCAGAATCAGGAGCTTGCCTCCAAGGCATCAGAATCAGGATACTCCCTCCAATGCATCAGATTAAGAAACCTGCATCCAATGCATCAGAGTCAGGATACTCCCTCCAATGCATCAGATTAAGAAACCTGCATCCAATGCATCAGAATCAGGAAACTGCCTCTAATGCATCAGACTTAGAAAAATGCCACCATTGTTTCAGATGTAGAAATTTGACTCCAATGCCTCTGATTCACAAAGATGCCTCCAATGTATATGATTCAGGAACCTGCCTCCAGTTTATCAGATTCAGAATGCTGCACCCAATGTATCAGATTCAGACACTGCCTCCAATGCAACAGATTCAGAAACCTGCCTCCAATGCATCAGATTCAGAAACCTGCCTCCAATGCATCATAATCAGAAACCTGCCTCCAATGACTCAGATTCAGAAAGCTGCCCCTAATATATGAGATTCAGAAACTGCCTCCAATGCATTAGATTCAGAAACCTGCCTCCAATGCAACAGAATTAGAAACCTGCCTCCAATGAATCACATTCAGGAAGCTGCCTCCACTGCATCAGTTTTAGAAACTGACCCCAATGCAACAGGTTCAGAAAATGCCCCCAATGCATCAGAATTAAAAAGCTGCATCCAAAGCATCAGATTCAGAAAACTGCATCCAATGCATCAGATCCAGAAACAGTCTCCAAAGTGCCAGATTCAGAAACCTGCCTCCAATGCAGCAGTTTCAGAAATCTGCCTGAAATGCATATGATTGAGAATCCTGCCTGCAATGTATCAGATTGAGGAGCCTGCCTTCAATGCATCAAAATCAGGAGCCTGCCTCCAATGCACCAGAATCAGGAGCCAGCCTCCAATGCATCAGAATCAGGATCCTTCCTCCAATGCATCAGATTCAGAAACCTCCCTCCAATGCATCAGAATGAGAAACCTCCCCCACAAAACATCAGATTCAGAAACTGCCTCCAATACATAAGAATGTAATACCTGCCTCCAAGGCATCAGAATCAGAAACCTGCCTCCAGGGCATCAGATTGAGAAACTTGAAACCAATGAAACAGATTCAGAAACCTGCCCCCAACATATCAGACTCAGAAACTGCCTCAAATGCATCATAATCAGAAACCTGCCTCCTATACATCAGATTCAGAAACCTGCCTCCAATGCATCAGATTCAGAAACAGGTTCCAATGTATCAGTATTAAAAACCTGCCTCCAATGCATCAGAATCAGAAACAGCCTCCAATGCATCATAATCAGAAAATGCCTCAATAAATTAGATTCAGAAACCTGCCTCCAATGCAACAGAATTAGCAACCTGCCTCCAAAGCATCAGATTCGGAAACCTGCATCCAATGCAACAGATCCAGAAACAGTCTCCAAAGTGTCAGATTCAGAAACCTGCCTCCAATGCAGCAGTTTCAGAAATCTGCCTGAAATGCATATGATTGAGAATCCTGCCTGCAATGTATCAGATTGAGGAGCCTGCCTCCAATGCATCAGAATCAGGAGCCAGCCTCCAGTGCATCAGAATCAGGATCCTCCCTCCAATGCATCAGATCCGAAACCGTCCTCCAATGCATCAGAATCAGGATCCTTCCTCCAATGCATCAGATTCAGAAACCTCCCTCCAATGCATCAAAATGAGAAACCTGCCCCCCAATACATCAGATTCAGAAACTGCCTCCAATGCATAAGAATGTAATACCTGCCTCCAATGCATCAGAATAAGAAACCTGCCTCCAGGGCATCAGATTGAGAAACTTGAAACCAATGAAACAGATTCAGAAACCTGCCCCCAACATATCAGACTCAGAAACTGCCTCAAATGCATCATAATCAGATACCTGCCTCCAATACATCAGATTCAGAAACCTGCCTCCAATGCATCAGATTCAGAAACAGGTTCCAATGTATCAGTATTAAAAACCTGCCTCCAATGCATCAGAATCAGAAACAGCCTCCAATGGATCAGAATCAGAAAGGATTCAGAAACCTGCCTCCAAAGCATTAGAATCAGCAACTTGCCTGCAAAGCATCAAAATCAGGAGCCTGCCTGCAATGCATCAGAATCAGGAGCTTGCCTCCAAGGCATCAGAATCAGGATACTCCCTCCAATGCATCAGATTAAGAAACCTGCATCCAATGCATCAGAGTCAGGATACTCCCTCCAATGCATCAGATTAAGAAACCTGCATCCAATGCATCAGAATCAGGAAACTGCCTCTAATGCATCAGACTTAGAAAAATGCCACCATTGTTTCAGATGTAGAAATTTGACTCCAATGCCTCTGATTCACAAAGATGCCTCCAATGTATATGATTCAGGAACCTGCCTCCAGTTTATCAGATTCAGAATGCTGCACCCAATGTATCAGATTCAGACACTGCCTCCAATGCAACAGATTCAGAAACCTGCCTCCAATGCATCAGATTCAGAAATCTGCCTGAAATGCATATGATTGAGAATCCTGCCTGCAATGTATCAGATTGAGGAGCCTGCCTTCAATGCATCAAAATCAGGAGCCTGCCTCCAATGCACCAGAATCAGGAGCCAGCCTCCAATGCATCAGAATCAGGATCCTTCCTCCAATGCATCAGATTCAGAAACCTCCCTCCAATGCATCAGAATGAGAAACCTCCCCCACAAAACATCAGATTCAGAAACTGCCTCCAATACATAAGAATGTAATACCTGCCTCCAAGGCATCAGAATCAGAAACCTGCCTCCAGGGCATCAGATTGAGAAACTTGAAACCAATGAAACAGATTCAGAAACCTGCCCCCAACATATCAGACTCAGAAACTGCCTCAAATGCATCATAATCAGAAACCTGCCTCCTATACATCAGATTCAGAAACCTGCCTCCAATGCATCAGATTCAGAAACAGGTTCCAATGTATCAGTATTAAAAACCTGCCTCCAATGCATCAGAATCAGAAACAGCCTCCAATGCATCAGAATCAGAAACCTGCCTCCAAGGCATCAGAATCAGAAGCCTGCCTCCAATGCATCAGATTCAGAAACCTGTATCCAACATATCAGATTCAGAAACCTGCCTCCAAAGCATTAGAATCAGCAACTTGCCTGCAAAGCATCAAAATCAGGAGCCTGCCTGCAATGCATCAGAATCAGGAGCTTGCCTCCAAGGCATCAGAATCAGGATACTCCCTCCAATGCATCAGATTCATAAACCTGCCTCCAATGAATCAGATTAAGAAACCTGCATCCAATGCATCAGAATCAGGAAACTGCCTCTAATGCATCAGATTTAGAAACCTGCCACCAATGTTTCAGATGTAGAAATTTGACTCCAATGCCTCTGATTCACAAAGATGCCTCCAATGTATATGATTCAGGAACCTGCCTCCAGTTTATCAGATTCAGAATGCTGCACCCAATGTATCAGATTCAGACACTGCCTCCAATGCATCAGATTCAGAAACCTGCCTCCAATGCATCAGATTCAGAAACCTGCCTCCAATGCATCATAATCAGAAACCTGCCTCCAATGACTCAGATTCAGAAAGCTGCCCCTAATATATGAGATTCAGAAACTGCCTCCAATGCATTAGATTCAGAAACCTGCCTCCAATGCAACAGAATTAGAAACCTGCCTCCAATGAATCACATTCAGGAAGCTGCCTCCACTGCATCAGTTTCAGAAACTGACCCCAATGCAACAGATTCAGAGAATGCCCGCAATGCAGCAGAATTAAAAATCTGCATCCAAAGCATCAGATTCAGAAACCTGCATCCAATGCAACACATCCAGAAACAGTCTCCAAAGTGTCAGATTCAGAAACCTGCCTCCAATGCAGCAGTTTCAGAAATCTGCCTGAAATGCATATGATTGAGAATCCTGCCTGCAATGTATCAGATTGAGGAGCCTGCCTTCAATGCATCAAAATCAGGAGCCTGCCTCCAATGCATCAGAATCAGAAACATACCCACAACGAATCAGATTAGAAACCTGCATCCACTGTATCAGATTCAGAATTCTGCCCCCAATGTATCAGAATCAGAAACCCTCCTCTAATGCATCAGATTGAGGAAACTGCCTCCAATGCAGCAGAATCAGAACCTGCCTCTAATGCATCAGATTAAGAAACGTGCCTCCAATGTATATGATTCAGGAACGTGTCCCCAAAGAATCAGTTTCAGAAACTGCCTCCAATGCATCAGATTTAGAAACCTGCCTGCAATGCATTAGAATCAGAAACCTACTACCAACATATCAGATTCAGAAACTGCCTCAAGTGCATCATAATCAGAAACCTGCCTCCAATACATCAGATTCAGAAACCTGCCTCCAATGCATCAGATTCAGAAACCTGTATCCAACATATCAGATTCAGAAACCTGCCTCCAAAGCATTAGAATCAGCAACTTGCCGGCAAAGCATCAAAATCAGGAGCCTGCCTGCAATGCATCAGAATCAGGAGCTTGCCTCCAAGGCATCAGAATCAGGATACTCCCTCCAATGCATTCGATTAAGAAACCTGCATCCAATGCATCAGAATCAGGAAACTGCCTCTAATGCATCAGATTTAGAAACCTGCCACCAATGTTTTAGATGTAGAAATTTGACTCCAATGCCTCTGATTCACAAAGATGTCTCCAATGGATATGATTCAGGAACCTGCCTACAGTTTATCAGATTCAGAATGCTGCACCCAATGTATCAGATTCAGACACTGCCTCCAATGCATCAGATTCAGAAACCTGCCTCCAATGCATCAGATTCAGAAACCTGCCTCCAATGCATCATAATCAGAAACCTGCCTCCAATGACTGAGATTCAGAAAGCTGCCCCTAATATATGAGATTCATAAACTGCCTCCAATGCATCATAATCAGAAACCTGCCTCCAATGACTGAGATTCAGAAAGCTGCCCCTAATATATGAGATTCAGAAACTGCCTCCAATGCATTAGATTCAGAAACCTGCCTCCAATGCAACAGAATTAGAAACCTGCCTCCAATGAATCACATTCAGGAAGCTGCCTCCACTGCATCAGTTTTAGAAACTGACCCCAATGCAACAGATTCAGAAAATGCCCCCAGTGCATTAGAATTAAAAACCTGCATCCAAAGCATCAGATTCAGAAACCTGAATCCAATGCAACAGATCCAGAAACAGTCTCCAAAGTGTCAGATTCAGAAATCTACTGCCAATGCATCAGTTTCAGAAATCTGCCTGAAATGCATATGATTGAGAATCCTGCCTGCAATGTATCAGATTGAGGAGCCTGCCTTCAATGCATCAAAATCAGGAGCCTGCCTCCAATGCATCAGAATCAGGAGCCAGCCTCCAATGCATCAGAATCAGGATCCTCCCTCCAATGCATCAGATCCGAAACCGTCCTCCAATGCATCAGAATCAGGATCCTTCCTCCAACGCATCAGATTCAGAAACCTCCCTCCAATGCATCAGAATGAGAAACCTGCCTCCCAATACATCAGATTCAGAAACTGCCTCCAATGCATAAGAATGTAATACCTGCCTCCAAGGCATCAGAATCAGAAACCTGCCTCCAGGGCATCAGATTGAGAAACTTGAAACCAATGAAACAGATTCAGAAACCTGCCCCCAACATATCAGACTCAGAAACTGCCTCCAATGCATCATAATCAGAAACCTGCCTCCAGTACATCAGATTCAGAAACCTGCCTCCAATGCATCAGATTCAGAAACAGGCTCCAATGTATCAGTATTAAAAACCTGCCTCCAATGCATCAGAATCAGAAACCTGCCTCCAAGGCATCAGAATCAGAAGCCTGCCTCCAATGCATCGGATTCAGAAACCTGTATCCAACATATCAGATTCAGAAACCTGCCTCCAAAGCATTAGAATCACCAACTTGCCTGCAAAGCATCAAAATCAGGAGCCTGCCTGCAATGCATCAGAATCAGGAGCTTGCCTCCAAGGCATCAGAATCAGGATACTCCCTCCAATGCATCAGATTAAGAAACCTGAATCCAATGCATCAGAATCAGGCAACTGCCTCTAATGCAACAGATTTAGAAACCTGCCACCAATGTTTCAGATGTAGAAATTTGACTCCAATGCCTCTGATTCACAAAGATGTCTCCTATGTATATGATTCAGGAACCTGCCTCCAGTTTATCAGATTCAGTATGCTGCACCCAATGTATCAGATTCAGACACTGACCCCAATGCAACAGATTCAGAAAATGCCCCCAATGCATCAGAATTAAAAAACTGCATCCAAAGCATCAGATTCAGAAACCTGCATCCAATGCATCAGATCCAGAAACAGTCTCCAGAGTGTCAGATTCAGAAACCTGCCTCCAATGCAGCAGTTTCAGAAATCTGCCTGAAATGCATATGATTGAGAATCCTGCCTGCAATGTATCAGATTGAGGAGCCTGCCTTCAATGCATCAAAATCAGGATCCTGCCTCCAATGCATCAGAATCAGGAGCCAGCCTCCAATGCATCAGAATCAGGATCCTCCCTCCAATGCATCAGATCCGAAACCGTCCTCCAATGCATCAGAATCAGGATCCTTCCTCCAATGCATCAGATTCAGAAACCTCCCTCCAATGCATCAGAATGAGAAACCTGCCCCCCAATACATCAGATTCAGAAACTGCCTCCAATGCATAAGAATGTAATACCTGACTCCAAGGCATCAGAATCAGAAACCTGCCTCCAGGGCATCAGATTGAGAAACTTGAAACCAATGAAACAGATTCAGAAATCTGCCCCCAACATATCATACTCAGAAACTGCCTCAAATGCATCATGATCAGAAACCAGCCTCCAATACATCCGAATCAGAAACCTGCCTCAAATGCAAAAGAATTAGAAACCAGCCTCCAATGGATCACATTCAGGAACGGGCCTCAAATCCATCAGAATCAGAAACCTTCCCCCAATGCATCAGATTCAGAATACTGCCTCCAATGCATCAGATTCGGAAACTGTTTCCAAATCATCCTGTTCAGGACCCTGCCTCCAATGCCTCTGATTCAGAAAGATGCCTCCAATGTATATGATTCAGGAACCTGCCTCCAGTTTATCAGATTCAGAATGCGGCACCCAATGTATCAGATTCAGACATTGCCTCCAATGCATAAGAATGTAATACCTGCATCCAATGCATTAGATTCAGAAACCTGCCTCCAATGCTTCAGATTCAGAAACCTCCCTCCAATGCATCAGAATGAGTAACCTTCTCCCCAAACATCAGATTCAGAAATTGCCTCCAATGCATAAGAATGTAATACCTGCCTCCAATGCATCAGATTCAGAAACTTGCCTCCAATGCATCAGAATCAGGAAGGTGCCTCAAAAGCATCAGAATCAGAAACCTGCCTCCAAGTCATCAGCTTCAGAAACCTGCCTCCAATGCATCAGAATCAGGAATCTGCCTCCAATTCTTGAGAATCATAATCCTGCCTCCAATGAATCAGATTCAGTATCCTGCCTCTATTGCATCAGATTTAGAAACCTGCCTCCAATGCAAAAGAATTAGAAACCAGCCTCCAATGGATCACAATCAGGAACTGGCCTCAAATCCTTCAGAATCAGAAACCTTCCCCCAATTCATCAGATTCAGAAACTGTCTCCAATGCATCAGATTCAGAAACCAGCCTCCAATGGATAAGATTCAGGAACGTACCGCCAATGAATCAGAATTAGAAACCTGCCTCCAATGCATCAGATTCAGAAACAGCCTCCAATGCATCAGAATCAGAAGCCTGCCTCCATTGCATCAGATTCAGAAACCTGTATCCAACATATCAGATTCAGAAACATGCCTTCAAAGCATTAGAAACAGCAACTTGCCTGCAAAGCATCAAAATCAGGAGCCTGTCTGCAATGCATCAGAATCAGGAGCTTGCCTCCAAGGCATCAGAATCAGGATACTCCCTCCAATGCATCAGATTCAGAAACCTGCCTCCAATGAATCAGATTAAGAAACCTGCATCCAATGCATCAGAATCAGGAAACTGCCTCTAATGCATTAGGTTTAGAAACCTGCCACCAATGTTTCAGATGTAGAAACTTGCCTCGAATGCATCAGAATCAGGAAGCTGACTCCAAAGCATCAGAATCAGAAACCTGCCTCCAAGGCATCAGATTGAGAAACTTGCCCCCAATGAAACTGATTCAGAAACCTGCCCCCAACATATCAGATTCAGAAACTGCCTCAAATGCATCATAAACAGAAACCTGCCTCCAATACATCAGGTTCAGAAACCTGCCTCCAATGCATCAGATTCAGGAACTTACCTCCAATGAATCAGAATAAGAAACCTGCCTCCAATGCATCAGATTCAGAAACAGCCTCCAATGCATCAGTATTAAAAACCTGCTTGCAATGCATCAGAATCAGGAATCTGCCCCCAATGCATCAGAATCATGATCCTCCCTCCAATAAATCAGATTCAGTATCCTGCCTCGATTGCATCAGATTCAGAAACCTGCCTCCAATGCAAATGAATCAGAAACCAGCCTCCAATGGATCACATTGAGGAACTGGCCTCCAATCCATCAGAATCAGAAACGTTCCCCCAATGCATCTGATTCAGAATACTGCCTCCAATGCAAAAGAATTAGAAAACAGCCTCCAATGCAAAAGAATCAGAAACCAGCCTCCAATGGATCACATTCAGTAACTTGCCTCCAATCCATCAGAATCAGAAACCTTCACCCAATGCATCAGAATCAGAAACTGCCTCCAATGCATCAACATTAAAACCTGCCTCCAATGCATCAGATTTAGAAACCTTCCTGCAATGCATCAGAATCAGAAAGTTGCTTCCAATGCATCTGATTCAGGAACCTGCCTCCAGTGTATCAGATTCAGAATGCTGCACTCAATGCATCAGATTCAGACACTGCCTCCAATGCATCAGATTCAGAAACCTGCCTCCAATGCATCAGCTTCAGAAACCTGCCTCCAATGAAACAGATTCAGAAACCTGCCCCCAATATATCAGATTCAGAAACTGCGTCAAGTGCATCATAATCAGAAACCTGCCTCCAATACATCAGATTCAGAAACCTGCCTCCAATGGATAAGATTCAGGAACGTACCTGCAATGAATCAGAATGAGAAACCTGCCTCCAGTGCATCAGATTCAGAAACAGCCTCCAGTGCATCAGAATCAGAAACCTGACTCCAAGGCATTCAAAATCAGAAGCCTGCCTCCAATGCATCAGATTCAGAAACCTGTGTCCAACATACCAGATTCAGAAACCTGCCTCCAAAGCATTAGAATCAGCAACTTGCCTGCAAAACATCAAAATCAGGAGCCTGCCTGCAATGCATCAGAATCAGGAGCTTGCCTCCAAGGCATCAAAATCAGGATACTCCCTCCCATGCATCAGATACAGAAACCTGCCTCCAATGAATCAGATTAAGAAACCTGCATCCAATGCATCAGAATCAGGAAACTGCCTCTAATGCATCAGGTTTAGAAACCTGCCACCAATATTTCAGATGTAGAAACTTGCCTCCAATGCATCAGAATCAGGAAGCTGCCTCCAAAGCATCAGAATCAGAAAACTGCCTCCAAGGCATCAGATTGAGAAACTTGCCTCCAATGAAACTGATTCAGAAACCTGCCCCCAACATATCAGATTCAGAAAGTGCCTCAAATGCATCATAATCAGAAACCTGCCTCCAATACATCAGATTCAGAAACCTGCCTCCAATGCATCAGATTCAGGAACTTACCTCCAATGTATCAGATTAAGAAACCTGCCTCCAATGCATCCAATTCAGAAACAGCCTCCAATGCATCAGTATTAAAAACCTGCCTCCAATGCATCAGAATCAGGAATCTACCTCCAATGCATCAGAATCATGATCCTCCCTCCAATAAATCAGATTCAGTATCCTTCCTGTATTGCATCAGATTCAGAACCCTGCCTCCAATGCAAAAGAATTAGAAACCAGCCTCCAATGGATCACATTCAGGAACAGGCCTCAAATCCATCAGAATCAGAAACCTTCCGCCAATTCATCAGATTCAGAAATTGTCTCAAATGCATCAGCATTAAAACCTGCCTCCAATGCATCTGATTCAGAATACTGCCTCCAATGCATCAGATTCAGAAACTGTTTCCAAATCATCCAGTTCAGGAACCTGCCTCCAATGCCTCTGATTCACAAAGATGCCTCCAATGTATCTGATTCAGGAACCGTTCTCCAGTTTATCAGATTAAGAATGCTGCACCCAATGTATCAGATTCAGACAATGCCTCCAATGCATCAGATTCAGAAACCTGCCTCCAATGCATCAGATTCAGAAAGCTGCCCCTAACATATCAGATTCAGAAACTGCCTCCAATGCATTAGATTCAGAAACCTGCCTCCAATGCAACAGAATTAGAAACCTGCCTCCAGTGAATCACATTCAGGAAGCTGCCTCCACTGCATCAGTTTCAGAAACTGACCCCAATGCAACAGATTCAGAAAATGCCCCAAATGCATCAGAATTAAAAAGCTGCATCCAAAGCATCAGATTCAGAAACCTGCATCCAATGCATCAGATCCAGAAACAGTCTCCAAAGTGTCAGATTCAGAAACCTGCCTCCAATGCATCAGTTTCAGAAATCTGCCTGAAATGCATATGATTGAGGATCCTGCCTGCAATGTATCAGATTGAGGAGCCTGCCTTCAATGCATGAAAATCAGGAGCCTGCCTCCAATGCATCAGAATCAGGAGACAGCCTCCAATGCATCAGAATCAGGATCCTTCCTCCAATGCATCAGATCCGAAACCGGGCTCCAATGTATCAGATTCAGGAACCTGCCTCCAATGCATCAGAATGAGAAACCTGTCCCCAATACATCAGATTCAGAAACTGGCTCCAATGCATAAGAATGTAAGCCCTGCCTCCAATGCATCAGATTCAGGAACCTGCCTCCACTGTATCAGATTCAGAATGCTGCTTCCAATGTATCAGATTCATAAATTGCCTCCAGTGCATAAGAATGTAATACCTCCCTGCAATGTATCAGTTTCAGGAAACTGCCTCCAATGCATCAGAATGAGAAACCTACCCACCAATACATTAGATTCAGAAACTGCCTCCAATGCATCAGATTCAGGAATCTGCCTCCAATGCATCAGATTCAGAAACCTGCCTCCAATGCATCAGATTCAGAAAACTGCCCCAATGTATCAGATTCATAAATTGCCTCCAGTGCATAAGAATGTAATACCTCCCTGCAATGTATCAGTTTCAGGAAACTGCCTCCAATGCATCAGAATGAGAAACCTACCCACCAATACATTAGATTCAGAAACTGCCTCCAGTGCATCAGAATTAAAAACCTGCCTCCAATGCATCAGTTTCAGAAACCTGCCTCCAAAGCAATAGAAACATCAACCTCCCTCCAATGCATCAGAATCAGAACCTGCATCCAATGCACCAGATTCAGAAACCTGCCTCCAATACATCAGATTCATAAACCTGCACCCAACATATCAGATTCAGAAAGTGAGTTCAATACAGCTGAATCAGAACCTCCCTCCAATGCATCAATTCAGAAACCTGCCTCTAATGTACATGATTCAGGAACCTTCCCAAATGTATCAGTTTCAGGAACTTCCTCCAATGCTTCAGATTTAGAAAACTGCCCGCAGTGCATCAGAATCAGTAAATTGCTTGCAATGCATCAGATTCAGGAACCTGCCTCCACTGTATCAGATTCAGAATGCTTCACCCAAGGTATCAGATTCAGACAATGCCTCCAATGCATCAGATTGAGGAAACTGCCTCCAATGCATCAGAATCAGAAACCTGCATCCAATGCACCAGATTCAGAAAACTGCCTCCAATGCATTAGATTCATAAACCTTCCCCCAACATATCAGATTCAGAAACTGAGTCCAATAAATCTGAATCAGAACCTGCCTCCAATGCATCAGAATGAGAAACCTACCCACCAGTACATTAGATTCAGTAACTGCCTCCAATGCATTAGAATTTAAAACCTGCCTCCAATGCATCAGTTTCAGAAACCTGCCTCCAAAGCAATAGAAACATCAACCTCCCTCCAATGCATCAGAATCAGAAAACTGCATCCAATGCACCAGATTCAGAAAACTGCCTCCAATGCATTAGATTAATAAACCTGCCCCCAACATTTCAGATTCAGAAACTGAGTCAAATACATCTGAATCAGAACCTGCCTCTAATGCATCAGATTCAGAATCCTGCTTCCAATGTATATGATTCAGCAACGTGCCCCCAAAGAATCAGTTTCAGAAAGTGCCTCCAATGCATCAGATTTAGAAACCTGCCTGCAATGCATTAGAATCAGAAAAATGCTTCCAATGAAACCGATTCAAGGACCTGCCTCCACTGTATCAGATTCAGAATGCTGCCCCCAATGTATCAGAATCAGAAACCCACCTCCAATTCATCAGATTGAGGAAACTGCCTACAATGCATCAGAATCAGAAACCTGCATCCGATGCACCAGATTCAGAAAACTTCCTCCAATGCATTAGATTCATAAACATTCCCCCAACATATCAGATTCAGAAACTGAGTCCAATACATCTGAATCAGAAGCTTCCTCTAATGCAACAGATTCAGAAACCTGCCTCCAATGTATATGATTCAGGAACATGTCCCCAAAGAATCAGTTTCAGAAACTGCCTCCAATGCATCTGATTTAGAAACCTGCCTGCAATGCATTAGAATCAGAAATCTGCTTCCAATGCATCCGATTCAGGGACCTGCCTCCACTGTTACAGATTCTGAATGCTGCCCCTAATGTATCAGAATCAGAAACCCGCCTCAAATGCATCAGATTGAGGAAATTGCCTCCAATGCATCAGAATCAGAAACCTGCATCCAATGCACCAGATTCAGAAAACTGCCGCCAATGCATTAGATTCATAAACCTTCCCCCAACATATCAGATTCAGAAACCGAGTCCAATACATATAAATCAGAACCTGCCTCTAATGCAACAGATTCAGAAAACTGCCTCCAATGTATATGATTCAGGTACGTGTCCCCAAAGAATCAGTTTCAGCAACTGCCTCCAATGAATCAGATTTAGAATCCTGCCTGCAATGCATTAGAATCAGAAATCTGCTTCCAATGCATCATATTCAGGAACGTGCCTCCACTGATTCAGATGCAGAATGCTGCCCCCAATGTATCAAATTCAGAATGCTGCCCCCAATATATCAGATTCAGACACTGCCTCCAATGCATCAGATTCAGGAATCTGCCTCCAATGCAACAGAACCAGAAACTTGCCTCCAATGAAGCAGATTCAGAAAACTGCCCCAATGTATCAGATTCATAAATTGCCTCCAATTCATAAGAATGTAAAACCTTGCTCCAATGTATCAGTTCAGTAAACTGCCTCCAATGCATCAGAATGAGAAACCTGCCCACCAATACATCAGATTCAGAAACTGCCTCCATTGCATCAAAATTAAAAATCTGCCTCCAATGCATCAGATTCAGAAACCTCCCTCCAATGCATCAGAATAAAAAATCTTCCCCCCAATACATCAGATTCAGAAATTGCCTCCAATGCATCAGATTCAGGAACTTACCTCAAATAAATCAGAATAAGAAACCTGCCTCCAATGCATCAGATTCAGAAACAGCCTCCAATGCATCAGTATTAAAAACCTGCCTGCAATGCATCAGAATCATGATCCTCCCTCCAATAAATCAGATTCAGTATCCTGCCTCTATTGCATCAGATTCAGAAACCTGCCTCCAATGCAAAAGAATTAGAAAGCATCCTCCAATGGATCACATTCAGGAACTGGCCTCAAATCCATCAGAATCAGAAACCTTCCCACAATGCATCAGATTCAGAAACTGTCTCCAATGCATCAGAATTAAAACCTGCCTCCAATGCATCTGATTCAAAATACTGCCTCCAATGCATCAGATGCGGAAACTGTTTTCAAATCATTCTGTTCAGGACCCTGCCTCCAATGCCTCTGATTCAGATAGATGCCTCCAATGTATATGATTTAGGAACCTGCCTCCAGTTTATCAGATTCAGAATGCTGCACCCAATGTATCAGATTCAGACATTGCCTCCAATGCATAAGAATGTAATACCTGCCTCCAATGCATCAGAATCAGAAACCTGCATCCAATGCACCAGATTCAGAAAACCACCTCCAACGCATTAGATTCATAAACCTTCCCCCAACATATCAGATTCAGAAACTGAGTCCAATACATCTGAATCAGAACCTGCCTCTAATGCATCAGATTCAGAAACATGCCTCCAATGTATATGATTCAGGAACGTGCCCCCAAAGAATCAGTTTCAGCAACTGCCTCCAATGAATCAGATTTAGAATCCTGCCTGCAATGCATTAGAATCAGAAATCTCCTTCCAATGCATCATATTCAGCAACATGCCTCCACTGATTCAGATGCAGAATGCTGCCCCCAAAGTACCAGATTCAGAATGCTGCCCCCAATATATCAGATTCAGACACTGCCTCCAATGCATCAGATTCAGGAATCTGCCTCCAATGCATCAGAACCAGAAACTTGCCTCCAATGAAGCAGATTCAGAAAACTGCCCCAATGTATCAGATTCATATATTGCCTCCAGTGCATAAGAATGTAAAACCTTGCTCCAATGTATCAGTTCAGTAAACTGCCTCCAATGCATCAGAATGAGAAACCTGCCCACCAATACATCAGATTCAGAAACTGCCTCCATTGCATCAGAATTAAAAATCTGCCTCCAATGCATCAGATTCAGAAACCTCCCTCCAATGCATCAGAATGAGAAACCTTCCCCCCAATACATCAGCTTCAGAAATTGCCTCCAATGCATCAGATTCAGGAACCTACCTCAAATGAATCAGAATGAGAAACCTGCCTCCAATGCATCAGATTCAGAAACAGCCTCCAATGCATCAGTATTAAAAACCTGCCTGCAATGCATCAGAATCAGGAATCTGCCTCCAATGCATCAGAATCATGATCCTCCCTCCAATAAATGAGATTCAGTATCCTGCCTCTATTGCATCAGATTCAGAAACCTGCCTCCAATGCAAAAGAATTAGAAACCAGCCTCCAATGGATCACATTCAGGAACTGGCCTCAAATCCATCAGAATCAGAAACCTTCCCCCAATGCATCAGAATCAGAAACTGTCTCCAATGCATCAGCATTAAAACCTGCCTCCAATGCATCTGATTCAGAATACTGCCTCCAATGTATCAGATTCGGAAACTGTTTCCAAATCATCCTGTTCAGGACCCTGCCTCCAATGCCTCTGATTCAGAAAGATGCCTCCAATGTATATGATTCAGGAACCTGCCTCCAGTTTATCAGATTCAGAATGCTGCACTCAATGTATCAGATTCAGACATTGCCTCCAATGCATAAGAATGTAATACCTGCCTCCAATACATTAGATTCAGAAACCTGCCTCCAATACATCAGATTCAGAAACCTCTCTCCAATGCATCAGATTCAGAAACGTGCCTCCAATGCATCAGATTCAGAAACCTGCCTCCAATGCATCAGATTCAGAAACCTGCCTCCAATGCATCCGATTCAGAAACATGCCTCCAATGTATATGATTCAGGAACGTGCCCCCAAAGAATCAGTTTCAGCAACTGCCTCCAATGAATCCGATTTAGAATCCTGCCTGCAATGCATTAGAATCAGAATTCTGCTTCCAATGCATCATATTCAGAAACGTGCCTCCACTGATTCAGATGCAGAATGCTGCCCCCAATGTATCAGATTCAGAATACTGCCCCCAATATATCAGATTCAGACACTGCCTCCAATGCATCAGATTCAGGAATCTGCCTCCAATGCATCAGGACCAGAAACTTGTCTCCAATGAAGCAGATTCAGAAAACTGCCCCTATGTATCAGATTCATATATTGCCTCCAATGCATAAGAATGTAAAACCTTGCTCCATTGTATCAGTTCAGTAAACTGCCTCCAATGCATCAGAATGAGAAACCTGCCCACCAATACATCAGATTCAGAAACTGCCTCCATTGCATCAGAATTAAAAATCTGCCTCCAATGCATCAGATTCAGAAACCTCCCTCCAATGCATCAGAATGAGAAACCTTCCCCCCAATACATCAGCTTCAGAAATTGCCTCCAATGCATCAGATTCAGGAACTTACCTCAAATGAATCAGAATGAGAAACCTGCCTCCAATGCATCAGATTCAGAAACAGCCTCCAATGCATCAGTATTAAAAACCTGCCTGCAATGCATCCGAATCAGGAATCTGCATCCAATGCATCAGAATCATGATCCTCCCTCCAATAAATGAGATTCAGTATCCTGCCTCTATTGCATCAGATTCAGAAACCTGCCTCCAATGCAAAAGAATTAGAAACCAGCCTCCAATGGATCACATTCAGGAACTGGCCTCAAATCCATCAGCACCAGAAACCTTCCCCCAATGCATCAGATTCAGAAACTGTCTCCAATGCATCAGCATTAAAACCTGCCTCCAATGCATCTGATTCAGAATACTGCCTCCAATGCATCAGATTCGGAAACTGTTTCCAAATCATCCTGTTCAGGACCCTGCCTCCAATGCCTCTGATTCAGAAAGATGCCTCCAATGTATATGATTCAGGAACCTGCCTCCAGTTTATCAGATTCAGAATGCTGCCCACAATGTACCAGAATCAGAAACCCACCTCCAATGCATCAGATTGAGGAAACTGCCTCCAATGCATCAGAATCAGAAACCTGCATCGAATGCACCAGATTCAGAAAACCGTCTCCAATGCATTAGATTCATAAACCTTCCCCCAACATATCAGATTCAGAAACTGAGTCCAATACATCTGAATCAGAACCTGCCTCTAATGCATCAGATTCAGAAACATGCCTCCAATGTATATGATTCAGGAACATGCCCCCAAAGAATCAGTTTCAGCAACTGCCTCCAATGAATCAGATTTAGAATCCTGCCTGCAATGCATTAGAATCAGAAATCTGCTTCCAATGCATCATATTCAGCAACGTGCCTCCACTGATTCAGATGCAGAATGCTGCCCCCAATGTATCAGATTCAGAATGCTGCCCCCAATATATCAGATTCAGACACTGCCTCCAATGCATCAGATACAGGAATCTGCCTCCAATGCAACAGAACCAGAAACTTGCCTCCAATGAAGCAGATTCAGAAAACTGCCCCAATGTATCAGATTCATATATTGCCTCCAATGCATAAGAATGTAAAACCTTGCTCCAATGTATCAGTTCAGTAAACTGCCTCCAATGCATCAGAATGTGAAACCTACCCACCAATACATCAGATTCAGAAACTGCCTCCATTGCATCAAAATTAAAAATCTGCCTCCAATGCATCAGATTCAGAAACCTCCCTCCAATGCATCAGAATGAGAAACCTTCCCCCCAATACATCAGCTTCAGAAATTGCCTCCAATGCATCAGATTCAGGAACTTACCTCAAATGAATCAGAATGAGAAACCTGCCTCCAATGCATCAGATTCAGAAACAGCCTCCAATGCATCAGTATTAAAAACCTGCCTGCAATGCATCAGAATCAGGAATCTGCCTCCAATGCATCAGAATCATGATCCTCCCTACAATAAATCAGATTCAGTATCCTGCCTCTATTGCATCAGATTCAGAAACCTGTCTCCAATGCAAAAGAATTAGAAACCAGCCTCCAATGGATCACATTCAGGAACTGGCCTCAAATCCATCAGAATCAGAAACCTTCCCCCAATGCATCAGAATCAGAAACTGTCTCCAATGCATCAGCATTAAAACCTGCCTCCAATGCATCTGATTCAGAATACTGCCTCCAATGTATCAGATTCGGAAACTGTTTCCAAATCATCCTGTTCAGGACCCTGCCTCCAATGCCTCTGATTCAGAAAGATGCCTCCAATGTATATGATTCAGGAACCTGCCTCCAGTTTATCAGATTCAGAATGCTGCACTCAATGTATCAGATTCAGACATTGCCTCCAATGCATAAGAATGTAATACCTGCCTCCAATGCATTAGATTCATAAACCTGCCTCCAATGCATCAGATTCAGAAACCTCTCTCCAATGCATCAGAATGTGAAACATTCCCCCCAATATATCAGATTCAGAAATTGCCTCCAATGCATAAGAATGTAATACTGGCCTCCAATGCATCAGATTCAGAAACTGCCTCCAATGCATCAACATTAAAACCTGCCTCCAATGCATCTGATTCAGAATACTGCCTCCAATGCAAAAGAATAAGAAACCAGCCTCAAATGCAAAAGAGTTAGAAACCAGCCTCCAATGGATCACATTCAGGAACTGGCCTCAAATCCATCAGAATCAGAAACCTTCCCCCAGTGCATCAGATTCAGAAACTGTCTCCAAAGCATCAGCATTAAAACCTGCCTCCAATGCATCTGATTGAGAATACTGCCTCCAATGTATCAGATTTGGAATCTGATTCCAAATCATTCTGTTCAGGACTCCGCCTCCAATGCCTCTGATTCAGAAAGATGCCTCCAATGTATATGATTCAGGAACCTGCCTCCAGTTTATCAGATTCAGAATGCTGCACCCAATGTATCAGATTCAGACATTGCATCCAATGCATAAGAATGTAATACCTGCCTCCAATGCATTAGATTCAGAAACCTGCCTCCAATACATCAGATTCAGAAACCTGACTCCAATGGATAAGATTCAGGAATGTACCTCCAATGAACCAGAATGTGAAACCTGCCTCCAATGCATCAGATTCAGAAACAGCCTCCAAAGCAGCAGAATCAGAAAAATGCCTCCAAGGCATCAGAATCAGAAGCCTGCCTCCAATGCATCCGATTCAGAAACCTCTCTCCAATGCATCAGAATGTGAAACATTCCCCCCAATATATCAGATTCAGAAATTGCCTCCAATGCATAAGAATGTAATACTGGCCTCCAATGCATCAGATTCAGAAACTGCCTCCAATGCATCAACATTAATACCTGATTTCAATGCATCTGATTCAGAATACTGCCTCCAATGCAAAAGAATAAGAAACCAGCCTCAAATGCAAAAGAGTTAGAAACCAGCCTCCAATGGATCACATTCAGGAACTGGCCTCAAATCCATCAGAATCAGAAACCTTCCCCCAGTGCATCAGATTCAGAAACTGTCTCCAATGCATCAGCATTAAAACCTGCCTCCAATGCATCTGATTGAGAATACTGCCTCCAATGTATCAGATTCGGAATCTGATTCCAAATCATTCTGTTCAGGACTCCGCCTCCAATGCCTCTGATTCAGAAAGATGCCTCCAATGTATATGATTCAGGAACCTGCCTCCAGTTTATCAGATTCAGAATGCTGCACCCAATGTATCAGATTCAGACATTGCATCCAATGCATAAGAATGTAATACCTGCCTCCAATGCATTAGATTCAGAAACCTGCCTCCAATGCATCAGATTCAGAAACCTCTCTCCAATGCATCAGAATGAGAAACCTTCCCCCCCAATACATCAGATTCAGAAATTGCCTCCAATGCATAAGAATGTAATACCTGCCTCCAATGCATCAGATTCAGAAACTGCCTCCAATGCATTAATATTAAAACCTGCCTCCAATGCATCTGATTCAGAATACTGCCTCCAATGCAAAAGAATCAGAAACCAGCCTCCAATGGATCACATTCAGGAACTGGCCTCAAATCCATCAGAATCAGAAACCTTCCCCCAGTGCATCAGATTCAGAAACTGTCTCCAATGCATCAGCATTAAAACCTGCCTCCAATGCATCTGATTCAGAATACTGCCTCCAATGTATCAGATTCGGAAACTGTTTCCAAATCATCCTGTTCAGGACCCTGCCTCCAATGCCTCTGATTCAGAAAGATGCCTCCAATGTATATGATTCAGGAACCTGCCTCCAGTTTATCAGATTCAGAATGCTGCATCCAATGTATCAGATTCAGACATTGCCTCCAATGCATAAGAATGTAATACCTGCCGCCAATGCATTAGATTCAGAAACCTGCCTCCAATGCATCAGATTCAGAAACCTCTCTCCAATGCATCAGAATGAGAAAAGTTCCCCCCAATACATCAGATTCAGAAATTGTCTCCAATGCAGAAGAATGTAATACCTGCCTCCAATGCATCAGATTCAGAAACTGCCTCCAATGCATCAACATTAAAACCTGCCTCCAATGCATCTGATTCAGAATACTGTCTCCAAAGCAAAAGAATCAGAAACCAGCCTCCAATGCAAAAGAATCAGAAACCCGCCTCCAATGGATCACATTCAGGAACTTGCCTCCAATCCATCAGAATCAGAAACCTTCCCCCAATGCATCAGATTCAGAAACTGCCTCCAATGCATCAACATTAAAACCTTCCTCCAATGCGTCAGATTTAGAAACCTTCCTGCAATGCATCAGAATCAGAAAGCTGCTTCCAATGCATCTGATTCAGGAAGCTGCCTCCAGTGTATCAGATTCAGAATGCTGCACTCAATGCATCAGATTCAGATATGCCTCCAATGCTTCAGATTCAGAAACCTGCCTCCAATGCATCAGCTTCAGAAACCTGCTTCCAATGAAACAGATTCAGAAACCTGCCCCCAACATATCAGATTCAGAAACTGCCTCAAGTGCATCATAATCAGAAACCTGCCTCCAATACATCAGATTCAGAAACCTGACTCCAATGGATAAGATTCAGGAATGTACCTCCAATGAATCAGAATGTGAAACCTGCCTCCAATGCATCAGATTCAGAAACAGCCTCCAAAGCAGCAGAATCAGAAAAATGCCTCCAAGGCATCAGAATCAGAAGCCTGCCTCCAATGCATCCGATTCAGAATCCTCTCTCCAATGCATCAGAATGTGAAACATTCCCCCCAATATATCAGATTCAGAAATTGCCTCCAATGCATAAGAATGTAATACTGGCCTCCAATGCATCAGATTCAGAAACTGCCTCCAATGCATCAACATTAATACCTGCCTCCAATGCATCTGATTCAGAATACTGCCTCCAATGCAAAAGAATAAGAAACCAGCCTCAAATGCAAAAGAGTTAGAAACCAGCCTCCAATGGATCACATTCAGGAACTAGCCTCAAATCCATCAGAATCAGAAACCTTCCCCCAGTGCATCAGATTCAGAAACTGTCTCCAATGCATCAGCATTAAAACCTGTCTCCAATGCATCTGATTGAGAATACTGCCTCCAATGTATCAGATTCGGAATCTGATTCCAAATCATTCTGTTCAGGACTCCGCCTCCAATGCCTCTGATTCAGAAAGATGCCTCCAATGTATATGATTCAGGAACCTGCCTCCAGTTTATCAGATTCAGAATGCTGCACCCAATGTATCAGATTCAGACATTGCATCCAATGCATAAGAATGTAATACCTGCCTCAAATGCATTAGATTCAGAAACCTGCCTCCAATGCATCAGATTCAGAAACCTCTCTCCAATGCATCAGAATGAGAAACCTTCCCCCCCAATACATCAGATTCAGAAATTGCCTCCAATGCATAAGAATGTAATACCTGCCTCCAATGCATCAGATTCAGAAACTGCCTCCAATGCATTAACATTAAAACCTGCCTCCAATGCATCTGATTCAGAATACTGCCTCCAATGCAAAAGAATCAGAAACCAGCCTCCAATGGATCACATTCAGGAACTGGCCTCAAATCCATCAGAATCAGAAACCTTCCCCCAGTGCATCAGAATCAGAAACTGTCTCCAATGCATCAGCATTAAAACCTGCCTCCAATGCATCTGATTCAGAATACTGCCTCCAATGTATCAGATTCGGAAACTGTTTCCAAATCATCCTGTTCAGGACCCTGCCTCCAATGCCTCTGATTCAGAAAGATGCCTCCAATGTATATGATTCAGGAACCTGCCTCCAGTTTATCAGATTCAGAATGCTGCATCCAATGTATCAGATTCAGACATTGCCTCCAATGCATAAGAATGTAATACCTGCCGCCAATGCATTAGATTCAGAAACCTGCCTCCAATGCATCAGATTCAGAAACCTCTCTCCAATGCATCAGAATGAGAAAAGTTCCCCCCAATACATCAGATTCAGAAATTGTCTCCAATGCAGAAGAATGTAATACCTGCCTCCAATGCATCAGATTCAGAAACTGCCTCCAATGCATCAACATTAAAACCTGCCTCCAATGCATCTGATTCAGAATACTGTCTCCAAAGCAAAAGAATCAGAAACCAGCCTCCAATGCAAAAGAATCAGAAACCCGCCTCCAATGGATCACATTCAGGAACTTGCCTCCAATCCATCAGAATCAGAAACCTTCCCCCAATGCATCAGATTCAGAAACTGCCTCCAATGCATCAACATTAAAACCTTCCTCCAATGCGTCAGATTTAGAAACCTTCCTGCAATGCATCAGAATCAGAAAGCTGCTTCCAATGCATCTGATTCAGGAAGCTGCCTCCAGTGTATCAGATTCAGAATGCTGCACTCAATGCATCAGATTCAGATATGCCTCCAATGCTTCAGATTCAGAAACCTGCCTCCAATGCATCAGCTTCAGAAACCTGCTTCCAATGAAACAGATTCAGAAACCTGCCCCCAACATATCAGATTCAGAAACTGCCTCAAGTGCATCATAATCAGAAACCTGCCTCCAATACATCAGATTCAGAAACCTGACTCCAATGGATAAGATTCAGGAATGTACCTCCAATGAATCAGAATGTGAAACCTGCCTCCAATGCATCAGATTCAGAAACAGCCTCCAAAGCAGCAGAATCAGAAAAATGCCTCCAAGGCATCAGAATCAGAAGCCTGCCTCCAATGCATCCGATTCAGAATCCTCTCTCCAATGCATCAGAATGTGAAACATTCCCCCCAATATATCAGATTCAGAAATTGCCTCCAATGCATAAGAATGTAATACTGGCCTCCAATGCATCAGATTCAGAAACTGCCTCCAATGCATCAACATTAATACCTGCCTCCAATGCATCTGATTCAGAATACTGCCTCCAATGCAAAAGAATAAGAAACCAGCCTCAAATGCAAAAGAGTTAGAAACCAGCCTCCAATGGATCACATTCAGGAACTAGCCTCAAATCCATCAGAATCAGAAACCTTCCCCCAGTGCATCAGATTCAGAAACTGTCTCCAATGCATCAGCATTAAAACCTGTCTCCAATGCATCTGATTGAGAATACTGCCTCCAATGTATCAGATTCGGAATCTGATTCCAAATCATTCTGTTCAGGACTCCGCCTCCAATGCCTCTGATTCAGAAAGATGCCTCCAATGTATATGATTCAGGAACCTGCCTCCAGTTTATCAGATTCAGAATGCTGCACCCAATGTATCAGATTCAGACATTGCATCCAATGCATAAGAATGTAATACCTGCCTCAAATGCATTAGATTCAGAAACCTGCCTCCAATGCATCAGATTCAGAAACCTCTCTCCAATGCATCAGAATGAGAAACCTTCCCCCCCAATACATCAGATTCAGAAATTGCCTCCAATGCATAAGAATGTAATACCTGCCTCCAATGCATCAGATTCAGAAACTGCCTCCAATGCATTAACATTAAAACCTGCCTCCAATGCATCTGATTCAGAATACTGCCTCCAATGCAAAAGAATCAGAAACCAGCCTCCAATGGATCACATTCAGGAACTGGCCTCAAATCCATCAGAATCAGAAACCTTCCCCCAGTGCATCAGAATCAGAAACTGTCTCCAATGCATCAGCATTAAAACCTGCCTCCAATGCATCTGATTCAGAATACTGCCTCCAATGTATCAGATTCGGAAACTGTTTCCAAATCATCCTGTTCAGGACCCTGCCTCCAATGCCTCTGATTCAGAAAGATGCCTCCAATGTATATGATTTAGGAACCTGCCTCCAGTTTATCAGATTCAGAATGCTGCACCCAATGTATCAGATTCAGACATTGCCTCCAATGCATAAGAATGTAATACCTGCCTCCAATGCATTAGATTCAGAAACCTGCCTCCAATGCATCAGATTCAGAAACCTCTCTCCAATGCATCAGAATGAGAAAAGTTCCCCCCAATACATCAGATTCAGAAATTGTCTCCAATGCAGAAGAATGTAATACCTGCCTCCAATGCATCAGATTCAGAAACTGCCTCCAATGCATCAACATTAAAACCTGCCTCCAATGCATCTGATTCAGAAATCTGCATCCAATGCATCAGAATCATGATCCTCCCTCCAATAAATCAGATTCAGTATCCTGCCTCTATTGCATCAGATTCAGAAACCTGCCTACAATGCAAAAGAATTAGAAACCAGCCTCCAATGGATCACATTCAGGAACTGGCCTCAAATCCATCAGCACCAGAAACCTTCCCCCAATGCATCAGATTCAGAAACCTGCCTCCAATGCATCAGATTCAAAAACAGCCTCCAATGCATCAGCATTAAAACCTGCCTCCAATGCATCTGATTCAGAATACTGCCTCCAATGCATCAGATTCGGAAACTGTTTCCAAATCATCCTGTTCAGGACCCTGCCTCCAATGCCTCTGATTCAGAAAGATGCCTCCAATGTATATGATTCAGGAACCTGCCTCCAGTTTATCAGATTCAGAATGCTGCCCCCAATGTATCAGAATCAGAAACCCACCTCCAATGCATCAGATTGAGGAAACTGCCTCCAATGCATCAGAATCAGAAACCTGCATCGAATGCACCAGATTCAGAAAACCGCCTCCAATGCATTAGATTCATAAACCTTCCCCCAACATATCAGATTCAGAAACTGAGTCCAATACATCTGAATCAGAACCTGCCTCTAATGCAACAGATTGAGAAACCTACCGCCAATGTATATGATTCAGGAACGTGTCCCCAAAGAATCAGTTTCAGAAACTGCCTCCAATGCATCAGATTTAGAATCCTGCCTGCAATGCATTAGAATCAGAAATCTGCTTCCAATGCATCCGATTCAGGGACCTGCCTCCACTGTATCAGATTCTGAATGCTGGCCCCAATGTATCAGAATCAGAAACCCGCCTCCAATACTTCAGTTTCAGGAACCTTCCTCCCATGCAACAGAATTAGAAACCTGTATCCAATGCACATGATTCAGAAACGTCCCTCCAATGCATTAGATTCATAAGCAGGCCCTCAACATGTCTGATTCAGTAACTTAGTCCAATACTTCTGAATCAGAACCTGCCTCTAATGCAGCAGATTCAGAAAGCTGCCTCCAATGTATATGATTCAGGAATCTGCCCCCAATGTATCAATTTCAGAAAATGCCTGCAAAGCATCAGAATTAGAATCCTGCCTGCAATGGATCAGAATCAGAAATCTGCTTTCAATGCATCCGATTCAGGGACCTGCCTCCACTGTATCAGATTCAGAATGCTGCTCCCAATGTATCAGAATCAGAAACCCGCCTCCAATGCATCAGATTCAGGAACCTTCCACCCATGCAACAGAATTAGAAACCTCTATCCAATGCACCAGATTCAGAAACCTCCCTCCAATGCATTAGATTCATAAACATACCCTCATCATGTCAGATTCAGTAACTGAGTCCCATTCTTCTGAATCAGAACCTGCCTCTAACGCATCAGATTCAGAAACCTGCCTCCAATGTATATGATTCAGGAATCTGCCCACTGTATCAATTTCAGAAAACACCTCTAAATCATCAGATTTAGAATCCTGCCTGCAATGGATCAGAATCAGAAATCTGCTACCAATGCATCCGATTCAGGGAACTGCCTCCACTGTATCAGATTCAGAATGCTGCCCCCAATGTATCAGAATCAGAAACCCGCCTCCAATGCATCAGATTCAGGAACCTTCCTCCAATGCAACAGAATTTAAAACCTGTATCCAATGCACCAGATTCAGAAACCTCCCTCCAATGCATTAGATTCATAAACATGCCCTCAACATGTCAGATTCAGTAACTGAGTCCAATACTTCTGAGAAGAACCTGCCTCTAATGCATCAGATTCGGAAACCTGCCTCCAATGTATATGATTCAGGAACATGCCCCCAATGTATCAGTTTTAGAAAATGCCTCCAATGCATCAGATTTAGAATCCTGCCTGCAATGCATCAGAATCAGAAATCTGCTTCCAATGCATCAGATTCAGGAATGTGCCTCCACTGATTCGGATGCAGACTGCTGCCCCCAATGTATCAGATTCAGAATGCTGCCCCCAATGTATCAGATTCAGACACTGCCTCCAATGCATCAGAATGATAAACCTGCCCACCAATACATCAGATTCAGAAACTGCATCCATTGCATCAGAATTAAAAATCTGCCTCCAATGCATTGAGATTCAGAAAACTGCCTCCAATGCATCAGATTCAGAAAACTGCCTCCAAAGCATTGGAAACATTAAGCTGGTTCCAATGCATCAGAATCAGCAACCTGCATCGAATGCACCAGATTCAGAATCCTGCCTCCAAATGCAATAGATTCATTAACCTGTCCCCAACATATCAGATTCAGAAACTGATTCCAATAACACTGAAACAGAACCTGGCTCCAATGTATCAGAGTACGAAAATGCCTCCAATGCATCAGATTCAGAAACCAGCCTTCAATGCATCAGATTCAGAAACCTGCCTCCAAAGCAATGGAAACATCAACCTGCCTCCAATGCATCAGAATCAGAAACCTGCATCGAATGCACCAGTTTCTTAATCCTGCCTCCAATGCATCAGATTCATTAACCTGCCCCCAACATATCAGATTCAGAAACTGAGTCCAATAAATCTGAAACAGAACCTGGCTCCAATGTATCAGAGTCCAAAAATGCGTCCAATGCATCAGATCCAGTAACCGCCTCCAATTCATCAAAATGTGAAATCTGCCCAGAATGCATCAAAATCAGAAAAATGCCCCAATGTATCAGATTCATAATTTGCCTCCAATGCATAAGAATGTAAAAACTACCTCCAATGCATCAGATTCAGGAACCTGCCTCCAATGCATCAGAATGAGTAATCTGCCCCCCAATACATCAGATTCAGAAACTGCCTCCAATGCATAAGAATGGAATACCTGCCTGCAATGCATCAGATTCAGAATCCTGCCTCCAATGCATCAGATTCAGAAACCTCCCTCCAATGTATCAGAATGAGAAACCTTCCCCCCCAATACATCGGATTCAGAAACTGCCTCCAATGAATAAGAATGTAAGACCTGCCTCCAATGCATCAGATTCAGAAACTTGCCTCCAATGCATCAGAATCAGAAAGCTGACTCCAAAACATCAGAATCATGAGATTGCCTCCAAGGCATCAGAATCAGGATAATCCCTCCAATACATCAGATTCAGAAACCTGCCTGCAACGAATCAGATTCAGAAACCTGCATCCAATGCATCAGAATGAGAAACCTGTCCCCCAATACATCAGATTCAGAAACTGCCTCCAATGCATAAGAATGCAATACCTGCCTCCAATGCATCAGATTCAGAAACCTGCCTCCAATGCATCAGATTCAGAAACCTCCCTCCAATGCATCAGAATGAGAAACCTTCCCCCCAATACATCGGATTCAGAAACTGCCTCCAATGCATAAGAATGTAAGACCTGCCTCCAATGCATCAGATTCAGAAACTTGCCTCCAATGCATCAGAATCAGGAAGCTGCCTCCAAAACATCAGAATCAGGAGCTTGCCTCCAAGGCATCAGAATCAGGATACTCCCTCCAACACATCAGATTCAGAAAACTGCCTCCAATGAATCAGATTAAGAAACCTGCATCCAATGCATCAGAATCAGGAAACTGCCTCTAATGCATCAGATTCAGAAACCTGCCACCAATGTTTCAGATGTAGAAACTTGCCTCCAATACATCAGAATCAGGAATATGCCTCCAAAGCATCAGAATCAGAAACCTGCCTCCAAGGCATCAGATTGAGAAACTTGCCTCCAATGAAACAGATTCAGAAACCTGCCTCTAACATATCAGATTCAGAAACTGCCTCAAATGCATCATAATCAGAAACCTGCCTCCAATACATCTGATTCAGAAAGCTGCCTCCAATGCATCAGATTCAGGAACTTACCTCCAATGAATCAGAATAAGAAAACTGCCTCCAATGCATCAGATTAAGAAACTGCCTCTAATGCATCAGATTCTGAAAGCTCCCTCCAATGCATCAAATTCAGAAACCTGCCTCCAATGCATCAGAATCAGAAACCTGCATCCGATGCACCAGATACAGAAAGCTGCATAAAGTGCATTAGATTCACACACCTGCCCCCATCATATCAGATTCAGAAATTGAGTCCAATACATCTGAATCAGAATCTCCCTCCAATGCATTAGAATTAAGAACCGGCCTCTAATGTATATGATTCAGGAAGCCCCTGATGTATCAGTTTCAGAAATTTCCTCCAATGAATCAGATTAATAAACCTGCATCCAATGCATCAGAATCACAAAACTGCCCCTAATGCATCGGATTCAGAAACCTGCCACCAATGTTTTAGATGTAGAAACGTGCCTCCAATGCATCAGAATCAGAAACCTGCCTCCAAGGCATCAGCTTCAGAAACCTGCCTCCAATGCATCAGATTCAGTAACCGCCTCCAATTCATCAGAATGTGAAATCTGCCCAGAATGCATTAGATTCAGAAACTGCCTCCAATGCATCAGAATCAGAAATCTGCCTCAATCCATATAATTCAGAAAACTGCCCCAGTGTATCAGATTCATAATTTGCCTCCAATGCATAAGAATGTGAAACCTGCCTCCAATGCATCAGATTCAGGAACCTGCCTCCAATGCAACAGAATGAGAAACCTTCCCCCAAATACATCAGATTCAGAAACTGCCTCCAATGCATAAGAATGTAATACCAGCCTCCAATGCATCAGATTCAGAAACTTGCCTCCAAAGCATCAGAATCAGGAAGCTGCCTCCAAAGCATCAGAATCAGGAGCTTGTCTCCAAGGCATCAGAATCAGGTTACTCCCTCCAATGCATCAGATTCAGAAACCTGCCTCCAATGAATCAGATTAAGAAACCTGCATCCAATGCATCAGAATCAGGAAACTGCCTCTAATGCATCAGATTTAGAAACCTGCCACCAATGTTTCAGATGTAGAAACTTACCTCTAATGCATCAGAATCAGAAATCTGCCTCCAATGCATCAGATTCAGTAACCGCCTCCAATTCATCAGAATGTGAAATCTGCCCAGAATGCATCAGATTCAGAAACTGCCTCCAATGCATCAGATTCAAAATCTGCCTCAATGCATCAAATTCAGAAAACTGCCCCAATGTATCAGATTCATAATTTGCCTCCAATGCATAAGAATGTGAAACCTGCCTCCAATGCATCAGATTCAGGAACCTACCTCCAATGCATCAGAATGAGAAACCTTCCCCCCAATACATCAGATTCAGAAACTGCCTCCAATGCCTAAGAATGTAATACCAGCCTCCAATGCATCAGATTCAGAAACTTGCCTCCAATGCATCAGAATCAGGAAGCTGCCTCCAATGCATCAGAATCATAAACCTGCCTCCAAGGCATCAGCCTCAGAAACCTGCCTCCAATGCATCAGAATCAGGAATCTGCCTCCAATGCATCATCATCATAATCCTGCCTCCAATGAATCAGTTTCAGTATCCTGCCTCTATTGCATCAGATTCAGAAATGTGCCTCCAATGCAAAAGAATCAGACACCAGCCTCCAATGGATCACATTCAGGAACTTGCCTCCAATCCATCATAATCAGAAACCTTCCCCCAATGCATCAGATTCAGAAACTGCCTCCAATGCATCAACATTAAATCCTACCTCCAATGAATCAGAATGAGAAACCTGCCTCCAATGCATCAGATTCAGAAACAGCCTCCAAAGCATCAGAATCAGAAACCTGCCTCTAAGGCATCAGACTCAGAAGCCTGCCTCCAATGCATCAGATTCAGAAACCTATATCCAACATATCAGATTCAGAAACCTGCCTCCAAAGCATTAGAATCAGCAACTTGCCTGCAAAGCTTCAAAATCAGGAGCCTGCCTGCAATGCATCAGAATCAGGAGCTTGCCTCCAAGGCATCAAAATCAGTATACTCCCTCCAATGCACCAAATTCAGAAACCTGCCTCCAATGCATCAGAATCAGGAATCTGCCTCAATGCATCAAATTCAGAAAACTGCTCCAATGTATCTGATTCATAATTTGCCTCGAATGTATAAGAATGTAAAACCTGCCTCCAATGCATCAGATTCAGGAACCTGCCTCCAATGCATTAGAATGAGATACCTGCCCCCCAGTACATCAGATTCAGAAACTGCCTCCAATGCATAAGAATGCAATACCTGCCACCAATGCATCAGATTCAGAAACCTGCCTCCAATGCATCAGATTCAGAAACCTCCCTCCAATGCATCAGAATCAGAAACCTTCCCCCCAATACTTCAGATTCAGAAACTGCCTCCAATGCATGAGAATGTAATACCTGCCTCCAATGCATCAGATTCAGGAACTTACCTCCAATGAATCAGAATAAGAAAGCTGCCTCCAATGCATCTGATTCAGAATACTGCCTCCAATGCAAAAGAATCAGAAACCAGCCTCCAATGCAAAAGAATCAGAAACCAGCCTTCAATGGATCACATTCAGGAACTTGCCTCCAATCCATCAGAATCAGAATCCTTCCCCCAATGCATCAGATTCAGAAACTGCCTCCAATGCATCAACATTAAAAACTGCCTCCAATCCATCAGATTTAGAAACCTTCCTGCAATGCATCAGAATCAGAAAGCTGCTTCCAATGCATCCGATTCAGGAACCTGCCTCCAGTGTATCTGATTTAGAATGCTGCACGCAGTGCATCAGATTCAGACACTGCCTCCAATGCATCAGATCCAGAAACCTGCCTCCAATGCATCAGCTTCCGAAACCAGCCTCCAATGAAACAGATTCAGAAACCTGCCCCCAACATATCAGATTCAGAAACTGCCTCAAGTGCATCATAATCAGAAACCTGCCTCCAATACATCAGATTCAGAAAACTGCCTCCAATGGATAGGATTCAGGAACGTACCTCCAATGAATCAGAATGAGATACCTGCCTCCAATGCATCAGATTCAGAAACAGCCTCCAAAGCATCTGAATCAGAAACCTGCCTCCAAGGCATCAGAATCAGAAGCCTGCCTCCAATGCATCAGATTCAGAAACCTGTATCTAACATATCAGATTCAGAAACCTGCCACCAAAGCATTTGAATCAGCAACTTGCCTGCAAAGCATCAAAATCAGGAGCCTGCATGCAATGCATCAGAATCAGGAGCTTGCCTCCAAGTCATCAAAATCAGTATACTCCCTCCAATGCACCAGATTCAGAAACCTGCCTCCAATGCATCAGAATCAGGAATCTGCTTCAGTGCATCAAATTCAGAAAACTGCCCCAATGTATCAGATTCATAATTTGCCTCCAATGCATAAGAAAGTAAAACCTGCCTCCAATGCAACAGAATCAGAAACCTGCCTCCAAGGCATCAGAATCAGAAGCCTGCCTCCAATGCATCAGATTCAGAAAGCTGTATCTAACATATCAGATTCAGAAACCTGCCACCAAAGCATTAGAATCAGCAAATTGCCTGCAAAGCATCAAAATCAGGAGCCTCCCTGCAATGCATCAGAATCAGGAGCTTGCCTCCAAGGCATCAAAATCAGGATACTCCCTCCAATGAAGCAGATTCAGAAACCTGCCTCCAATGCATCAGTTTCAGGAATCTGCCTCAATGCATCAAATTCAGAAAACTGCCCCAATGTATCAGATTCATAATTTGCCTCCAATGCATAAGAATGTAAAACCTGCCTCCAATGCTTCAGATTCAGAAACTGACTCCAATGCATCAGAATCAGAAATCTGCCTCAATCCATCAAATTCAGAAAACTTCCCCAATGTATCAGATTCATAATTTGCCTCCAATGCATAAGAATGTAAAACCTGCCTCCAATGCATCAGATTCAGGAACCCGCCTCCAATGCATTAGAATGAGAAACCTGCCCCCAAATACATCAGATTCAGAAACTGCCTCCAATGCATAACAATGCAATACCTGCCTCCAATGCATCAAGTTCAGAAACCTGCCTCCAATGCATCAGATTCAGAAACCTCCCTCCAATGCATCAGAATCAGAAACCTTCCCCCAATACTTCAGATTCAGAAACTGCCTCAAATGCATAAGAATGTAATACCTGCCTCCAATGCATCAGATTCAGAAACTTGCCTCCAATGCATCAGATTCAGGAACTTACCTCCAATGAATCTGAATAAGAAAGCTGCCTCCAATGCATCTGATTCAGAATACTGCCTCCAATGCAAAAGAATCAGAAACCAGCCTCCAATGCAAAAGAATCAGAAACCAGCCTCCAATGGATCACATTCAGGAACTTGCCTCCAATCCATCAGAATCAGAAACCTTCCCCCAATGCATCAGATTCAGAAACTGCCTCCAATGCATCAACATTAAAAACTGCCTCCAATCCATCAGATTTAGAAAACTTCCTGCAATGCATCAGAATCAGAAAGCTGCTTCCAATGCATCCGATTCAGGAACCTGCCTCCAGTGTATCAGATTTAGAATCTGCACTCAATTCATCAGATTCAGACACTGCCTCCAATGGATCAGATCCAGAAACCTGCCTCCAATGCATCAGCTTCAGAAACCTGCCTCCAATGAAACAGATTCAGAAACCTGCCCCCAACATATCAGATTCAGAAACTGCCTCAAGTGCATCATAATCAGAAAGCTGCCTCCAATACATCAGATTCAGAAAACTGCCTCCAATGGATAGGATTCAGGAACGTACCTCCAATGAATCAGAATGAGATACCTGCCTCCAATGCATCAGATTCAGAAACAGCCTCCAAAGCATCTGAATCAGAAACCTGCCTCCAAGGCATCAGAATCAGAAGCCTGCCTCCAATGCATCAGATTCAGAAACCTGTATCTAACATATCAGATTCAGAAACCTGCCACCAAAGCATTTGAATCAGCAACTTGCCTGCAAAGCATCAAAATCAGGAGCCTGCATGCAATGCATCAGAATCAGGAGCTTGCCTCCAAGTCATCAAAATCAGTATACTCCCTCCAATGCACCAGATTCAGAAACCTGCCTCCAATGCATCAGAATCAGGAATCTGCTTCAGTGCATCAAATTCAGAAAACTGCCCCAATGTATCAGATTCATAATTTGCCTCCAATGCATAAGAAAGTAAAACCTGCCTCCAATGCAACAGAATCAGAAACCAGCCTCCAATGCATCAGAATCAGAAGCCTGCCTCCAATGCATCAGATTCAGAAAGCTGTATCTAACATATCAGATTCAGAAACCTGCCACCAAAGCATTAGAATCAGCAAATTGCCTGCAAAGCATCAAAATCAGGAGCCTCCCTGCAATGCATCAGAATCAGGAGCTTGCCTCCAAGGCATCAAAATCAGGATACTCCCTCCAATGAAGCAGATTCAGAAACCTGCCTCCAATGCATCAGTTTCAGGAATCTGCCTCAATGCATCAAATTCAGAAAACTGCCCCAATGTATCAGATTCATAATTTGCCTCCAATGCATAAGAATGTAAAACCTGCCTCCAATGCTTCAGATTCAGAAACTGACTCCAATGCATCAGAATCAGAAATCTGCCTCAATCCATCAAATTCAGAAAACTTCCCCAATGTATCAGATTCATAATTTGCCTCCAATGCATAAGAATGTAAAACCTGCCTCCAATGCATCAGATTCAGGAACCCACCTCCAATGCATTAGAATGAGAAACCTGCCCCCAAATACATCAGATTCAGAAACTGCCTCCAATGCATAACAATGCAATACCTGCCTCCAATGCATCAAGTTCAGAAACCTGCCTCCAATGCATCAGATTCAGAAACCTCCCTCCAATGCATCAGAATCAGAAACCTTCCCCCAATACTTCAGATTCAGAAACTGCCTCAAATGCATAAGAATGTAATACCTGCCTCCAATGCATCAGATTCAGAAACTTGCCTCCAATGCATCAGATTCAGGAACTTACCTCCAATGAATATGAATAAGAAAGCTGCCTCCAATGCATCTGATTCAGAATACTGCCTCCAATGCAAAAGAATCAGAAACCAGCCTCCAATGCAAAAGAATCAGAAACCAGCCTCCAATGGATCACATTCAGGAACTTGCCTCCAATCCATCAGAATCAGAAACCTTCCCCCAATGCATCAGATTCAGAAACTGCCTCCAATGCATCAACATTAAAAACTGCCTCCAATCCATCAGATTTAGAAAACTTCCTGCAATGCATCAGAATCAGAAAGCTGCTTCCAATGCATCCGATTCAGGAACCTGCCTCCAGTGTATCAGATTTAGAATCTGCACTCAATTCATCAGATTCAGACACTGCCTCCAATGGATCAGATCCAGAAACCTGCCTCCAATGCATCAGCTTCAGAAACCTGCCTCCAATGAAAGAGATTCAGAAACCTGCCCCCAACATATCAGATTCAGAAACTGCCTCAAGTGCATCATAATCAGAAAGCTGCCTCCAATACATCAGATTCAGAAACCTGCCTCCAATGGATAAGATTCAGGAACGTACCTCCAATGAATCAGAATGAGATAGCTGCCTCCAATGCATCAGATTCAGAAACAGCCTCCAAATCATCTGAATCAGAAACTTGCCTCCAAGGCATCAGAATCAGAAGCCTGCCTCCAATGCATCAGATTCAGAAACCTGTATCCAGCATATCAGATTCAGAAACCTGCCTCCAAAGCATTAGAATCAGCAACTTGCCTGCAAAGCTTCAAAATCAGGAGCCTGCCTGCAATGCATCAGAATCAGGAGCTTGCCTCCAAGGCATCAAAATCAGGATACTCCCTCCAATGAAGCAGATTCAGAAACCTGCCTCCAATGCATCAGTTTCAGGAATCTGCCTCAATGCATCAAATTCAGAAAACTGCCCCAATGTATCAGATTCATAATTTGCCTCCAATGCATAAGAATGTAAAACCTGCCTCCAATGCATCAGATTCAGAAACTGCCTCCAATGCATCAGAATCAGGAATCTGCCTCAATGCATCAAATTCAGAAAACTGCCCCAATGTATCAGATTCATAATTTGCCTCCAATGCATAAGAAAGTAAAATCTGCCTCCGATGCATCAGAATCAGAAACCTGCATCCAAGGCATCAGAATCAGAAGCCTGCTTCCAATGCATCAGATTCAGAAACCTGTATCCAACATATCAGATTCAGAAACCTGCCTCCAAAGCATTAGAATCAGCAACTTGCCTGCAAAGCATCAAAATCAGGAGCCTCCCTGCAATGCATCAGAATCAGGAGCTTGCCTCCAAGGCATCAAAATCAGGATACTCCCTCCAATGCACCAGATTCAGAAACCTGCCTCCAATGCATCAGAATCAGGAATCTGCCTCAGTGCATCAAATTCAGAAAACTGCCCCAATGTATCAGATTCATAATTTGCCTCCAATGCATAAGAATGTAAAACCTGCCTCCAATGCATCAGATTCAGGAACCTGCCTCCAATGCATTAGAATGAGAAACCTGCCCCCCAGTACATCAGATTCAGAAAATGCCTCCAATGCATAAGAATGCAATACCTGCCACCAATGCCTCAGATTCAGAAACCTGCCTCCAATGCATCAGATTCAGAAACCTCCCTCCAATGCATCAGAATCAAAAACCTTCCCCCCAATACATCAGATTCAGAAACTGCCTCCAATGCATAAGAATGTAATACCTGCCTCCAATGCATCAGATTCAGAAACTTGCCTCCAATGCATCAGAATCAGCAAGCTGCCTCCAAAGTATCAGAATCAGGAGGTTGCCTCCAAGGCATCAGAATCAGCATACTCCCTCCAATTAATCAGATTCAGAAACCTGCCTCCAATGAATCAGATTAAGAAACCTGCATCCAATGCATCAGATTCAGGAACTTACCTCCAATGAATCAGAATAAGAAACCTGCCTCCATTGCATCAGATTCAGAAACAGCCTCCAATGCATCAGCACTAAAAACCTGCCTGCAATGCATCAGAATCAGGAAACTGCCTCCAATGCATCAGAATCATGATCCTCCCTCCAATAAATCAGATTCAGTATCCTGCCTCTATTGCATCAGATTCAGAAACCTGCCTCCAATGCAAAAGAATTAGAAACCAGCCTCCAATGGATCACATTCAGGAACTGGCCTCAAATCCATCAGAATCAGAAACCTTCCCCCAATGCATCAGATTCAGAAACTGTCTCCAATGCATCAGCATTAAAACCTGCCTCCAATGCATCTGATTTAGAATACCGCCTCCAATGCATTACTTTTGGAAACTGTTTCCAAATCATCCTGTTCAGGACCCTGTCTCCAATGCCTCTGACTCAGAAAGATGCCTCCAATGTATATGATACAGGAACCTGCCTCCAGTTTATCAGATTCAGAATGCTGCACCCAATGTATCAAATTCAGACACTGCCTCCAATGCATCAGATTCAGGAACCTGTCTCCAATGCATCAGATTCAGAAACCTGCCTCCAATGCATCATAATCAGAAACCTGCCTCCAATACATCAGATTCAGAAACCTGCCTCCAATGACTCAGATTCAGAAAGCTGCCCCTAATATATCAGATTCAGAAACTGCCTCCAATGCATCAGATTCAGAAACCTGCCTCCATTGCAACAGAATTAGAAACCCGCCTCCAATGCATCACATTAAGGAAGCTGCCTCCACTGCATCAGTTTCAGAAACTGACCCCAATGCAACAGATTCAGAAAATGCCCCCAATGCATCTGAATTAAAAACCTGCATCCAAAGCATCAGATTCAAAAACCTGCCTCCAATGACTCAGATTCAGAAAGCTGCCCCTAATATATCAGTTTCAGAAACTGCCTCCAATGCATCAGATTCAGAAACCTGCCTCCAATGCAACAGAATTAGAAACCCTCCTCCAATGCATCACATTAAGGAAGCTGCCTCCACTGCATCAGTTTCAGAAACTGACCCCAATGCAACAGATTCAGAAAATGCCCCCAATGCATCAGAATTAAAAACCTGCATCCAAAGCATCAGATTCAGAAAACTGCATCCAATGCATCAGATCCAGAAACAGTCTCCAAAGTGTCAGATTCAGAAACCTGCCTGCAATTCATCAGTTTCAGACATCTGCCTGAAATGCATTTGAATGAGAATCCTGCCTGCAATGTATCATATTGAGGAGCCTGCCTTCAATGCATCAAAATCAGGAGCCTGCCTCCAATGCATCAGAATCAGGAGCCAGCCTCCAATGCATCAGAATCAGGATCCTTCCTCCAATGCATCAGATCCGAAAACGGCCTCCAATGTATCAGATTCAGAAACCTTCCTGCAATGCATCAGAATCAGGAATAAGCCTCCAATGCATCAGATTCAGAAACCTGTCTACAATGCATCAGAATCAGAAATCTGCCTCCGATGCATAAGAATCATAATCCTCCCTCCAATGAATCAGATTCAGTATCCTGCCTCCATTGCATCAGATTCAGAAACCTGCCTCCAATGTATATGATTCAGGAACCTGCCCCCAAGTTATCAGTTTCAGATAATGGCTCCAATGCATCAGATTTGGAATCCTGCCTGCAATTCATCAGAATCAGAAAGCTGCTTCCAAAGAATCAGATTCAGGAACCTGCCTCCACTGTATCAGATTCAGAATGCTGCTTCCAATGTATCAGATTCAGACACTGCCTCCAATGCATCAGATTCAGGAATCTGCCTCCAATGCATCAGATTCAGAAACCAGTCTCCATAGCATCATATTCAGAAAACTGCCCCAATGTATCAGATTCATAAATTGCCTCCAATGCATAAGAATGTAAAACTTAGCTCCAATGTATAAGTTTCAGGAAACTGCCTCCAATGCATCAGAATGAAAAACCTACCCACCAGTACATTAGATTCAGAAACTGCCTCCAATGCATCAGAATTAAAAACCTGCCTCCAATGCATCAGTTTCAGAAACCTGCCTCCAAAGCAATAGAAACATCAACCTCCCTCCAATGCATCAGAATCAGAAACCTGCATCCAATGCACCAGATTCAGAAACCTGCCTCCAATGCATCAGATTCATAAACCTGCACCCAACATATCAGATTCAGAAAGTGAGTTCAATACATCTGAATCAGAAGCTCCCTCCAATGCATCAATTCAGAAACCTGCCTCTAATGTACATGATTCAGGAACCTGCTCCAAATGTATCAGTTTCAGGAACTTCCTCCAATGCTTCAGATTTAGAAAACTGCCCGCAGAGCATCAGAATCAGTAAGCTGCTTGCAATGCATCAGATTCAGGAACCTGCCTCCACTGTATCAGATTCAGAATGCTTCACCCAAGGTATCAGATTTAGACATTGCCTTCAATGCATCAGATTGAGGAAATTGCCTCCAATGCATCAGAATCAGAAACATGCATCCAATGCACCAGATTCAGAAAACTGCCTCCAATGCATTAGATTAATAAACCTTCCCCCAACATATCAGATTCAGAAACTGAGTCCAATACATCTAAATCAGAACCTGCCTCTAATGCATCAGATTCAGAAACCTGCCTCCAATGTATATGATTCAGCAACGTGCCCCCAAAGAATCCATTTCAGAAACTGCCTCCAATGCATCAGATTTAGAAACCTGCCTGCAATGCATTGGAATCAGAAAGCTGCTTCCAATGCATCCGATTCAAGGACCTGCCTCCACTGTATCAGATTCAGAATGTTGCCTCCAATGTATCAGAATCAGAAACCCACCTCCAATGCATCAGGTTGAGGAAACTGCCTCCAATACATCAGAATCAGAAAGCTGCATCCAATGCACCAGATTCAGAAAACTTCCTCCAATGCATTAGATTCAGAAACCTTCCACCAACATATTAGATTCAGAAACTGAGTCCAATACATCTAAATTAGAAGCTGCCTCTACTGCAACAGAATCAGAAACCTGCCTCCAATGCAAAAGAATCAGAAACCAGCCTCCAATGGATCACATTCAGGAACTTGCCTCCAATCCATCAGAATCAGAAACCTTCCCCCAATGCATCAGATTCAGAAACTGCCTCCAATGCATCAACATTAAAACCTGCCTCCAATGCATCTGATTCAGAATACTGCCTCCAATGCATCAGATTCGGAAACTGTTTCCAAACGATCCTGTTCAGGAACCTGCCTCCAATGCCTCTGATTCAGAAAGATGCCTCCAATGTATATGATTCAGGAACCTGCCAGCAATGTTTCAGTTTCAGAAACTTCCTCCAATGCAACAGATTTAGAAACCTTCCTGCAATGCATCAGAATCAGAAAGCTGCTTCCAATGCATCCGATTCAGGAATTTGCCTCCAGTGTATGAGATTCAGAATGCTGCACTCAATGCATCAGAATCAGACACTGCCTCCAATGCATCAGATTCAGAAACCTGCCTCCAATGCTTCAGCTTCAGAAACCTGCCTCTAGTGAAACAGATTCAGAAACCTTCCCCCCAACATATCAGATTCAGAAACTGCCTCAAGTGCATCATAATCAGAAACCTGCCTCCAATACATCAGATTCAGAAACCTGCCTCCAATGGATAAGATTCAGGAACGTACCTCTAATGAATCAGAATGAGAAACCTACCTCCAATGCATCAGATTCAGAAACAGCCTCCAATGCATCAGAATCAGAAAACTGCCTCCAATGCATTCAGAATCAGAAGCCTGCCTCCAATGCATCAGATTCAGAAACCTGTATCCAACATATCAGATTCAGAAACCTGCCTCCAAAGCATTAGAATCAGCAACTTGCCTGCAAAGCATCAAGATCAGGAGTCTGCCTGCAATGCATCAGAATCAGGAGCTTGCCTCCAAGGCATCAGAATCAGGAAGCTGCCTCCAATGCATCAAATTCTGAAACCTGCCACCAATGTTTCAGATGTAGAAACTTGCCTCCAATGCATCAGAATCAGGAAGCAGCCTCCAAAGCATCAGAATAAGAAACCAGCCTCCAATGCATCATATTGAGTAACGTGCCTCCAATGAAACAGATTCAGAAACCTGCCCCCAATATATCAGATTTAGAAACTGCCTCAAATGCATCATAATCTGAAACCTGCTTCCAATACATCAGATTCAGAAACCTGCCTCCAAGGCATCAGATTCATGAACTCACCTCCAGTGAATCAGAATAAGAAACCTGCCTCCAATGCATCAGATTCAGAAACAGCCTCCAATGCATCAGTATTAAAAACCTGCCTGCAATGCATCAGAATCAGGAATCTGCCTCCAATGCATCAGAATTATGATCCTCCCTCCAATAAATCAGATTCGGTATCCTGCCTCTATTACATCAGATTCAGAAACCTGCCTCCAATGCAAAAGAATTAGAAACCAGCCTCCATTGGATCACATTCAGGAACTGGCCTCAAATCCATCAGAATCAGAAACCTTCCCCCAGTGCATCAGATTCAGAAACTGTCTATAATGCATCAGCATTAAAACCTGCCTCCAATGCATCTGATTCAGAATAATGCCTCCAATGCATCAGATTCAGAAACTGTTTCCAAATCAGCCTGTTCAGGACCCTGCCTCCAATGCCTCTGGTTCTGAAAGATGCCTCCAATGTATATGATTCAGGAACCTGCCTCCAGTTTATCAGATTCAGAATGCTGCACCCAATGTATCAGATTCAGACACTGCCTCCAATGCATCAGATTCAGAAACCTGCCTCCAATGCATCAGATTCAGAAACATGCCTCCAATGCATCATAATCAGAAACCTGCCTCCAATACATCAGATTCAGAAACCTGCCTCCAATGACTCAGATTCAGAAAGCTGCCCCTAATATATCAGATTCAGAAACTGCCTCCAATGCATCAGATTCAGAAACCTGCCTCCATGCAACAGAATCAGAAACCTGCCTCCAATACATCAGATTCAGAAACAGCCTCCAATGCATCAGTATTAAAAACCTGCCTGCAATGCATCAGAATCTGGAATCTGCCTCGAATGAATCAGAATCATGATCCGCCCTCCAATAGATCAGATTCAGTATCCTGCCTCTATTGCATCAGATTCAGAAACCTGCCTCCAATGCAAAAGAATTAGAAACCCGCCTCCAATGAATCACATTCAGGAAGCTGCCTCCACTGCATCAGTTTCAGAAACTCACCCCAATGCAACAGATTCAGAAAATGCCCTCAGTGCATCAGAATTAAAAACCTGCATCCAAAGCATCAGATACAGAAACCTGCATCCAATGCATCAGAACCAGAAACAGTCTCCAAAGTGTCAGATTCAGAAACCTGCCTCCAATGCATCAGTTTCAGAAATCTGCCTGAAATGCATATGAATGAGAATCCTGCCTGCAATGTATCAGATTGAGGAGCCTGCCTTCAAAGCATCAGAATCAGGAGACAGCCTCCAATGCATCAGAATCAGGATCCTTCCTCCAATGCATCAGATCCGAAACCAGCCTCCAATGTATCAGATTCAGAATCGTTCCTGCAATGCATCAGAATCAGGAATAAGCCTCCAATGCATCAGATTCAGAAACCTGCCTCCAATGCATCAGAATCAGGAATCTGCCTCCAATGCATCAGAATCATAATCCTCCCTCCAATGAATCAGATTCAGTATCCTGCCTCCATTGCATCAGATTCAGAAACCTGCCTCCAATGTATATGATTCAGGAACCTGCCCCCAAGTTATCAGTTTCAGATAATGGCTCCAATGCATCAGATTTAGAATCCTGCCTGCAATTCATCAGAATCAGAAAGCTGCTTCCAATGCATCAGATTCAGGAACCTGCCTCCACTGTATCAGATTCAGAATGCGGCTTCCAATGTATCAGATTCAGACACTGCCTCCAATGCATCAGATTCAGGAATCTGCCTCCAATGCATCAGATTCAGAAACCTGTCTCCAATGCATCATATTCAGAAAACTGCCCCAATGTATCAGATTCAAAAATTGCCTCCAGTGCATAAGAATGTAAAACTTCCCTCCAATGTATCAGTTTCAGGAAACTGCCTCCAATGCATCAGAATGATAAACCTACCCATCAATACATTAGATTCAGAAACTTCCTCCAATGCATCAGAATTAAAAACCTGCTTCCAATCCATCAGTTTCAGAAACCTGCCTCCAAAGCAATAGAAACAGCAACCTCCCTCCAATGCATCAGAATCAGAAACCTGCATCCAATGCACCAGATTCAGAAACCTGCCTCCAATGCATCATATTCATAAACCTGCACCCAACATATCAGATTCAGAAAGTGAGTTCAATACATCTGAATCAGAAGCTCCCTCCAATGCATCAATTCAGAAACCTGCCTCTAATGTACGTGATTCAGGAACCTGCTCCAAATGTATCAGTTTCAGGAACTTCCTCCAATGCTTCAGATTTAGAAAACTGCCCGCAGAGCATCAGAATCAGTAAGCTGCTTGCAATGCATCAGATTCAGGAACCTGCCTCCACTGTATCAGATTCAGAATGCTTCACCCAAGGTATCAGATTTAGACAATGCCTCCAATGCATCAGATTGAGGAAATTGCCTCCAATGCATCAGAATCAGAAACATGCATCCAATGCACCAGATTCAGAAAACTGCCTCCAATGCATTAGATTCATAAACCTTCCCCCAACATATCAGATTCAGAAACTGCCTCCAATACATCTGAATCAGAACCTGCCTCTAATGCATCAGATTCAGAAAGCTGCCTCCAATGCAAAAGAATCAGAAACCAGCCTCCAATGGATCACATTCAGGAACTTGCCTCCAATCCATCAGAATCAGAAACATTCCCCCAATGCATCAGATTCAGAAACTGCCTACAATGCATCAACATTAAAACCTGCCTCCAATGCATCTTATTCAGAATACTGCCTCCAATGCATCAGATTCGGAAACTGTTTCCAAACGATGCTGTTCAGGAACCTGCCTCCAATGCCTCTGATTCAGAAAGATGCCTCCAATGTATATTATTCAGGAACCTGCCCCCAATGTTTCAGTTTCAGAAACTACCTCCAATGCATCAGATTTAGAAACCTTCCTGCAATGCATCAGAATCAGAAAGCTGCTTCCAATGCATCCGATTCAGGAAACTGCCTCCAGTGTATCAGATTCAGAATGCTGCACTCAATGCATCAGATTCAGAAATGCCTCCAATGCATCAGATTCAGAAACCTGCCTCCAATGCATCAGCTTCAGAAACCTGCCTCCAATGAAACAGATTCAGAAACCTGCCCCCAACATATGAGATTCAGAAACTGCCTCAAGTGCATCATAATCAGAAACCTGCCTCCAATACATCAGATTCAGAAACCTGACTCCAATGCAAAAGAATCAGAAACCAGCCTCCAATGGATCACATTCAGGAACTTGCCTCCAATCCATCAGAATCAGAAACCTTCCCCCAATGCATCAGATTCAGAAACTGCCTCCAATGCATCAACATTAAAACCTGCCTCCAATGCATCTGATTCAGAATACTGCCTCCAATGCATCAGATTCGGAAGCTGTTTCGAAACGATCCTGTTCAGGAAACTGCCTCCAATGCCTCTGATTCAGAAAGATGCCTCCAATGTATATGATTCAGGAACCTGCCCCCAATGTTTCAGTTTCAGAAACTACCTCCAATGCATCAGATTTAGAAACCTTCCTGCAATGCATCAGAATCAGAAAGCTGCTTCCAATGCATCCGATTCAGGAACCTGCCTCCTGTGTATCAGATTCAGAATGCTGCACTCAATGCATCAGATTCAGATATGCCTCCAATGCATCAGATTCAGAAACCTGCCTCCAATGCATCAGCTTCAGAAACCTGCCTCCAATGAAACAGATTCAGAAACCTGCCCCCAACATATCAGATTCAGAAACTGCCTCAAGTGCATCATAATCCGAACCCTGCCTCCAATACATCAGATTCAGAAACCTGCCTCCAATGGATAAGATTCAGGAACGTACCTCCAATGAATCAGAATGAGATACCTGCCTCCAATGCATCAGATTCAGAAACAGCCTCCAATGCATCAGAATCATAAACCTTCCGCCAAGGCATTCAGAATCAGAAGCCTGCCTCCAATGCATCAGATTCAGAAACCTGTATCCAACATATCAGATTCAGAAACCTGCCTCCAAAGCATTAGAATCACCAACTTGCCTGCAAAGCATCAAAATCAGGAGCCTGCCTGCAATGCATCAGAATCAGGAACTTGCCTCCAATGCATCAGAATCAGGAAGCTGCCTCCAAAGCATCAGAATCAGAAACCTGCCTCCAAGGCATCAGATTGAGTAACTTGCCTCCAATGAAACAGATTCAGAAACCTGCCCCCAACATATCAGATTTTGAAACTGCCTCAAATGCATCAGAATCAGAAACATGCCACCAATGCATCAGATTCAGAAACCTGCCTCCAAGGCATCAGCTTCAGGAACTTACCTGCAATGAATCAGAATAAGAAACCTGCCTCCAATGCATCAGATTCAGAAACAGCCTCCAATGCATCAGTATTAAAAACCTGCCTGCAATGCATCAGAATCAGGAATCTGCCTCCAATGCATCAGAATCATGATCCTCCCTCCAATAAATGAGATTCAGTATCCTGCCTCTATTGCATCAGATTCAGAAACCTGCCTCCAATGCAAAAGAATTAGAAACCAGCCTCCAATGGATCACATTCAGGAACTGGCCTCAAATCCATTAGAATCAGACCTTCCCCCACTGCATCAGATTCAGAAACTGTCTATAATGCATCAGCATTAAAACCTGCCTCCAATGCATCTGATTCAGAATAGTGCCTCCAATGCATCAGATTCAGAAACTGTTTCCAAATCATCCTGTTCAGGACCCTGCCTCCAATACCTCTGGTTCAGAAAGATGCCTCCAATGTATATGATACAGGAACCTGCTTCCAGTTTATCAGATTCAGAATGCTGCACCCATTGTATCAGATTCAGACACTGCCCCCAATGCATCAGATTCAGAAACCTGCCTCCAATGCATCAGATCCAGAAACCTGCCTCCAATGCATCAGATTCAGAAACCTGCCTCCAATACATCAGATTCAGAAACCTGCCTCCAATGACTCAGATGCAGAAAGCTGCCCCTAATATATCAGATTCAGAACCTGCCTCCAATGCATCAGATTCAGAAACCTGCCTCCAATGCAACAGAATTAGAAACCTGCCTACAATGAATCACATTCAGGAAGCTGCCTCCACTGCATCAGTTTCAGAAACTGACCCCAATGCAACAGATTCAGAAAATGCCCCCAATGCATCAGAATTAAAAACCTGCATCCAAAGCATCAGATTCAAAAACCTGCATCCAATGCATCAGATCCAGAAACAGTCTCCATAGTGTCAGATTCAGAAACCTGCCCGCAATGCATCAGTTTCAGAAATCTGCCTGAAATGCATATGAATGAGAATCCTGCCTGCAATGTATCAGATTGAGGAGATTGCCTTCAATGCATCAAAATCAGGAGCCTGCCTCCAATGCATCAGAATGAGGAGGCAGCCTCCAATGCATCAGAATCAGGATCATTCCTCCAATGCATCAGATCCGAAACTGGCCTCCAAAGTATCAGAGTCAGAAACGTTCCTGCAATGCATCAGAATCAGGAATAAGCCTCCAATTCATCAGATTCAGAAACCTGCCTCCAATGCATCAGAATCAGGAATCTGCCTCCAATGCATAAGGAGAAACCTACTCACCAATACTTTAGATTCCGAAACTGCCTCCAATGCATCAGAATCAGGAATAAGCCTCCAATGCATCAGTTTCAGAAACCTGCCTCCAATGCATCAGAATCATAATCCTCCCTCCAATGAATCAGATTCAGTATCCTGCCTCCATTGCATCAGATTCAGAAACCTGCCTCCAATGTATATGATTCAGGAACCTGCCCCCAATTTATCAGTTTCAGATAATGGCTCCAATGCATCAGATTTAGAATCCTGCCTGCAATTCATCAGAATCAGAAAGCTGCTTCCAATGCATCAGATTTAGGAACCTGCCTCCACTGTATCAGATTCAGAATGCTGCTTCCAATGTATCAGATTCAGACACTGCCTCCAATGCATCAGATTCAGGAATCTGCCTCCAATGCATCAGATTCAGAAACCTTTCTCCAATGCTTCATATTCAGAAAACTGCCCCAATGTATCAGATTCAAAAATTGCATCCAATGCATAAGAATGTTAAACTTCCCCCCAATGTATCAGTTTCAGGAAAGTGCCTCCAATGCATCAGAATGAGAAACCTAACCACCAATACATTAGATTCAGAAACTGCCTCCAATGCATCAGAATTAAAAACCTGCCTCCAATGCATCAGTTTCAGAAACCTGCCTCCAAAGCAACAGAAACATCAACCTCCCTCCAATGCATCAGAATCAGAAACCTGCATCCAATGCACCAGATTCAGAAACCTGCCTCCAATGCATTAGATTCATAAACCTGCACCCAACATATCAGATTCAGAAAGTGAGTTCAATACATCTGAATCAGAAGCTCCCTCCAATGCATCAATTCAGAAACCTGCCTCTAATGTACATGATTCAGGAACCTGCTCCAAATGTATCAGTTTCAGGAACTTCCTCCAATGCTTCAGATTTAGAAAACTGCCCGCAGTGCATCAGAATCAGTAAGCTGCTTGCAATGCATCAGATTCAGGAACCTGCCTCCACTGTATCAGATTCAGAATGCTTCACCCAATGTATCAGATTCAGACAATGCCTCCAATGCATCAGATTGAGGAAATTGCCTCTAATGCATCAGATTCAGAAACCTGCCTCCAATGTATATGATTCAGCAACGTGCCCACAAAGATTCCGTTTCAGAAACTGCCTCCAATGCATCAGATTTAGAAACCTGCCTGCAATGCATTAGAATCAAAAAGCTGCTTCCAATGCATCCGATTCAAGGACCTGCCTCCACTGTATGAGATTCAGAATGCTGCCCCCAATGTATCAGAATCAGAAACCCACATCCAATGCATCAGATTGAGGAAACTGCCGCCAATGTATTAGAATCAGAAAGCTGCATCCACTGCACCAGATTCAGAAAACTGCCTCCAATGCATTAGATTCATAAACATGCCCTCAACATGTCAGATTCTGTAAGAGTCCAATACTTCTGAATCAGAACCTTCCTCTAATGCATCAGATTCAGAAACCCGCCACCAATATATATGATTCAGGAATCTGCCACAATGTATCAATTTCAGAAAATGCCTCCAATGCATCAGATTAAGAATCCTGCCTGCAATAGATCAGAATCAGAAATCTGCTTCCAATGCATCCGATTCAGGGACCTGCCTCTACTGTATCAGATTCAGAATGCTGCCCCCAATGTATCAGAATCAGAAACGCACCTCCAATGCATCAGATTGAGGAAACTGCCTCCAATGCATCAAAATCAGCAACCTGCATCCAATGCACCAGATTCAGAAAACTGCCTCCAATGCATTAGATTCATAAACCTTCACCCAACATATCAGATTCAGAAACTGAGTGCAATACATCTGAATCAGAAGCTTCCTCTAATGCAACAGATTCAGAAACCTGCCTCCAATGTATATGATTCAGGAACGTGTCCCCAAAGAATCAGTTTCAGAAACTGCCTCCAATGCATCTGATTTAGAAACCTGCCTGCAATGCATTAGAATCAGAAAGCAGCTTCCAATGCATCCGATTCAGGGACCTGCCTCAACTGTATTAGATTCTGAATGCTGCCCCCATTGTATCAGAATCAGAAACCCTCCTCCAATGCATCAGACTCGGGAATCCTCCTCCCATGCAACAGAATTAGAAACCTGTATCCAATGCACCAGATTCAGAAACCTCCCTCCAATGCATTAGATTCATAAACATGTCCTCAACATGTCAGATTCAGTAACTGAGTCCAATATTTCTGAAAAGAACCTGCCTCTAATGCATCAGATTCGGAAACCTGCCTCCTATGTATATGATTCAGGAATCTGCCCACAATGTATCAATTTCAGAAAATGCCCCCAAAGCATCAGATTTAGAATCCTGCCTGCAATGGATCAGAATCAGAAATCTGCTTCCAATGCATCCGATTCAGGGACCTGCCTCCACTGTATCAGATTCAGAATGCTGCCCCCAATGTATCAGAATCAGAAACCCGCCTCAAATGCATCAGATTGAGGAAACTGCCCCCAACGTATCAGAATCAGAAACCTGCCTCCAATGCATCAGATTCACGAACCTTCCTCCAATGCAACAGAATTTAAAACCTGTTTCCAATGCACCAGATTCAGAAAACTGCCTCCAATGCATTAGATTCATAAACATGCCCTCAACATGTCAGATTCAGTAACTGAGTCCAATACTTCTGAATCAGAACCTTCCTCTAATGCATCAGATTCAGAAACCCGCCTCCAATATATATGATTCAGGAATCTGCCACAATGTATCAATTTCAGAAAATGCCTCCAATGCATCAGATTAAGAATCCTGCCTGCAATGCATCAGAATCAGAAATCTGCTTCCAATGCATCCGATTCAGGGACCTGTCTCCACTGTATCAGATTCAGAATGCTGCCCCCAATGTATCAGAATCAGAAACCCACCTCCAATGCATCAGATTGAGGAAACTGCCTCCAATGCATCAAAATCAGCAACCTGCATCCAATGCACCAGATTCAGAAAACAGCCTCCAATGCATTAGATTCATAAACCTTCACCCAACATATCAGATTCAGAAACTGAGTGCAATACATCTGAATCAGAAGCTTCCTCTAATGCAACAGATTCAGAAACCTGCCTCCAATGTATATGATTCAGGAACGTGTCCCCAAAGAATCAGTTTCAGAAACTGCCTCCAATGCATCTGATTTAGAAACCTGCCTGCAATGCATTAGAATCAGAAAGCAGCTTCCAATGCATCCGATTCAGGGACCTGCCTCCACTGTATTAGATTCTGAATGCTGCCCCCATTGTATCAGAATCAGAAACCCGCCTCCAATGCATCAGACTCGGGAATCTTCCTCCCATGCAACAGAATTAGAAACCTGTATCCAATGCACCAGATTCAGAAACCTCCCTCCAATGCATTAGATTCATAAACATGTCCTCAACATGTCAGATTCAGTAACTGAGTCCAATATTTCTGAAAAGAACCTGCCTCTAATGCATCAGATTCGGAAACCTGCCTCCTATGTATATGATTCAGGAATCTGCCCACAATGTATCAATTTCAGAAAATGCCCCCAAAGCATCAGATTTAGAATCCTGCCTGCAATGGATCAGAATCAGAAATCTGCTTCCAATGCATCCGATTCAGGGACCTGCCTCCACTGTATCAGATTCAGAATGCTGCCCCCAATGTATCAGAATCAGAAACCCGCCTCAAATGCATCAGATTGAGGAAACTGCCCCCAATGTATCAGAATCAGAAACCTGCCTCCAATGCATCAGATTCACGAACCTTCCTCCAATGCAACAGAATTTAAAACCTGTATCCAATGCACCAGATTCAGAAACCTCCCTCCAATGCATTAGATTCATAAACATGCCCTCAACATGTCAGATTCAGTAACTGAGTCCAATACTTCTGAATCAGAACCTGCCTCTAATGCATCAGATTCGGAAACCTGCCTCCAATGTATATGATTCAGGAATCTGCCCCCAATGTATCAGTTTCAGAAAATGACTCCAATGCATCAGATTTAGAATCCTGCCTGCAATGCATCAGAATCAGAAATCTGCTTCCAATGCATCAGATTCAGAAACGTGCCTCCACTGATTCGGATGCAGAATGCTGGCCCCAAAGTATCAGATTCAGAATGCTGTCCCCAATGTATCAGATTCAGACACTGCCTCCAATGCATCAGATTCAGGAATCTGCTTCCAATGCATCAGAACCAGAAACCTGCCTCCAATGAAGCAGATTCAGAAAACTACCCTAATGTAGCATTTTCATAAACTGCCTACAATGCATAAGAATGTAAAACCTTGCTCCAATGTGTCAGTTCAGTAAACTGCCTCCAATGCATCAGAATGAGAAACGTGCCCACCAATACATCCGATTCAGAAACTGCCTCCATTGCATCAGAATTAAAAATCTGCCTGCAATGCATTGAGATTCAGAAACCTGCCTCAAAAGCAATGGAAACATCAACCTGCATCGAATGCACCAGATTCAGAATCCTTCCTCCAATGCATTAGATTCATTAACCTGCCCCCAACATATCAGATTCAGAAACTGATTCCAATATATCTGAAACAGAACCTGGCTCCAATGTATCAGAGTCCGAAAATGCCTCCAATGCATCAGATTCAGAAACCAGCCTTCAATGCATCACATTCAGAAACCTGCCTCCAAAACAATGGAAACATCAACCTGCCTCCAATGCATCAGAATCAGAAACCTGCATCGAATGCACCAGATTCAGAATCCTGCCTCCAATGCATCAGATTCATTAACCTGCCCCCAACATGTCAGATTCAGAAACTGAGTCCAATAAATCTGAATCAGAACCTGGCTCCAAAATATCAGAGTCCGAAAATGCGTCCAATGCATCAGATCCAGTAACCGCCTCCAATTCATCAGAATGTGAAATCTGCCCAGAATGCATCAGATTCAGAAACTGCCTCCAATGCATCAGAATCAGAAATCTGCCTCAATCCATCAAATTCAGAAAACTGCCCCAATGTATCAGATTCATAATTTGCCTCCAATGCATAAAAATGTAAAACCTGCCTCCAATGCATCAGATTCAGAAACCTGCCTCCAATGCATCAGATTCAGAAACCTCCCTCCAATGCATCAGAATGAGAAACCTTCCCCTCAATACATCAGATTCAGAAACTGCCTCCAATGCTTAAGAATGTAATACCTGCCTCCAATGCATCAGAGTCAGAAACCTGCCTCCAATGCATCAGAATCAGGAAGCTGCCTCCAAAGCATCAGAATCAGGCGCTTGCCTCCAATGCATCAGAATCAGAAAGCTGCATCCAATGCACCAGATTCAGAAAACTGCCTCCAATGCATTAGATTCATAAACATGCCCTCAACATGTCAGATTCAGTAACTGAGTCCAATACTTCTGAATCAGAACCTTCCTCTAATGCATCAGATTCAGAAACCTGCCTCCAATGTATATGATTCAGGAATCTGCCACAATGTATCAATTTCAGAAAATGCCTCCAATGCATCAGATTAAGAATCCTGCCTGCAATAGATCAGAATCAGAAATCTGCTTCCAATGCATCCGATTCAGGGACCTGTCTCCGCTGTATCAGATTCAGAATGCTGCCCCCAATGTATCAGAATCAGAAACCCACCTCCAATGCATCAGATTGAGGAAACTGCCTCCAATGCATCAGAATCAGCAACCTGCATCCAATGCACCAGATTCAGAAAACTGCCTCCAATGCATTAGATTCATAAACCTTCACCCAACATATCAGATTCAGAAACTGAGTGCAATACATCTGAATCAGAAGCTTCCTCTAATGCAACAGATTCAGAAACCTGCCTCCAATGTATATGATTCAGGAACATGTCCCCAAAGAATCAGTTTCAGAAACTGCCTCCAATGCATCTGATTTAGAAACCTGCCTGCAATGCATTAGAATCAGAAAGCAGCTTCCAATGCATCCGATTCAGGGACCTGCCTCCACTGTATTAGATTCTGAACGCTGCCCCCATTGTATCAGAATCAGAAACCCGCCTCCAATGCATCGGACTCGGGAATCTTCCTCCCATGCAACAGAATTAGAAACCTGTATCCAATGCACCAGATTCAGAAACCTCCCTCCAATGCATTAGATTCATAAACATGTCCTCAACATGTCAAATTCAGTAACTGAGTCCAATATTTCTGAAAAGAACCTGCCTCTAATGCATCAGATTCGGAAACCTGCCTCCTATGTATATGATTCAGGAATCTGCCCACAATGTATCAATTTCAGAAAATGCCCCCAAAGCATCAGATTTAGAATCCTGCCTGCAATGGATCAGAATCAGAAATCTGCTTCCAATGCATCCGATTCAGGGACCTGCCTCCACTGTATCAGATTCAGAATGCTGCCCCCAATGTATCAGAATCAGAAACCCGCCTCAAATGCATCAGATTGAGGAAACTGCCCCCAATGTATCAGAATCAGAAACCTGCCTCCAATGCATCAGATTCACGAACCTTCCTCCAATGCAACAGAATTTAAAACCTGTATCCAATGCACCAGATTCAGAAACCTCCCTCCAATGCATTAGATTCATAAACATGCCCTCAACATGTCAGATTCAGTAACTGAGTCCAATACTTCTGAATCAGAACCTGCCTCTAATGCATCAGATTCGGAAACCTGCCTCCAATGTATATGATTCAGGAATCTGCCCCCAATGTATCAGTTTCAGAAAATGACTCCAATGCATCAGATTTAGAATCCTGCCTGCAATGCATCAGAATCAGAAATCTGCTTCCAATGCATCAGATTCAGAAACGTGCCTCCACTGATTCGGATGCAGAATGCTGGCCCCAAAGTATCAGATTCAGAATGCTGTCCCCAATGTATCAGATTCAGACACTGCCTCCAATGCATCAGATTCAGGAATCTGCTTCCAATGCATCAGAACCAGAAACCTGCCTCCAATGAAGCAGATTCAGAAAACTACCCTAATGTAGCATTTTCATAAACTGCCTACAATGCATAAGAATGTAAAACCTTGCTCCAATGTGTCAGTTCAGTAAACTGCCTCCAATGCATCAGAATGAGAAACGTGCCCACCAATACATCCGATTCAGAAACTGCCTCCATTGCATCAGAATTAAAAATCTGCCTGCAATGCATTGAGATTCAGAAACCTGCCTCAAAAGCAATGGAAACATCAACCTGCATCGAATGCACCAGATTCAGAATCCTTCCTCCAATGCATTAGATTCATTAACCTGCCCCCAACATATCAGATTCAGAAACTGATTCCAATATATCTGAAACAGAACCTGGCTCCAATGTATCAGAGTCCGAAAATGCCTCCAATGCATCAGATTCAGAAACCAGCCTTCAATGCATCACATTCAGAAACCTGCCTCCAAAACAATGGAAACATCAACCTGCCTCCAATGCATCAGAATCAGAAACCTGCATCGAATGCACCAGATTCAGAATCCTGCCTCCAATGCATCAGATTCATTAACCTGCCCCCAACATGTCAGATTCAGAAACTGAGTCCAATAAATCTGAATCAGAACCTGGCTCCAAAATATCAGAGTCCGAAAATGCGTCCAATGCATCAGATCCAGTAACCGCCTCCAATTCATCAGAATGTGAAATCTGCCCAGAATGCATCAGATTCAGAAACTGCCTCCAATGCATCAGAATCAGAAATCTGCCTCAATCCATCAAATTCAGAAAACTGCCCCAATGTATCAGATTCATAATTTGCCTCCAATGCATAAAAATGTAAAACCTGCCTCCAATGCATCAGATTCAGGAACCTGCCTCCAATGCATCAGAATGAGAAACCTGCTCCCCAATACATCAGATTCAGAAACTGCCTCCAATGCATAAGAATGCAATACCTGCCTCCAATGCATCAGATTCAGAAACCTGCCTCCAATGCATCAGATTCAGAAACCTCCCTCCAATGCATCAGAATGAGAAACCTTCCCCTCAATACATCAGATTCAGAAACTGCCTCCAATGCATAAGAATGTAATACCTGCCTCCAATGCATCAGAGTCAGAAACCTGCCTCCAATGCATCAGAATCAGGAAGCTGCCTCCAAAGCATCAGAATCAGGCGCTTGCCTCCAATGCATCAGAATCAGAAAGCTGCATCCAATGCACCAGATTCAGAAAACTGCCTCCAATGCATTAGATTCATAAACATGCCCTCAACATGTCAGATTCAGTAACTGGGTCCAATACTTCTGAATCAGAACCTTCCTCTAATGCATCAGATTCAGAAACCTGCCTCCAATGTATATGATTCAGGAATCTGCCACAATGTATCAATTTCAGAAAATGCCTCCAATGCATCAGATTAAGAATCCTGCCTGCAATAGATCAGAATCAGAAATCTGCTTCCAATGCATCCGATTCAGGGACCTGTCTCCGCTGTATCAGATTCAGAATGCTGCCCCCAATGTATCAGAATCAGAAACCCACCTCCAATGCATCAGATTGAGGAAACTGCCTCCAATGCATCAGAATCAGCAACCTGCATCCAATGCACCAGATTCAGAAAACTGCCTCCAATGCATTAGATTCATAAACCTTCACCCAACATATCAGATTCAGAAACTGAGTGCAATACATCTGAATCAGAAGCTTCCTCTAATGCAACAGATTCAGAAACCTGCCTCCAATGTATATGATTCAGGAACATGTCCCCAAAGAATCAGTTTCAGAAACTGCCTCCAATGCATCTGATTTAGAAACCTGCCTGCAATGCATTAGAATCAGAAAGCAGCTTCCAATGCATCCGATTCAGGGACCTGCCTCCACTGTATTAGATTCTGAATGCTGCCCCCATTGTATCAGAATCAGAAACCCGCCTCCAATGCATCGGACTCGGGAATCTTCCTCCCATGCAACAGAATTAGAAACCTGTATCCAATGCACCAGATTCAGAAACCTCCCTCCAATGCATTAGATTCATAAACATGTCCTCAACATGTCAAATTCAGTAACTGAGTCCAATATTTCTGAAAAGAACCTGCCTCTAATGCATCAGATTCGGAAACCTGCCTCCTATGTATATGATTCAGGAATCTGCCCACAATGTATCAATTTCAGAAAATGCCCCCAAAGCATCAGATTTAGAATCCTGCCTGCAATGGATCAGAATCAGAAATCTGCTTCCAATGCATCCGATTCAGGGACCTGCCTCCACTGTATCAGATTCAGAATGCTGCCCCCAATGTATCAGAATCAGAAACCCGCCTCAAATGCATCAGATTGAGGAAACTGCCCCCAATGTATCAGAATCAGAAACCTGCCTCCAATGCATCAGATTCACGAACCTTCCTCCAATGCAACAGAATTTAAAACCTGTATCCAATGCACCAGATTCAGAAACCTCCCTCCAATGCATTAGATTCATAAACATGCCCTCAACATGTCAGATTCAGTAACTGAGTCCAATACTTCTGAATCAGAACCTGCCTCTAATGCATCAGATTCGGAAACCTGCCTCCAATGTATATGATTCAGGAATCTGCCCCCAATGTATCAGTTTCAGAAAATGACTCCAATGCATCAGATTTAGAATCCTGCCTGCAATGCATCAGAATCAGAAATCTGCTTCCAATGCATCAGATTCAGAAACCTCCCTCCAATGCATCAGAATGAGAAACCTTCCCCTCAATACATCAGATTCAGAAACTGCCTCCAATGCATAAGAATGTAATACCTGCCTCCAATGCATCAGAGTCAGAAACCTGCCTCCAATGCATCAGAATCAGGAAGCTGCCTCCAAAGCATCAGAATCAGGCGCTTGCCTCCAATGCATCAGAATCAGAAAGCTGCATCCAATGCACCAGATTCAGAAAACTGCCTCCAATGCATTAGATTCATAAACATGCCCTCAACATGTCAGATTCAGTAACTGAGTCCAATACTTCTAAATCAGAATCTGCCTCTAATGCATCAGATTCGGAAACCTGCCTCCAGTGTATATGATTCAGGAATCTGCCCCCAGTGTATCAGTTTCAGAAAATGACTCCAATGCATCAGATTTAGAATCCTGCCTGCAATGCATCAGAATCAGAAATCTGCTTCCAATGCATCAGATTCAGAAACGTGCCTCCACCGATTCGGAAGCAGAATGCTGCACCCAATGTATCAGATTCAGAATGCTTCCCCCAAGGTATCAGATTCAGACATTGCCTCCAATGCATCAGATTGAGGAAATTGCCTCCAATGCATCAGAATCAGAAAACTGCATCCAATGCACCAGATTCAGAAAACTGCCTCCAATGCATCAGCATTAAACCTGCCTCAATTGGATCAGATTCAGAATACTGCCTCCAATGCATCAGATTCAGAAACTGTTTCCAAATCATCCTGTTCTGGACACTGCCACAAATGCCTCTGATTCAGAAAGGTGCCTCCAATGTATATGATTCAGGAAACTCCCTCCAGTTTATCAGATTCAGAATACCGCACCGAATTTATCAGAATCAGACACTGCCTCCAATGCATCAGATTCAGAAACCTGCCTGCAATGCAACAGAATTAGAAACCTGCCTCCAATGTATCAGATTCAGAAACGTTCCTGCAATGCATCAGAATCAGGAATAAACCTCCAATGCATCAGATTCAGAAACCTGAATCCAATGCATCAGATCCAGAAACAGTCTCCAAAATGTCAGATTCAGAAACCTGCCTCCAATGCATCAGTTTCAGAAATCTGCCTGAAATGCATACGAATGAGAATCCTGCCTGCAATGTATCAGATTGAGGAGCCTGTCTTCAATGCATCAGAATCAGGATCCTTCCTCCAATGCATCAGATGCGAAACCGGCCTCCAATGTATCAGATTCAGAAACGTTCCTGCAATGCATCAGAATCAGGAATAAGCCTCCAATGCATCATATTGAGAAATCTGCCTCCAATGCATCAGAATCAGGAATCTGCCTCCAATGCATCAGAATCATAATCCTCCCTCCAATGAATCAGATTCAGTATCCTGCCTCCATTATATCAGATTCAGAAACCTGCCTCCAATGTATATGATTCAGGAACCTGCCCCCAACGTATCAGTTTCAGAAAATGGCTCCAATGCATCAGATTTAGAATCCTGCCTGCAATTCATCAGAATCAGAAAGCTGCTTCCAATGCATCAGATTCAGGAACCTGCCTCCACTGTATCAGATTCAGAATGCTGCTTCCAATGTATCAGATTCAGAAACTGCCTCCAATGCATCAGATTCAGGAATCTGCCTCCAATGCATCAGAGTCAGAAACCTGCCTCCAATGCATCAGATTCAGAAAACTGCCCCAATGTATCAGATTCATAAATTGCCTCCAATGCATAAGAATGTAAAACCTCCCTGCAATGTATCAGTTTCAGGAAACTGCCTCAAATGCATCAGAATGAGAAACCTACCCACCAATATATTAGATTCAGAAACTGCCTCCAATGCATCAGGATTAAAAACCTGCCTCCAGTGCATCAGTTTCAGAAACCTGCCTCCAAAGCAATAGAAATATCAACCTCCCTCCAATGCATCATGATCAGAAACCTGCATCCAATGCACCAGATTCAGAAACCTGCCTCCAATGCATCAGATTCATAAACCTGCACCCAACATATCAGATTCAGAAACTGAGTTCAATACATCTGAATCAGAAGCTCCCTCCAATGCATCAATTCAGAAACCTGCCTCTAATGTACATGATTCAGGAACCTGCTCCAAATGTATCACTTTAAGGAACTTCCTCCAATGCTTCAGATTTAGAAAACAGCCCGCAGTGCATCAGAATCAGTAATCGGCTTGCAATGCATCAGATTCAGGAACCTGCCTCCACTGTATCAGATTCAGAATGCTTCCCCCAAGGTATCAGATTCAGACAATGCCTCCAATGCATCAGATTGAGGATATTGCCTCCAATGCAACGGAATCAGAAACATGCATCTAATGCACCAGATTCAGAAAACTGCCTCCAATGCATTAGATTCATAAACCTTCCCCCAACATATCAGATTCAGAAACTGAGTCCAATACATCTGAATCAGAACCTGCCTCTAATGCAACAGATTCGGAAACCTGCCTGCAATGCATTAGAATCAGAAAGCTGCTTCCAATGCATCCGATTCAAGGACCTGCCTCCACTGTATCAGATTCAGAATGCTGCCCCCAATGTATCAGAATCAGAAACCCACCTCCAATGCCTCAGATTGAGAAAACTGCCTCAAATGCATCAGATTCAGAAAGCTGCATCCAATGCACCAGATTCAGAAAATTGCCTCCAATGCATTAGAATCATAAACCTTCCCCCAACATATCAGATTCAGAAACTGAGTCCAATTCATCTGAATCAGAACCTGCCTCCAATGTATATGATTCAGGAATGTGTCCCCAAAGAATCAGTTTCAGAAAATGCCTCCAAAGCATCTGATTTAGAAACCTGTCTGCAATGCATTATAATCAGAAAGCTGCTTCCAATGCATCCGATTCAGGGACCTGCCTCCACTGTATCAGATTCTGAATGCTGCCCCCAATGTATCAGAATCAGAAAACTGCCTCAGATGAATCAGATTGAGGAAATTACCTCCAATGCATCAGAATCAGAAACCTGCATCCAATGCACCAGATTCAGAAAACTGCCTCCAATGCATTAGATTCATAAACCTTCCCCCAACATATCAGATTCAGAAACTGAGTCCAATACATATAAATCAGAACCTGCCTCTAATGCATCAGATTCAGAAACCTGCCTCCAATGTATATGATTCAGGAACGTGCCCCCAAAGAATCAGTTTCAGCAACTGCCTCCAATGCATCAGATTTCAAATCCTCCAGTGTATCAGATTCTGAATGCTGCACCCAATGCATCAGAAACAGAAATCTGCTTCCAATGCATCAGATTCAGAAACCTGCCTCCAAATCAATGGAAACATCACCCTGCTTCCAATGCATCAGAATCAGAAACCTGCATCGAATGCACCAGGTTCAGAATCCTGCCTCCAAATGCATTAGATTCATTAACCTGCCCTCAACTTCTCAGATTCAGAAACTGAGTCCAATAAATCTGAAACAGAACCTGGCTCCAATGTATCAGAGTACGAAAATGCCTCCAATGCATCAGATTCAGAAACCTGCCTCCAAAGCAATGGAAATATCAATCTGCCTCCAATGCATCAGAATCAGAAACCTGCATCGAATGCACCAGATTCAGAATCCTGCCTCCAATGCATCAGATTCATTAACCTGCCCCCAACATATCAGATTCAGAAACTGAGTCCAATAAATCAGAAACAGAACCTGGCTACAATGTATCAGAGTCCGAAAATGCGTCCAATGAATCAGATCCAGTAACCACCTCCAATTCATCAGAATGTGAAATCTGCCCAGAATGCATCAGATTCAGAAACTGCCTCCAATTCATCAGAATCAGAAATCTGGCTCAATGCATCAAATTCAGAAAAATGCCCAAATGTATCAGATTCATAATTTGCCTCCAATGATTAAGAATGTAAATCCTGCCTCCAATACATCAGATTCAGGAACCTCCCTCCAATGCATCAGAATGAGAAACCTGCCCCCCAATACATCAGATTCAGAAACTGCCTCCAATGCATAAGAATGCAATACCTGCCTCCGATGCATCAGATTCAGAAACCTGCCTCCAATGCATCAGATTCAGAAACCTCCCTCCAATGCATCAGAATGAGAAACCTTCCCCCCAATACATCAGATTCAGAAACTGCCTCCAATGAATAAGAATGAGATAACTTCCCCCCAATACATCAAGTTCAGAAAATGCCTCCAATGCATAAGAATGTAATAACTGCCTCCAATGCATCAGATTCAGAATCTTGCCTCCAATGCATCAGAATCAGGAAGCTGCCTCCAAAGCATCAGAATCAGTAGATTGCCTCCAAGGCACAGAATCAGGATACTCCCTCCAATACATCAGATTCAGAAACCTGCCTCCAATGAATCAGATTAAGAAACCTGCATCCAATGCATCAGAATCAGGAAACTGCCTCTAATGGATCAGATTCAGAAACCTGCTACCAATGTTTCAGATGTAGAAACTTGCCTCCAATACTTCAGAATCAGGAAGCTGCCTCCAAAGCATCAGAATCAGAAACCTGCCTCCAAGGCATCAGATTGAGAAACTTGCCTCCAATGTAACAGATTCAGAAACCTGCCCCCAACATATCAGATTCAGAAACGTGCCTGAAATGCATCATAATCAGAAACCTGCCTCCAATACATCAGACTCAGAAATCTGCCTCCAATGCATCAGAATCAGAAACCTGCATCGAATGCACCAGATTCAGAATCCTGCCTCCAATGCATCAGATTCATTAACCTGCCCCCAACATATCAGATTCAGAAACTGAGTCCAATAAATCAGAAACAGAACCTGGCTACAATGTATCAGAGTCCGAAAATGCGTCCAATGAATCAGATCCAGTAACCACCTCCAATTCATCAGAATGTGAAATCTGCCCAGAATGCATCAGATTCAGAAACTGCCTCCAATTCATCAGAATCAGAAATCTGCCTCAATGCATCAAATTCAGAAAAATGCCCAAATGTATCAGATTCATAATTTGCCTCCAATGATTAAGAATGTAAATCCTGCCTCCAATACATCAGATTCAGGAACCTCCCTCCAATGCATCAGAATGAGAAACCTGCCCCCCAATACATCAGATTCAGAAACTGCCTCCAATGCATAAGAATGCAATACCTGCCTCCGATGCATCAGATTCAGAAACCTGCCTCCAATGCATCAGATTCAGAAACCTCCCTCCAATGCATCAGAATGAGAAACCTTCCCCCCAATACATCAGATTCAGAAACTGCCTCCAATGAATAAGAATGAGATAACTTCCCCCCAATACATCAAGTTCAGAAAATGCCTCCAATGCATAAGAATGTAATAACTGCCTCCAATGCATCAGATTCAGAATCTTGCCTCCAATGCATCAGAATCAGGAAGCTGCCTCCAAAGCATCAGAATCAGTAGATTGCCTCCAAGGCACAGAATCAGGATACTCCCTCCAATACATCAGATTCAGAAACCTGCCTCCAATGAATCAGATTAAGAAACCTGCATCCAATGCATCAGAATCAGGAAACTGCCTCTAATGGATCAGATTCAGAAACCTGCTACCAATGTTTCAGATGTAGAAACTTGCCTCCAATACTTCAGAATCAGGAAGCTGCCTCCAAAGCATCAGAATCAGAAACCTGCCTCCAAGGCATCAGATTGAGAAACTTGCCTCCAATGAAACAGATTCAGAAACCTGCCCCCAACATATCAGATTCAGAAACGTGCCTGAAATGCATCATAATCAGAAACCTGCCTCCAATACATCAGACTCAGAAACCTGCCTCCAATGCATCAGATTCAGGAACTTACCTCCAATGAAAAAGAATAAGAAACCTGCCTCCAATGCATCAGATTAAGAAACTGCCTCCAATGCATCAGATTCTAAAAGCTCCCTCCAAAGCATAAGATTCAGAAACCTGCCTCCAATGCACCAGATACAGGAAGTTGCATAAAATGCATTAGATTCATACACCTGCCCCCAATCTTATCAGATTCAGAAATTGAGACCAATACATCTGAATCAGAATCTCCCTCCAATGCATTAGAATTAAGAACCTGCCTCTAATGCATATGATTCAGGAAGCCCCCAATGTATCAGTTTCAGAAACTGCCTCCAATGACTCAGATTAAGAAACCTGCATCCAATGCATCAGAATCACAAAACTGCCCCTAATGCATTAGATTCAGAAACCTGCCACCAATGTTTCAGATGTAGAAACTTGCCTCCGATGCATCAGAATCAGGTAGCTGCCTCCAAAGCATCAGAATAAGAAACCTGCCTCCAAGGCATCAGCTTCAGAAACCTGCCTCCAATGCATCAGATTCAGTAACTGCCTCCAATTCATCAGAATGTGAAATCTGCCCAGAATGCATCAGATTCAGAAACTACCTCCAATGCATCAGAATCAGAAATTTGCCTCAATGCATCAAATTCAGAAAAGTGCCCCAATGTATCAGATTCATAATTTGCCTCCAATGCATAAGAATGAGAAACCTGCCCCCCAATACATCAGTTTCAGAAACTGCCTCCAATGCATAAGAATGCAATACCTGCTTACAATGCATAAGATTCAGAAACATGCCTCCAATGCATCAGATTCAGAAACCTCCCTCCAATGCCTCAGAATCAGAAACCTTCCCCCCAATACATCAGATTCAGAAACTGCCTCCAATGCATAAGAATGTAATAACTGCCTCCAATGCATCAGATTCAGAAACTTGCCTCCAATGCATCAGAATCAGGAAGCTGCCTCCAAAGCATCAGAATCAGGAACTTGCCTCCAAGTCATCAGAATCAGGATACTCCCTCCAATGCATCAGATTCAGAAATATGCCTCCAATGAATCAGATTAAGAAACCTGCATCCAAAGCATCAGAATCAGGAAACTGCCTCTAATGCATCAGATTCAGAAACCTGCCACCAATGTTTCAGATGTAGAAACTTGCCTCCAATACATCAGAATCAGGAAGCTGCCTCCAAAGCATCAGAATCAGAAACCTGCCTCCAAGGCATCAGATTGAGAAACTTGCCTCCAATGAAACAGATTCAGAAACCTGCCCCCAACATATCAGATTCAGAAACTGCCTCAAATGCATCATAATCAGAAACCTGCCTCCAATACATCAGATTCAGAAAGCTGCCTCCAAAGCATCAGATTCAGGAACTTACCTCCAATGAATCAGAATAAGAAACCTGCCTCCAATGCATCAGATTAAGAAACTGCCTCCAATGCATCAGATTCTAAAAGCTCCCTCCAAAGCATAAGATTCAGAAACCTGCCTCCAATGCATCAGAATCAGAAACCTGCATCAAATGCACCAGATTCAGAAAACTGCCTCCAATGCATTAGATTCATAAACCTTCCCCCAACATATCAGATTCAGAAACTGAGTCCAATACATATAAATCAGAACCTGCCTCTAATGCATCAGATTCAGAAAGCTGCCTCCAATGTATATGATTCAGGAACGTGCCCCCAAAGAATCAGTTTTAGCAACTGCCTCCAATGCATCAGATTTCAAATCCTCCAGTGTAACAGATTCTGAATGCTGCACCCAATGCATCAGAAACAGAAATCTGCTTCCAATGCATCAGATTCAGAAACCTGCCTCCAAATCAAAGGAAACATCACCCTGCTTCCAATGCATCAGAATCAGAAACCTGCATCGAATGCACCAGGTTCAGAATCCTGCCTCCAACTGCATTAGATTCATTAACCTGCCCTCAACTTCTCAGATTCAGAAACTGAGTCCAATAAATCTGAAACAGAACCTGGCTCCAATGTATCAGAGTACGAAAATGCCTCCAGTGCATCAGATTCAGAAACCTGCCTCCAAAGCAATGGAAATATCAATCTGCCTCCAATGCATCAGAATCAGAAACCTGCATCGAATGCACCAGATTCAGAATCCAGCCTCCAATGCATCAGATTCATTAACCTGCCCCCAACATATCAGATTCAGAAACTGAGTCCAATAAATCAGAAACAGAACCTGGCTACAATGTATCAGAGTCCGAAAATGCGTCCAATGAATCAGATCCAGTAACCACCTCCAATTCATCAGAATGTGAAATCTGCCCAGAATGCATCAGATTCAGAAACTGCCTCCAATTCATCAGAATCAGAAATCTGGCTCAATGCATCAAATTCAGAAAAATGCCCAAATGCATCAGATTCATAATTTGCCTCCAATGATTAAGAATGTAAATCCTGCCTCCAATACATCAGATTCAGGAACCTCCCTCCAATGCATCAGAATGAGAAACCTGCCCCCCAATACATCAGATTCAGAAACTGCCTCCAATGCATAAGAATGCAATACCTGCCTCCAATGCATCAGATTCAGAAACCTGCCTCCAATGCATCAGATTCAGAAACCTCCCTCCAATGCATCAGAATGAGAAACCTTCCCCCAAATACATCAGATTCAGAAACTGCCTCCAATGCATAAGAATGAGATAACTTCCCCCCAATACATCAAGTTCAGAAAATGCCTCCAATGCATAAGAATGTAATAACTGCCTCCAATGCATCAGATTCAGAATCTTGCCTCCAATGCATCAGAATCAGGAAGCTGCCTCAAAAGCATCAGAATCAGGAGCTTGCCTCCAAGGCACAGAATCAGGATACTCCCTCCAATGCATCAGGTTCAGAAACCTGCCTCCAATGAATCAGATTCAGAAACCTGCTACCAATGTTTCAGATGTAGAAACTTGCCTCCAATACTTCAGAATCAGAAAGCTGCCTCCAAAGCATCAGAATCAGAAACCTGCCTCCAAGGCATCAGATTGAGAAACTTGCCTCCAATGAAACAGATTCAGAAACCTGAACCCAACATATCAGATTCAGAAACTGCCTCAAATGCATCATAATCAGAAACCTGCCTCCAATACATCAGACTCAGAAAGCTGCCTCCAATGCATCAGATTCAGGAACTTACCTCCAATGAAAAAGAATAAGAAACCTGCCTCCAATGCATCAGATTAAGAAACTTCCTCCAATGCATCAGATTCTAAAAGCTCCCTCCAAAGCATAAGATTCAGAACCCTGCCTCCAATGGATCAGAATCAGGAACCTGCATCCAATGCACCAGATACAGGAAGTTGCATAAAATGCATTAGATTCATACACCTGCCCCCAATCTTATCAGATTCAGAAATTGAGACCAATACATCTGAATCAGAATCTCCCTCCAATGCATTAGAATTAAGAACCTGCCTCTAATGCATATGATTCAAGAAGCCCCCGATGTATCAGTTTCAGAAAATGCCTCCAATGACTCAGATTAAGAAACCTGCATCCAATGCTTCAGAATCACAAAACGGCCCCTAATGCATTAGATTCAGAAACCTGCCACCAATGTTTCAGATGTAGAAACTTGCCTCCGATGCATCAGAATCAGGTAGCTGCCTCCAAAGCATCAGAATCAGAAACCTGCCTCCAAGGCATCAGCTTCAGAAACCTGCCTCCAATGCATCAGATTCAGTAACTGCCTCCAATTCATCAGAATGTGAAATCTGCCCAGAAGGCATCAGATTCCGAAACTACCTCCAATGCATCAGAATCAGAAATTTGCCTCAATGCATCAAATTCAGAAAACTGCCCCAATGTATCAGATTCATAATTTGCCACCAATGCATAAGAATGAGAAACCTGCCCCCCAATACATCAGATTCAGAAACTGCCTCCAATGCATAAGAATGCAATACCTGCTTCCAAAGCATCAGATTCAGAAACATGCCTTCAATTCATCAGATTCAGAAACGTCCCTCCAATGCCTCAGAATCAGAAACCTTCCCCCCAATACATCAGATTCAGAAACTGCCTCCAATGCATAAGAATGTAATAACTGCCTCCAATGCATCAGATTCAGAAACTTGCCTCCAATGCATCAGAATCAGGAAGCTGCCTCCAAAGCATCAGAATCAGGAGCTTGCCTCCAAGTCATCAGAATCAGGATACTCCCTCCAATGCATCAGATTCAGAAATATGCCTCCAATGAATCAGATTAAGAAACTTGCCTCCAATACATCAGAATCAGGAAACTGCCTCCAAAGCATCAGAATCAGAAACCTGCCTCCAAGGCATCAGATTGAGAAACTTGCCTCCAATGAAACAGATTCAGAAACCTGACCCAACATATCAGATTCAGAAACTGCCTCAAATGCATCATAATCAGAAACCTGCCTCCAATACATCAGAATAAGAAACCTGCCTCCAATGCATCAGATTAAGAAAATGCCTCCAATGCATCAGATTCTGAATGCTCCCTCCAAAGCATCAGATTCAGAAACCTGCCTCCAATGCATCAGAATCAGAAACCTGCATCCAATGCACCAGATACAGAAAGCTGCATAAAATGGATTAGATTCATACACCTGCCCCCCTCATATCAGATTCAGAAATTGAGTCCAATACATCTGAATCGGAATCTCCCTCCAATGCATTAGAATTAAGAACCGTCCTCTAATGTATGTGATTCAGGAAGCCCCCGAAGTATCAGTTTCAGAAAGTGCCTCCAATGAATCAGATTTAGAAACCTGCATCCAATGCATCAGAATCACGAAACTGCCCCTAATGCATCAGATTCAGAAACCTGCCACCAATGTTCCAGTTGTAGAAACTTGCCTCCAATGCATCAGAATCAGGAATCTGTCTCCAAAGCATCAGAATCAGAAAACTGCCTCCAAGGCATCAGCTTCAGAAACCTGCCTCCAATGCATCAGATTCGGTAACCACCTCCAATTCATCAGAATGTGAAATCTACCCAGAATGCATTAGATTCAGAAATCTGCCTCAATCCATCAAATTCAGAAAACTGCCCCAATGTATCAGATTCAGGAACCTGCCTCCAATGCATCAGAATGAGAACACTTCCCCCTAATACATCAGATTCAGAAACTGCCTCCAATGCATAAGAATGTAATAACTGCCTCCAATGCATCAGATTCAGAAACTTGCCTCCAATGCATCAGAATCAGGAAGCTGCCTCCAAAGCATCAGAATCAGGAGCTTGCCTCCAAGGCATTAGAATCAGGATACTCCCTCCAATACATCAGATTCAGAAACCTGCCTCCAATGAATCAGATTCAGAAACCTGCCTCCAATGCATCAGATTCAGAAACCTGCATCCAATGCATCAGAATCAGGAAACTGCCTCTAATGCATCAGATTCAGAAACCTGCCACCAATGTTTCAGATGTAGAAACTTGCCTCCAATACATCAGAATCAGGAATATGCCTCCAAAGCATCAGAATCAGAAACCTGCCTCCAAGGCATCAGATTGAGAAACTTGCCTCCAATGAAACAGATTCAGAAACCTGCCCCCAACATATCAGATTCAGAAACTGCCTCAATGGCATCATAATCAGAAACCTGCCTCCAATACATCAGATTCAGAAAGCTGCCTCCAATGCATCAGATTCAGGAACTTACCTCCAATGAATCAGAATAAGAAACCTGCCTCCAATGCATCAGATTAAAAAACTGCCTACAATGCATCAGATTCTGAATGCTCCCTCCAAAGCATCAGATTCAGAAACCTGCCTCCAATGCATCAGATTCAGTAACTGCCTCCAATTCATCAGAATGTGAAATCTGCCCAGAATGCATCAGATTCAGAAACTACCTCCAATGCATCAGAATCAGAAATTTGCCTCAATGCATCAAATTCAGAAAACTGCCCCAATGTATCTGGTTCATGATTTGCCTCCAATGCATAAGAATGAGAAACCTGCCCGCCAATACATCAGATTCAGTAACTGCCTCCAATGCATAAGAATTCAATACCTGCCTCTAATGCATCAGATTCAGAAACCTGCCTCCAATGCATCAGATTCAGAAACCTGCATCCAATGCATCAGAATCAGGAAACTGCCTCTAATGCATCAGATTCAGAAACCTGCCACCAATGTTTCAGATGTAGAAACTTGCCTCCAATACATCAGCATCAGGAAGCTGCCTCCAAAGCATCAGAATCAGAAACCTGCCTCCAAGGCATCAGCTTCAGAAACCTGCCTCCAATGCATCAGATTCAGTAACTGCCTCCAATTCATCAGAATGTGAAATCTGCCCAGAATGCATCAGATTCAGAAACTACCTCCAGTGCATTAGAATCAGAAATTGGCCTCAATGCATCAAATTCAGAAAACTGCCCCAATGTATCAAATTCATAATTTGCCTCCAATGCATAAGAATGAGAAACCTGCCCCCATATACATCAGATTCAGAAACTGCCTCCATGCATAAGAATGCAATACCTGCCTCCAAAGCATCAGATTCAGAAACCTGCCTCCAATGCATCAGATTCAGAAACCTGCCACTAATGTTTCAGATGTAGAAACTTGCCTCCAATACATCAGAATCAGGAAGCTGCCTCCAAAGCATCAGAATCAGAAACCTGCCTCCAAGGCATCTGATTGAGAAACTTGCCTCCAATGAAACAGATTCAGAAACCTGCCTCCAATGCATCAGAATGAGAAACCTTCCCCCCAATATATCAAATTCAGAAACTGCCTCCAATGCATAAGAATGTAATACCTGCCTCCAGTGCATTAGATTCAGAAACCTGCCTCCAATGCATCAGATTCAGAAACTGCCTCCAATGCATCAGTATGAGAAACATTCCCCCCAATACATCAGATTCAGAAACTGCCTCCAATGCATAAGAATGTAATACCTGCCTCCAGTGCATTAGATTCAGAAACCTGCCTCCAATGCATCAGATTCTGAAACTTGCCTCCAATGCATCAGAATCAGGAAGCTGCCTCCAAAGCATCAGAATCAGAAACTGTCTCCAAGGCATCAGCTTCAGAAAACTGCCTCCAATGCATCAGAATCAGGAATAAGCCTCCAATGCATCAGAATCATAATCCTGCCTCCAATAAATCAGATTAGGTATCCTGCCTCTATTGCATCAGATTCAGAAACCTGCCTCCAATGCAAAAGAGTCAGAAACCAACCCCCAATGGATCACATTCAGGAACTTGCCTCCAATCCATCAGAATCAGAAAACTTATCCCAATGCATCAGATTCAGAAACTGCCTTCAATGCATCAACATTAAAACCTGCCTCCAATGCATCAGATTTAGAAACCTTCCTGCAATGCATCAGAATCAGAAAGCTGCTTCCAATGCATCCGATTCAGGAATCTGCCTCCAGTGTATCAGATTCAGAACGCTGCACTCAATGCATCAGATTCAGAAACTGCCTCAAGTGTATCATAATCAGAAACCTGCCTCCAATACATCAGATTCAGAAACCTGCCTCCAATGGATAAGATTCAGGAACGTTCCGACAATGAATCAGAATGAGAAACCTGCCTCCAATGCATCAGATTCAGAAACAGCCTCCAATGGATCAGAATCAGAAACCTGACTCCAAGGCATCAGAATCAGAAGCCTGCCTCCAATGCATCAGATTCAGAAACCTGTATCCAACATATCAGATTCAGAAACCTGCCTCCAAAGCATTAGAATCAGCAACTTGCCAGCAAAGCATCAAGATCAGGAGCCTGCCTGCAATGCATCAGAATCAGGAGCTTGCCTCCAAGGCATCAGAATCAGGATACTCCCTCCAATGCATCAGATTCATAAACCTGCCTCCAATGAATCAGATTAAGAAACCTGTATCCAATGCATCAGAATCAGGAAACTGCCTCTAATGCATCAGATTTAGAAACCTGCCACCAATGTTTCAGATGTAGAAACTTGCCTCGAATGCATCAGAATCAGGAAGCTGCCTCCAAAGCATCAGAATCAGAAACCTGCCTCCAAGGCATCAGATTGAGAAACTTGCCTCCAATGAAACAGATTCAGAAACCTGCCCCCAACATATCAGATTCAGAAACTGCCTCAAATGCATCATGATCAGAAACCTGCCTCCAATACATCAGATTCAGAAAGCTGCCTCCAATGCATCAGATTCAGGAACTTACCTCCAATGAATCAGAATAAGAAACTTGCCTCCAATGCATCAGATTCGGTAACCACCTCCAATTCATCAGAATGTGAAATCTGCCCAGAATGCATCAGATTCAGAAACTTCCTCCAATGCATCAGAATCAGAAATCTGCCTCAATCCATCAAATTCAGAAAATTGCCCCAATGTATCAGATTCATAATTTCCCTCCAATGCATAAGAATGTGAAAACTGCCTCCAATGCATCAGATTCAGGAACCTGCCTCCAATGCATCAGATTCAGTAACTGCCTCCAATTAATCAGAATGTGAAATCTGCCCAGAATGCATCAGATTCAGAAACTACCTCCAATGCATCAGAATCAGAAATTTGCCTCAATGCATCAAATTCAGAAAACTGCCCCAATGTATCTGGTTCATGATTTGCCTCCAATGCATAAGAATGAGAAACCTGCCCGCCAATACATCAGATTCAGTAACTGCCTCCAATGCATAAGAATTCAATACCTGCCTCTAATGCATCAGATTCAGAAACCTGCCTCCAATGCATCAGATTCAGAAACCTGCATCCAATGCATCAGAATCAGGAAACTGCCTCTAATGCATCAGATTCAGAAACCTGCCACCAATGTTTCAGATGTAGAAACTTGCCTCCAATACATCAGCATCAGGAAGCTGCCTCCAAAGCATCAGAATCAGAAACCTGCCTCCAAGGCATCAGCTTCAGAAACCTGCCTCCAATGCATCAGATTCAGTAACTGCCTCCAATTCATCAGAATGTGAAATCTGCCCAGAATGCATCAGATTCAGAAACTACCTCCAGTGCATTAGAATCAGAAATTGGCCTCAATGCATCAAATTCAGAAAACTGCCCAAATGTATCAAATTCATAATTTGCCTCCAATGCATAAGAATGAGAAACCTGCCCCCATATACATCAGATTCAGAAACTGCCTCCATGCATAAGAATGCAATACCTGCCTCCAAAGCATCAGATTCAGAAACCTGCCACCAATGTTTCAGATGTAGAAACTTGCCTCCAATACATCAGAATCAGGAAGCTGCCTCCAAAGCATCAGAATCAGAAACCTGCCTCCAAGGCATCTGATTGAGAAACTTGCCTCCAATGAAACAGATTCAGAAACCTGCCTCCAATGCATCAGAATGAGAAACCTTCCCCCCAATATATCAAATTCAGAAACTGCCTCCAATGCATCAGTATGAGAAACATTCCCCCCAATACATCAGATTCAGAATCTGCCTCCAATGCATAAGAATGTAATACCTGCCTCCAGTGCATTAGATTCAGAAACCTGCCTTCAATGCATCAGATTCAGAAACCTCCCACCAATGCATCAGAATGAGAAACCTTCCCCCCAATACATCAGATTCAGAAATTGCCTCCAATGCATAAGAATGTAATACCTGCCTCCAATGCATCAGATTCTGAAACTTGCCTCCAATGCATCAGAATCAGGAAGCTGCCTCCAAAGCATCAGAATCAGAAACTGTCTCCAAGGCATCAGCTTCAGAAAACTGCCTCCAATGCATCAGAATCAGGAATCAGCCTCCAATGCATCAGAATCATAATCCTGCCTCCAATAAATCAGATTAGGTATCCTGCCTCTATTGCATCAGATTCAGAAACCTGCCTCCAATGCAAAAGAGTCAGAAACCAACCCCCAATGGATCACATTCAGGAACTTGCCTCCAATCCATCAGAATCAGAAAACTTATCCCAATGCATCAGATTCAGAAACTGCCTTCAATGCATCAACATTAAAACCTGCCTCCAATGCATCAGATTTAGAAACCTTCCTGCAATGCATCAGAATCAGAAAGCTGCTTCCAATGCATCCGATTCAGGAATCTGCCTCCAGTGTATCAGATTCAGAACGCTGCACTCAATGCATCAGATTCAGAAACTGCCTCAAGTGCATCATAATCAGAAACCTGCCTCCAATACATCAGATTCAGAAACCTGCCTCCAATGGATAAGATTCAGGAACGTTCCGACAATGAATCAGAATGAGAAACCTGCCTCCAATGCATCAGATTCAGAAACAGCCTCCAATGCATCAGAATCAGAAAGCTGCCTCCAAGGCATCAGAATCAGAAGCCTGCCTCTAATGCATCAGATTCAGAAACCTGTATCCAACATATCAGATTCAGAAACCTGCCTCCAAAGCATTAGAATCAGCAACTTGCCAGCAAAGCATCAAGATCAGGAGCCTGCCTGCAATGCATCAGAATCAGGAGCTTGCCTCCAAGGCATCAGAATCAGGATACTCCCTCCAATGCATCAGATTCATAAACCTGCCTCCAATGAATCAGATTAAGAAACCTGTATCCAATGCATCAGAATCAGGAAACTGCCTCTAATGCATCAGATTTAGAAACCTGCCACCAATGTTTCAGATGTAGAAACTTGCCTCGAATGCATCAGAATCAGGAAGCTGCCTCCAAAGCATCAGAATCAGAAACCTGCCTCCAAGGCATCAGATTGAGAAACTTGCCTCCAATGAAACAGATTCAGAAACCTGCCCCCAACATATCAGATTCAGAAACTGCCTCAAATGCATCATGATCAGAAACCTGCCTCCAATACATCTGATTCAGAAAGCTGCCTCCAATGCATCAGATTCAGGAACTTACCTCCAGTGAATCAGAATAAGAAACTTGCCTCCAATGCATCAGATTCGGTAACCACCTCCAATTCATCAGAATGTGAAATCTGCCCAGAATGCATCAGATTCAGAAACTTCCTCCAATGCATCAGAATCAGAAATCTGCCTCAATCCATCAAATTCAGAAAATTGCCCCAATGTATCAGATTCATAATTTCCCTCCAATGCATAAGAATGTGAAAACTGCCTCCAATGCATCAGATTCAGGAACCTGCCTCCAATGCATCAGATTCAGTAACTGCCTCCAATTCATCAGAATGTGAAATCTGCCCAGAATGCGTCAGATTCAGAAACTACCTCCAATGCATCAGAATCAGAAATTTGCCTCAATGCATCAAATTCAGAAAACTGCCCCAATGTATCTGGTTCATGATTTGCCTCCAATGCATAAGAATGAGAAACCTGCCCGCCAATACATCAGATTCAGTAACTGCCTCCAATGCATAAGAATTCAATACCTGCCTCTAATGCATCAGATTCAGAAACCTGCCTCCAATGCATCAGATTCAGAAACCTGCATCCAATGCATCAGAATCAGGAAACTGCCTCTAATGCATCAGATTCAGAAACCTGCCACCAATGTTTCAGATGTAGAAACTTGCCTCCAATACATCAGCATCAGGAAGCTGCCTCCAAAGCATCAGAATCAGAAACCTGCCTCCAATGCATCAGATTAAAAAACTTCCTACAATGCATCAGATTCTGAATGCTCCCTCCAAAGCATCAGATTCAGAAACCTGCCTCCAATGCATCAGATTCAGTAACTGCCTCCAATTCATCAGAATGTGAAATCTGCCCAGAATGCATCAGATTCAGAAACTACCTCCAATGCATCAGAATCAGAAATTGGCCTCAATGCATCAAATTCAGAAAACTTCCCAAATGTATCAGATTCATAATTTGCCTCCAATGCATAAGAATGAGAAAGCTGCCCGCCAATACATCAGATTCAGTAACTGCCTCCAATGCATAAGAATGCAATACCTGCCTCTAATGCATCAGATTCAGAAACCTGCCTCCAATGCATCAGATTCAGAAACCTGCATCCAATGCATCAGAATCAGGAAACTGCCTCTAATGCATCAGATTCAGAAACCTGCCACCAATGTTTCAGATGTAGAAACTTGCCTCCAATACATCAGCATCAGGAAGCTGCCTCCAGAGCATCAGAATCAGAAACCTGCCTCCAAAGCATCAGCTTCAGAAACCTGCCTCCAATGCATCAGATTCAGTAACTGCCTCCAATTCATCAGAATGTGAAATCTGCCCAGAAGGCATCAGATTCCGAAACTACCTCCAATGCATCAGAATCAGAAATTTGCCTCAATGCATCAAATGCAGAAAACTGCCCCAATGTATCAGATTCATAATTTGCCTCCAATGCATAAGAATGAGAAACCTGCCCCCCAATACATCAGATTCAGAAACTGCCTCCAATGCATAAGAATGCAATACCTGCTTCCAATGCATCAGATTCAGAAACATGCCTCAAATTCATCAGATTCAGAAACATCCCTCCAATGCCTCAGAATCAGAAACATTCCCCCCAATGCATCAGATTCAGGAACCTGCCTCCAATGCATCAGAATGAGAACACTTCCCCCTAATACATCAGATTCAGAAACTGCCTCCAATGCATAAGAATGTAATAACTGCCTCCAATGCATCAGATTCAGAAACTTGCCTCCAATGCATCAGAATCAGGAAGCTGCCTCCAAAGCATCAGAATCAGGAGCTTGCCTCCAAGGCATTAGAATCAGGATACTCCCTCCAATACATCAGATTCAGAAACCTGCCTCCAATGAATCAGATTAAGAAACCTGCATCCAATGCATCAGAATCAGGAAACTGCCTCTAATGCATCAGATTCAGAAACCTGCCACCAATGTTTCAGATGTAGAAACTTGCCTCCAATACATCAGAATCAGGAATATGCCTCCAAAGCATCAGAATCAGAAACCTGCCTCCAAGGCATCAGATTGAGAAACTTGCCTCCAATGAAACAGATTCAGAAACCTGCCCCCAACATATCAGATTCAGAAACTGCCTCAATGGCATCATAATCAGAACCTGCCTCCAATACATCAGATTCAGAAAGCTGCCTCCAATGCATCAGATTCAGGAACTTAACTCCAATGAATCAGAATAAGAAACCTGCCTCCAATGCATCAGATTAAAAAACTGCCTACAATGCATCAGATTCTGAATGCTCCCTCCAAAGCATCAGATTCAGAAACCTGCCTCCAATGCACCAGATTCAGTAACTGCCTCCAATTCATCAGAATGTGAAATCTGCCCAGAATGCATCAGATTCAGAAACTACCTCCAATGCATCAGAATCAGAAATTGGCCTCAATGCATCAAATTCAGAAAACTGCCCCAATGTATCTGGTTCATGATTTGCCTCCAATGCATAAGAATGAGAAACCTGCCCGCCAATACATCAGATTCAGTAACTGCCTCCAATGCATAAGAATGCAATACCTGCCTCTAATGCATCAGATTCAGAAACCTGCCTCCAATGCATCAGATTCAGAAACCTGCATCCAATGCATCAGAATCAGGAAACTGCCTCTAATGCATCAGATTCAGAAACCTGCCACCAATGTTTCAGATGTAGAAACTTGCCTCCAATACATCAGCATCAGGAAGCTGCCTCCAAAGCATCAGAATCAGAAACCTGCCTCCAAAGCATCAGCTTCAGAAACCTGCCTCCAATGCATCAGATTCAGTAACTGCCTCCAATTCATCAGAATGTGAAATCTGCCCAGAAGGCATCAGATTCCGAAACTACCTCCAGTGCATTAGAATCAGAAATTGGCCTCAATCCATCAAATTCAGAAAATTGCCCCAATGTATCAGATTCATAATTTCCCTCCAATGCATAAGAATGTGAAAACTGCCTCCAATGCATCAGATTCAGGAACCTGCCTCCAAAGCATCAGAATGAGAACAGTTCCCCCTAATACATCAGATTCAGAAAATGCCTCCAATGCATAAGAATGTAATAACTGCCTCCAATGCATCAGATTCAGAAACTTGCCTCCAATGCATCAGAATCAGAAAGCTGCCTCCAATGCATCAGAATCAGAAGCCTGCCTCCAATGCATCAGATTCAGAAACCTGTATCCAACATATCAGATTCAGAAACCTGCCTCCAAAGCATTTGAATCAGCAACTTGCCTGCAAAGCATCAAAATCAGGAGCCTGCCTGCAAACCCCCCGATGTGTCAGTTTCAGAAACTGCCTCCAATGAATCAGATTTAGAAGCCTGCATCCAATGCATCAGAATCACGAAACTGCCCCTAATGCATCAGATTCAGAAACCTGCCACCAATGATACAGATGTAGAAACTTGCCTCCAATGCATCAGGATCAGGAATCTGTCTCCAAAGCATCAGAATCAGAAAACTGCCTCCAAGGCATCAGCTTCAGAAACCTGCCTCCAATGCATCAGATTCGGTAACCACCTCCAATTCATCAGAATGTGAAATCTGCCCAGAATGCATCAGATTCAGAAATCTGCCTCAATCCATCAAATTCAGAAAACTGCCCCAATGTATCAGATTCATAATTTCCCTCCAATGCATAAGAATGTGAAACCTGCCTCCAATGCATCAGATTCAGGAACCTGCCTCCAATGCATCAGAATGAGAACACTTCCCCCTAATACATCAGATTCAGAAACTGCCTCCAATGCATAAGAATGTAATAACTGCCTCCAATGCATCAGATTCAGAAACTTGCCTCCAATGCATCAGAATCAGGAAGCTGCCTCCAAAGCATCAGAATCAGGAGCTTGCCTCCAAGGCATTAGAATCAGGATACTCCCTCCAATACATCAGATTCAGAAACCTGCCTCCAATGAATCAGATTAAGAAACCTGCATCCAAAGCATCAGAATCAGGAAACTGCCTCTAATGCATCAGAAACCTGCCACCAATTTTTCAGATGTAGAAACTTGCCTCCAATACATCAGAATCAGGAATATGCCGCCAAAGCATCAGAATCAGAAACCTGCCTCCAAGGCATCAGATTGAGAAACTTGCCTCCAATGAAACAGATTCAGAAACCTGCCCCCAACATATCAGATTCAGAAACTGCCTCAATGGCATCATAATCAGAAACCTGCCTCCAATACATCAGATTCAGAAAGCTGCCTCCAATGCATCAGATTCAGGAACGTACCTCCAATGAATCAGAATAAGAAACCTGCCTCCAATGCATCAGATTAAAAAACTTCCTACAATGCATCAGATTCTGAATGCTCCCTCCAAAGCATCAGATTCAGAAACCTGCCTCCAATGCATCAGATTCAGTAACTGCCTCCAATTCATCAGAATGTGAAATCTGCCCAGAATGCATCAGATTCAGAAACTACCTCCAATGCATCAGAATCAGAAATTGGCCTCAATGCATCAAATTCAGAAAACTTCCCAAATGTATCAGATTCATAATTTGCCTCCAATGCATAAGAATGAGAAAGCTGCCCGCCAATACATCAGATTCAGTAACTGCCTCCAATGCATAAGAATGCAATACCTGCCTCTAATGCATCAGATTCAGAAACCTGCCTCCAATGCATCAGATTCAGAAACCTGCATCCAATGCATCAGAATCAGGAAACTGCCTCTAATGCATCAGATTCAGAAACCTGCCACCAATGTTTCAGATGTAGAAACTTGCCTCCAATACATCAGCATCAGGAAGCTGCCTCCAGAGCATCAGAATCAGAAACCTGCCTCCAAAGCATCAGCTTCAGAAACCTGCCTCCAATGCATCAGATTCAGTAACTGCCTCCAATTCATCAGAATGTGAAATCTGCCCAGAAGGCATCAGATTCCGAAACTACCTCCAATGCATCAGAATCAGAAATTTGCCTCAATGCATCAAATGCAGAAAACTGCCCCAATGTATCAGATTCATAATTTGCCTCCAATGCATAAGAATGAGAAACCTGCCCCCCAATACATCAGATTCAGAAACTGCCTCCAATGCATAAGAATGCAATACCTGCTTCCAATGCATCAGATTCAGAAACATGCCTCAAATTCATCAGATTCAGAAACATCCCTCCAATGCCTCAGAATCAGAAACATTCCCCCAATACATCAGATTCAGAAACTGCCTCCAATGCATCAGAATGAGAACACTTCCCCCTAATACATCGGATTCAGAAACTGCCTCCAATGCATAAGAAGGTAATAACTGCCTCCAATGCATCAGATTCAGAAACTTGCCTCCAATGCATCAGAATCAGGAAGCTGCCTCCAAAGCATCAGAATCAGGAGCTTGCCTCCAAGGCATTAAAATCAGGATACTCCCTCGAATACATCAGATTCAGAAACCTGCCTCCAATGAATCAGAATAAGAAACCTGCCTCCAATGCATCAGATTCAGGAACCTGCCTCCAATGCATCAGAATGAGAACACTTCCCCCTAATACATCAGATTCAGAAACTGCCTCCAATGCATAAGAATGTAATAACTGCCTCCAATGCATCAGATTCAGAAACTTGCCTCCAATGCATCAGAATCAGGAAGCTGCCTCCAAAGCATCAGAATCAGGAGCTTGCCTCCAAGGCATTAGAATCAGGATACTCCCTCCAATACATCAGATTCAGAAACCTGCCTCCAATGAATCAGATTAAGAAACCTGCATCCAATGCATCAGAATCAGGAAACTGCCTCTAATGCATCAGATTCAGAAACCTGCCACCAATGTTTCAGATGTAGAAACTTGCCTCCAATACATCAGAATCAGGAATATGCCTCCAAAGCATCAGAATCAGAAACCTGCCTCCAAGGCATCAGATTGAGAAACTTGCCTCCAATGAAACAGATTCAGAAACCTGCCCCCAACATATCAGATTCAGAAACTGCCTCAATGGCATCATAATCAGAACCTGCCTCCAATACATCAGATTCAGAAAGCTGCCTCCAATGCATCAGATTCAGGAACTTACCTCCAATGAATCAGAATAAGAAACCTGCCTCCAATGCATCAGATTAAAAAACTGCCTACAATGCATCAGATTCTGAATGCTCCCTCCAAAGCATCAGATTCAGAAACCTGCCTCCAATGCACCAGATTCAGTAACTGCCTCCAATTCATCAGAATGTGAAATCTGCCCAGAATGCATCAGATTCAGAAACTACCTCCAATGCATCAGAATCAGAAATTGGCCTCAATGCATCAAATTCAGAAAACTGCCCCAATGTATCTGGTTCATGATTTGCCTCCAATGCATAAGAATGAGAAACCTGCCCGCCAATACATCAGATTCAGTAACTGCCTCCAATGCATAAGAATGCAATACCTGCCTCTAATGCATCAGATTCAGAAACCTGCCTCCAATGCATCAGATTCAGAAACCTGCATCCAATGCATCAGAATCAGGAAACTGCCTCTAATGCATCAGATTCAGAAACCTGCCACCAATGTTTCAGATGTAGAAACTTGCCTCCAATACATCAGCATCAGGAAGCTGCCTCCAAAGCATCAGAATCAGAAACCTGCCTCCAAAGCATCAGCTTCAGAAACCTGCCTCCAATGCATCAGATTCAGTAACTGCCTCCAATTCATCAGAATGTGAAATCTGCCCAGAAGGCATCAGATTCCGAAACTACCTCCAATGCATCAGAATCAGAAATTTGCCTCAATGCATCAAATTCAGAAAACTGCCCCAATGTATCAGATTCATAATTTGCCTCCAATGCATAAGAATAAGAAACCTGTCCCCCAATACATCAGATTCAGAAACTGCCTCCAATGCATAAGAATGCAATACCTGCTTCCAATGCATCAGATTCAGAAACATGCCTCCAATTCATCAGATTCAGAAACCTCCCTCCAATGCCTCAGAATCAGAAACCTTCCCCCCAATACATCAGATTCAGAAACTGCCTCCAATGCATAAGAATGTAATAACTGCCTCCAATGCATCAGATTCAGAAACTTGCCTCCAATGCATCAGAATCAGGAAGCTGCCTCCAAAGCATCAGAATCAGGAACTTGCCTCCAAGTCATCAGAATCAGGATACTCCCTCCAATGCATCAGATTCAGAAATATGCCTCCAATGAATCAGATTAAGAAACTTGCCTCCAATACATCAGAATCAGGAAACTGCCTCCAAAGCATCAGAATCAGAAACCTGCCTCCAAGGCATCAGATTGAGAAACGTGCCTCCAATGAAACAGTTTCAGAAACCTGCCCCCAACATATCAGATTCAGAAACTGCCTCAAATGCATCATAATCAGAAACCTGCCTCCAATACATCAGATTCAGAAAGCTGCCTCCAATGCATCAGATTCAGGAACTTACCTCCAATGATTCAGAATAAGAAACCTGCCTCCAATGCATCAGATTAAGAAAATGCCTCCAATGCATCAGATTCTGAAAGCTCCCTCCAAAGCATCAGATTCAGAAACCTGCCTCCAATGCATCAGAATCAGAAACCTGCATCCAATGCACCAGATACAGAAAGCTGCATAAAATGCATTAGATTCATACACCTGCCCCCCTCATATCAGATTCAGAAATTGAGTCCAATACATCTGAATCGGAATCTCCCTCCAATGCATTAGAATTAAGAACCATCCTCTAATGTACGTGATTCAGGAAGCCCCCGAAGTATCAGTTTCAGAAACTGCCTCCAATGAATCAGATTTAGAAACCTGCATCCAATGCATCAGAATCACGAAACTGCCCCTAATGCATCAGATTCAGAAACCTGCCACCAATGTTACAGATGTAGAAACTTGCCTCCAATGCATCAGGATCAGGAATCTGTCTCCAAAGCATCAGAATCAGAAAATTGCCTCCAAGGCATCAGCTTCAGAAACCTGCCTCCAATGCATCAGATTCGGTAACCACCTCCAATTCATCAGAATGTGAAATCTGCCCAGAGTGCATCAGATTCAGAAATCTGCCTCAATCCATCAAATTCAGAAAACTGCCCCAATGTATCAGATTCATAATTTCCCTCCAATGCATAAGAATGTGAAACCTGCCTCCAATGCATCAGATTCAGGAACCTGCCTCCAATGCATCAGAATGAGAACACTTCCCCCTAATACATCAGATTCAGAAACTGCCTCCAATGCATAAGAATGTAATAACTGCCTCCAATGCATCAGATTCAGAAACTTGCCTCCAATGCATCAGAATCAGGAAGCTGCCTCCAAAGCATCAGAATCAGGAGCTTGCCTCCAAGGCATTAGAATCAGGATACTCCCTACAATACATCAGATTCAGAAACCTGCCTCCAATGAATCAGATTAAGAAACCTGCATCCAAAGCATCAGAATCAGGAAACTGCCTCTAATGCATCAGAAACCTGCCACCAATTTTTCAGATGTAGAAACTTGCCTCCAATACATCAGAATCAGGAATATGCCGCCAAAGCATCAGAATCAGAAACCTGCCTCCAAGGCATCAGATTGAGAAACGTGCCTCCAATGAAACAGATTCAGAAACCTGCCCCCAACATATCAGATTCAGAAACTGCCTCAATGGCATCATAATCAGAAACCTACCTCCAATACATCAGATTCAGAAAGCTGCCTCCAATGCATCAGATTCAGGAACGTACCTCCAATGAATCAGAATAAGAAACCTGCCTCCAATGCATCAGATTAAAAAACTTCCTACAATGCATCAGATTCTGAATGCTCCCTCCAAAGCATCAGATTCAGAAACCTGCCTCCAATGCACCAGATTCAGTAACTGCCTCCAATTCATCAGAATGTGAAATCTGCCCAGAATGCATCAGATTCCGAAACTACCTCCAATGCATCAGAATCAGAAATTGGCCTCAATGCATCAAATTCAGAAAACTGCCCAAATGTATCAGATTCATAATTTGCCTCCAATGCATAAGAATGAGAAAGCTGCCCGCCAATACATCAGATTCAGTAACTGCCTCCAATGCATAAGAATGCAATACCTGCCTCTAATGCATCAGATTCAGAAACCTGCCTCCAATGCATCAGATTCAGAAACCTGCATCCAATGCATCAGAATCAGGAAACTGCCTCTAATGCATCAGATTCAGAAACCTGCCACCAATGTTTCAGATGTAGAAACTTGCCTCCAATACATCAGCATCAGGAAGCTGCCTCCAGAGCATCAGAATCAGAAACCTGCCTCCAAAGCATCAGCTTCAGAAACCTGCCTCCAATGCATCAGATTCAGTAACTGCCTCCAATTCATCAGAATGTGAAATCTGCCCAGAAGGCATCAGATTCCGAAACTACCTCCAATGCATCAGAATCAGAAATTTGCCTCAATGCATCAAATGCAGAAAACTGCCCCAATGTATCAGATTCATAATTTGCCTCCAATGCATAAGAATGAGAAACCTGCCCCCCAATACATCAGATTCAGAAACTGCCTCCAATGCATAAGAATGCAATACCTGCTTCCAATGCATCAGATTCAGAAACATGCCTCAAATTCATCAGATTCAGAAACATCCCTCCAATGCCTCAGAATCAGAAACCTTCCCCCCAATACATCAGATTCAGAAACTGCCTCCAATGCATCAGAATGAGAACACTTCCCCCTAATACATCAGATTCAGAAACTGCCTCCAATGCATAAGAATGTAATAACTGCCTCCAATGCATCAGATTCAGAAACTTGCCTCCAATGCATCAGAATCAGGAAGCTGCCTCCAAAGCATCAGAATCAGGAGCTTGCCTCCAAGGCATTAGAATCAGGATACTCCCTCCAATACATCAGATTCAGAAACCTGCCTCCAATGAATCAGATTAAGAAACCTGCATCCAATGCATCAGAATCAGGAAACTGCCTCTAATGCATCAGATTCAGAAACCTGCCACCAATGTTTCAGATGTAGAAACTTGCCTCCAATACATCAGAATCAGGAATATGCCTCCAAAGCATCAGAATCAGAAACCTGCCTCCAAGGCATCAGATTGAGAAACTTGCCTCCAATGAAACAGATTCAGAAACCTGCCCCCAACATATCAGATTCAGAAACTGCCTCAATGGCATCATAATCAGAACCTGCCTCCAATACATCAGATTCAGAAAGCTGCCTCCAATGCATCAGATTCAGGAACTTACCTCCAATGAATCAGAATAAGAAACCTGCCTCCAATGCATCAGATTAAAAAACTGCCTACAATGCATCAGATTCTGAATGCTCCCTCCAAAGCATCAGATTCAGAAACCTGCCTCCAATGCACCAGATTCAGTAACTGCCTCCAATTCATCAGAATGTGAAATCTGCCCAGAATGCATCAGATTCAGAAACTACCTCCAATGCATCAGAATCAGAAATTGGCCTCAATGCATCAAATTCAGAAAACTGCCCCAATGTATCTGGTTCATGATTTGCCTCCAATGCATAAGAATGAGAAACCTGCCCGCCAATACATCAGATTCAGTAACTGCCTCCAATGCATAAGAATGCAATACCTGCCTCTAATGCATCAGATTCAGAAACCTGCCTCCAATGCATCAGATTCAGAAACCTGCATCCAATGCATCAGAATCAGGAAACTGCCTCTAATGCATCAGATTCAGAAACTTGCCACCAATGTTTCAGATGTAGAAACTTGCCTCCAATACATCAGCATCAGGAAGCTGCCTCCAAAGCATCAGAATCAGAAACCTGCCTCCAAAGCATCAGCTTCAGAAACCTGCCTCCAATGCATCAGATTCAGTAACTGCCTCCAATTCATCAGAATGTGAAATCTGCCCAGAAGGCATCAGATTCCGAAACTACCTCCAATGCATCAGAATCAGAAATTTGCCTCAATGCATCAAATTCAGAAAACTGCCCCAATGTATCAGATTCATAATTTGCCTCCAATGCATAAGAATAAGAAACCTGTCCCCCAATACATCAGATTCAGAAACTGCCTCCAATGCATAAGAATGCAATACCTGCTTCCAATGCATCAGATTCAGAAACATGCCTCCAATTCATCAGATTCAGAAACCTCCCTCCAATGCCTCAGAATCAGAAACCTTCCCCCCAATACATCAGATTCAGAAACTGCCTCCAATGCATAAGAATGTAATAACTGCCTCCAATGCATCAGATTCAGAAACTTGCCTCCAATGCATCAGAATCAGGAAGCTGCCTCCAAAGCATCAGAATCAGGAGCTTGCCTCCAAGTCATCAGAATCAGGATACTCCCTCCAATGCATCAGATTCAGAAATATGCCTCCAATGAATCAGATTAAGAAACTTGCCTCCAATACATCAGAATCAGGAAACTGCCTCCAAAGCATCAGAATCAGAAACCTGCCTCCAAGGCATCAGATTGAGAAACGTGCCTCCAATGAAACAGTTTCAGAAACCTGCCCCCAACATATCAGATTCAGAAACTGCCTCAAATGCATCATAATCAGAAACCTGCCTCCAATACATCAGATTCAGAAAGCTGCCTCCAATGCATCAGATTCAGGAACTTACCTCCAATGATTCAGAATAAGAAACCTGCCTCCAATGCATCAGATTAAGAAAATGCCTCCAATGCATCAGATTCTGAAAGCTCCCTCCAAAGCATCAGATTCAGAAACCTGCCTCCAATGCATCAGAATCAGAAACCTGCATCCAATGCACCAGATACAGAAAGCTGCATAAAATGCATTAGATTCATACACCTGCCCCCCTCATATCAGATTCAGAAATTGAGTCCAATACATCTGAATCGGAATCTCCCTCCAATGCATTAGAATTAAGAACCATCCTCTAATGTACGTGATTCAGGAAGCCCCCGAAGTATCAGTTTCAGAAACTGCCTCCAATGAATCAGATTTAGAAACCTGCATCCAATGCATCAGAATCACGAAACTGCCCCTAATGCATCAGATTCAGAAA